>NC_088419.1:18704841-19035674 GCF_034236695.1 Oncorhynchus nerka | reverse complement strand
TCAAAACTGTAACTAGGCCACTCAGGAACATTCACTGTCTTCTTGGTAAGCAACTCCAGTGTAGATTTGGCCTTGTGTTTTAGGTTATTGTTGAAAGGTTACTGTTGAAAGGTGAATGAATCTCCCAGTGTCTGTTGGAAAGCAGACTGAACCAGGTTTTCCTATAGGATTTTGCCTGTGCTTAGCGCCATTCCGTTTCTATTTAATGTGCATTCTGTACAGGCTTCCTTTTTTTCACTCTGTCAATAAGGTTAGTATTGGGGAGTAACTAAAATGTTGCTCCATCCTCAGTTTTCTCCCATCACAATCATTAAACTCTGTAACTGCTTTAAAATCACCATTGGCCTCATGGTAAAATCCCTGAGCGGTTTCCTTCCTGTCCGGCAAGCGGGTTAGGAAGGACGCCTGTATCTTTGTAGTGATTGGGTGTATTGATACACCATCTAAAGTGTAATTAATAACTTCACCATGCTCAAAAAGATATTCAATGTCTGCTTCTTTTTTTACCCATCTACCAATAGTTGCCCTTTATGAGGTATTGGAAAATCTCCCTGGTGTTTGTGGTTTAATCTGTTCTTGAAATTCACTGCTTGACTGAGGGACCTGACAGATACTTGTGTGGGGTACAGCGATGGGGTAGTCATTCAAAGATCATGTTAAACACTATTGCACACAGTGAGTCCATGCAACTTATGTGACTTGTTAACCTCTCTAGGGTACGTGGGCGTCCCACCTCGTCAACAGCCAGTGAAACTGCAGGGCGCCAAATTCAAAACAGAAATCGCATAATTAAAATTCCTCAAACATACAAGTATTTTACACCATTTTATAGATACACTTGTTGTAAATCCAGCCACAGTTTCCGATTTCATAAAGGCTTTACGACGAAAGCACACCAAACGATTATGTTAGGTCAGAGCCAAGTCACAGATAAACACAGCCATTTTTCCAGCCAAAGAGAGGAGTCACAAAAAGCAAGATGAAAATTAATCACTAACCTTTGATGATCTTCATCAGATGACACTCATAGTAGGACTTCACAATACATGTATGTTTTGTTTGGTAAAGTTATTTATATTTATATCCAAAAATCTGAGTTTACATTGGCGCATTATGTTCAGTAGTTCCAAAACTTCCTGTGATTTTGTAGAGAGCCACATCAATTTACAGAAATACTCACAATAAACATTGCTAAAAGATACAACTGTTATGCATGGAATTTTAGATCCACTTCTTCTTAATGCAACCGCTGTGTCAGATTTCAAAAAAACTTTTATGGAAAAAGCAAACTATGCAATAATCTTGAGTACAGCGCTCAGACAACAAATCAAGCCAAACAGATATCTGCCATGTTGGAGTCAACAGAAGTCAGAAATGGCATTATAAATATTCACTTACCTTTGATGATCTTCATCGGAATGCACTCCCAGGAATCCCAGTTCCACAATAAATGTTTGTTTTGTTCGATAAAGTCCATCATTTATGTCCAAATACCTTCTTTTTGTTCGCGCGTTTAGCCCAGTATTTCAAATTCACGACTCGCGATCACTGGGAGCAGACGACAAGTCAAAAAGTTCCGTTACTGTCCGTAGAAACGATGTATAGAATCAATCTTTAGGATGTTTTTAACATAAATCTTCAATAATGTTCCAACCGGAGAATTCCTTTGTAGAAATGCAATGGAACACAAGCTAACTCACATGAACGAGCCTGGCCAGCTCGTGCCTCTCTGGCAGACCTCTGACTCATCCAGCTCTCATTCCCCCCTCCTTCACAGTAGAAGCATCAAACTGTTGACATCTAGTGGAAGCCTTAGGAAGTGCAATATGACCCCATAGACACTGTGTATTCGATCGGCCAAGAGTTGGAAAAACTACAAACCTCAGATTTCCCACTTCCTGATTGGATTTTTCCCCCGGGTTTTTGCCTGCCATATGAGTTCTGTTATACTCAGACATCATTCAAACAGTTTTAGAAACTTCAGTGTTTTCTATCCAAATCTACTAATTATATGCATATTCTAGCTTTTGTGGCTGAGTAGCAGGCAGTTTAATTTGGGCACGCTTTTCATCCAAAATTCCCCCTACCCTCTACCCTAGAGAAGTTAAGTACGTTTTTACTCCTGAACTTATTTAGGCTAGCCATAACAAAGGGGTTGAATACTTAGTGACTTAAGACATTTCAGCTTTTCATTTTTAATAAATTAGTCAATAACTCTTAACATAATTCCACTTTGACATCATGGAGTATTTGTGTGTGTGTTGGCCAGTGGCCAAAAACCACAATTGAACCTTTGGCAGCGATTACAGCCTCGAGTCTTCTTGGGTATGACGCTACAAGCTTGAAACACCGGTGTTTTAAAGAGTTTCTCCCATTCTTCTCTGCAGATCCTCTCAAGCTCTGTCAGGTTGGATGGGGAGCGTTGCTGCACAGCTATTTTCTGGTTTCTCCAGAGATGTTCAAGTCCGGGCTCTGGCTGGGCCACTCAAGGACACGCAGAGTCTTATTCTGAAGGCACTTCTGCGTTGTCTTGGCTGTGTGCTTAGCGTCGTTGTACTGTTGGAAGGTGAACCTTTGCCCCAGTCTGAGGCCCTGAGCGCTCTGGAGCAGGTTTTAATCTCTGTACTTTGCTCCGTTGATCTTTGCCTCGATCCTGACTAGTCTCCCAGTCCCTGCCGCTGAACATCCCCACAGCATAATGCTGCCACCACCATGCTTCACTGTAGGGATGGTGCCAGGTTTCCTCCAGACGTGACTCTTGGCATTCAGACCAAACAGTTCAATATTGGTTTCATCAGACCAGAGAATCTTGTTTCTCATGGTCTGAGAGTCTTTAGGTGCCTTTTGGCAAACTTCAAGCAAACTTCATGTTCCTTTTACTGAGGAGGTGCTTTCGTCTGGCCACTCTACCATAAACACCTAATTGGTTGAGTGCTGTGGAGATGGTTGTCCCATCTTCACAGAGGAACTCTAAAGCGCTCTCAGTGACCATCGGGTTCTTGGGTCACCTCCCTGACCAAGGCCCTTCTCCCCTGATTGCTCAGTTTGGCCAGCTCTAAGAGAAGTATTGGTGGTTCCAAACTTCTTCCATTTAAGAATGATGGAGGTCACTGTGTTATTGGGGACCTTCAGTGTTGCAGAAATGTTTTGGTTCCGTTCCCCAGATCTGTGCCTCGACACAATCCTGTCTCGGAACTCTACAGACAATTCCTTCAACCTCATGGCTTGGTTTTTGCTCTGACTTTCACTGTCAACTGTGGGGCCTTACATAGACAGGTGTGTGCCTTTCCAAACATGTCCAGTCAATTTAATTTACCACAGGTGGTCTCCAATCAAGTTGTAGAAACATCTCAAGGATGATCAATGGAAACAAGATGCAGCTGAGCCCATTTTTTTCAAGTCTCATAAGCAAAGGGTCTGAATACTTATGGAAATAAGGTATTTCTGTTTTTATACATTTGCAAAACTTTCAAAAACCCTCTTCGCTTTGTCATTATGGGGTATATTGTGTAGATTGCTGAGGAAATTGTTTTATTTAATCCATTTTAGAATAAGGCCGTAACAATGTGGAAAAATTCAAGGGGTCTGAATAATTTCCAAAGGCACTAGATGACTGAGGGGGCATGGTGTTGAAGCCACTGTGCCTCCATCTTGGCTCTCCTCCATTGTAACAAATATTTTAGAACCTATAGAAATGCTTTTATTAACGTCTACATACAATTATTATATTGGACACCTTAATGCATACTTTTAAATTATGTGATATAAACAAAAAATATATACAAATATTTGACTTTAAGTATCATTTTTAGACATTACTAATGTCACTGTCCCCACTACAACAAACAAATAATTAAATGCATGTAATTTTGTCCTTAAGGTTTAATTGATATTCCATGAATTCCTATGGAAGATTTCTCTTACTGGCGACTGGCAATATGTCCAATCGGTGGTTTGATGAAAGCCTCTCAATGACCAATACATAGTGTCATCAATCCAGGGGGAATAGACTTTAGTTTGGGGCTGGGAGAAGACTATGGTTGCGTCCCACTATGCCCACCTATTCCCTACTTATTGCACTACTTCTTACCAATGCCCTATGGTCCCTGGTCAAAAGTAGTGCTAAATATAGGGTGCTGTTTGGGACACACAATGGTTAACTGGTTGGGAATGTAACTCCATTAGAGGTGAGGGACATGTCCTCATTACATTTCCCTTAGAGGGGAAATTAAGTGGGAGGAATCAAGTGTGGCTGGCTGGCTGCCTGTGGGGCAAATAGCCTAGTTGCCAAATCACCAAACCACTGAGTCTTCAACTCGTCTTTCTCCTCACTGGGTCCATTACCAGGTTAAATAGAGCAGCCTAAATGTCAGGGCATGATTTCTTTCTCCACCACCAAATAAGTGAAGGGAAGTGAACAAGTGCATACTTTGGAAGGAAGGGGATAATATTAGGACGCACCCTCAGTGTGCTGTTCAGCGCCCAGGAAGTCTGGCTGGGGGTTGGAAAAGAGCAGGAAATAAATGGTATTACTTTTCACTCGACTCCCCAGCCTTTTGATGTGGGTATTATTTCCCACAGGGTTTAAAACGTCTTCAACGTTTCTTCTCTGTCCCTGTGTTGTGTGTTTTGGAGTTGAGAAAAGCTGCTGATGCTTTTGATGACCAACATGCATTATTCATATTGTCTCACTCACAACTCCATCTGTCCGTCAGGTCAATATGGTTTCCCTCTGTTTGAGGTTCAATTCCATTCCAGCCATTTTTATATGAGTCTGTCCTCCACTCACCAGCCTCCACTAATAGTTAAATGTAGTGTATGAATATAAAGCCTTTGGTAATAGCGTTGTGTATTACGGAGATGGTAAATGACTAACCCAATCTCTTGTTCTTTGGTTTTCAGGCAGGGAATGACCCCCATGCCTCACCATCCAGGCATGAGCCCCAGAGGGATGGCCTCCAGCCCTGCTGGCCCCTACAGCCAGCAGCCAGGGGCCAACCCCTCTGGGAAGATGACCCCACAGGGGCCCCAACCTCCCTACAACGCACCCTCCGGTATCTACCTACTCCACACACTGTCCATGTATACCAGACAGTCACAAGCCCCAGTATAACAGTGAACAAGAGGCTGAACGTTTTCCACCCTTCCTCCACAGGGCCCATGCTTATGGGAGGAGAGGGGATGGTGTGTCCCACTGACCCCAAACCGAGACCTCCAGAGCAGTACAGGGAGAGCAATATTCCTGGTCCTGCCGCCGAGCCCCCACCTAAACCCAAGGTAGGAGTTCCAGTTCTAACAGGCCCCTCGTCAGTACATCTCAAAGCATGTCCTAATAACACGTGTGTATGGAAGAGGAACCTGAATGTGGCAAAGCTCAGCAAACACAGCATCTAATGAGGCAGCAGACAAAAAGGAATGCAGAGAATTGAGAAAAACATCCTGTGTTTGGCGTCATTGTGAGGATTTTCTAACGGAAGACGTCGCTTTCTCGATCTCTCTATTTACCTTCTGTTACTACTGGGAGACGGTTCCAAAATAAATGCCTCTTTATAGCAGTGCTATTTTATGGTAAAAAGACCTACTCTCTTTTCAGCAAGTTGTTGATCATTATTACCCCACTCATGTCTCTGTCTGCCTGCCTGTCTCTTGACTGATTTGGATGTGTGATAGACACAGACACGCTAAAATAACAGTCTCCCTTCGACTGCAGAGAACTTGTTACTGTTCACTGTGCTCTCTCATGAGCTCCTATTTCTCTTGTCAGAGTTTGGGGTTTTCCCTCCCTCCCTCGTGTTTCAAGTTCCCCCTCGCTTGGTTTGGTTCTGCACGCATCTGTGTGGTTGGTTCCAGACTGAGAGTTGTGTGAAAGTGAACAGCTTTTCTCCCTCTGCGTTCATTTGTCTCTTCACCTCATTACCGGCTGTGAGAACATCCTCTTGATCATAAACTGAAGACTGTCAGCCCAACTGATCTGAGAGGAACCACTATTATATCTCTTCTGTGTCTACTTAATGATCACTCCTCATACGTTTGACTGCTTTGTGCATTTCTGCTGTCATGGCAACAGCAGTAGCTAGCGTGGATTCATGTTTCCACTCATGACAACTTGAGGGCTAGTAATAATGGCTGTGGCCTTTGCTGCTGAAGCTCCTGCCATGCACCTGTTTGGCAGACTGCCCTAGAATGCCGTTGCTCAATCTGTCTGTATGGCTCCTCTCATCATGTAGTTTCCACTGTGTGCTTTGCCTTAAATCCTCCAGGTGAGCGCTGAACAGAGCTGTACCAAGTGTGTGACTGAGTGTGGGCCATTGGCTGCAGACAGCAGAGTTCTTACTCTCCCAGGATGTCTTTGAGGACAGGTTTTGCTGTTTGTGTGCTTTCTGCATGGGTGTGTGACTATGTTTTGGAGAAAGCGAGAGAGCGAGGGAAAAGGATAAAGTCAGACTGCAATCTCTCAAACTCCTGCCATCTCTCATCACGTGGCCCTGTTGTGTGTTGACGCGTGTACGCCCATCTATTCCTCGTCACACTGAGAGGAGCTGTATCTGCCCTGTATGTCCCAGCCCCCTGTCCCCCTGCCCTGCTAGTCTGTCCTCTTGTCATGGGGTGGAGGACATCACGCCCACCAGCCCTATAAGTGCCGCAACAACTCGCTTTCACTTCTGTTCCATTTTTCATTTGTTGGATTGGTTATATATTTCCTTTTTTGCTTAGTTTTTTTACAGGTTGTCGTTTTTATATTCTAGTGTCTTTGTTTTTGATGTCTGAAATATGATTGTGGTGATGTTTGACCGAGACGTTCTCATTTAAGGCATGTATACAATTGGACCAATCATTTTCCATTCTTACACTCTTTTCTCCTATCTCTCTCCATACGGTGCCGGTAACCTGGCAGTCCTGCTGCACCACAAGGGCTCAAATGCTTCTCTGTTTGTATTGGTTGTTATTGATGACTGAGTATGTTAAAGGGTACTTCAGGATTTTGGCAATGAAGCCCTTTATCTACTTCCCCTGAGTCAGATGAACTAATGGATACCATGTTATGTCTCTGTGTCCAGTATGAAGGAAGTTATAGGTAGTTTCGCGAGCCAATGTTATTGCACTAACACTATACTGAACAAAAATATAAACGCAAGATGCAACAATTTCTAAGATTTTACTGTGTTTCAGTTCATATGAGGAAATCAGTCAATTGAAATAAATTAATTAGCCCCTTATCTATGGCTTTCACATGTTTGGGAATACATCTGTTGGTCACAAATACCCCCCCCACCCACAAAATGGGCCTCCATGGCATTTGTGTTTTTAAATTACCATCGATAAAATGCAATTGTATTCGTTGTCCGTGGTCGGCCCATACCATAACCCCACTGCCACCATGGGGCACTCTGTTCACAACGTTGACAT
Source organism: Oncorhynchus nerka (assembly GCF_034236695.1). Taxonomy (NCBI): domain Eukaryota; kingdom Metazoa; phylum Chordata; class Actinopteri; order Salmoniformes; family Salmonidae; genus Oncorhynchus; species Oncorhynchus nerka. Next base: position 19,028,267 of record NC_088419.1, on the reverse strand, counting down.
CAGCAAACCGCTCGCCCTTGCCACGCCATACACGTGGTCTGCAGTTGGACGTATGCTAAATTCTCTAAAATGACGTTGGGGGCAGCTTATTGTAGAGAAATTAACATGAAATTCTTTGGCAACAGCTCTGGTGGACATTCATGCAGTCAGCATGCCATTGCACACTCCCTCAGCTTGAGACATCTGTGGCATTGTGTTGTGACAAAACTGCATATTTTAGAGTGGCCTTTTATTGTCCCCATCACAAGGTGCACCTGTGTAATGATTATGCTGTTTAATCAGCTTCTTGATATGCCACACCTGTCAAGTGGATGGATTATCTTGGCAAAAGAGAAATATTCACTAGCAGGGATGTAAAACAAATTTGTTCACAACATCTGAGAGAAGCATTTTGTGCGTATGGAACATCTCTGGGATCTTTTATTTCAGATCATGAAACCTGGGACCAACACTTTACACGTTGCATTTTGATGTTTTTGTTCAGTGTTAACAAATTCCTTCAAACTGCACATAAAAGATGGTATCCATGAGTTCATCGACTAGGGAAGTAGATACCGGGTTTCAATGCAAAAATCCTGTAGTATCAGTTTAATGAGAAAGTCCTTCAATCCTGCATCACATGGTACTCTGTCTGTAGACAGCTGTGGGACCTACCTGACTGTATAGCTGCCATTCAACTGGGCTTGAATGCAACAAGTCCTATAATAATATACAGTTGAATGTTGAACATGTTTCTGTCTACATGACCCTCGTGACCATGCTCCATAAGCAATGACAACAGTAGTAGCCCTGACTGACCCTTCCCCCTCTACTCTGACTGACCCTTCCCCCTCTACCTTTAGAAGACCAGCCCGGCCACTATGACCAATGAGAAGATTCGCATCCTGTACGAGATGGGCGTAGAGCCCGAGAGGCAGGTGTGGGTGGACCGTTACCTGGCCTTTATGGAGGAGAGGGGCACGCCTGTACCTATGCTGCCAGCCGTGGGCAGGAAGCCCCTGGATCTATGCCGCCTCTACCTGTGTGTTCGAGAAATAGGAGGACTGGCCATGGTGAGTCTGTGAGACCTGTGTGTTCGAGAAATAGGAGGACTGGCCATGGTGAGTCTGTGAGACCTGTGTGTTTGAGAAATAGGAGGACTGGCCATGGTGAGTCTGAGAGACCTGTGTGTTCGAGAAATAGGAGGACTGGCCATGGTGAGTCTGTGAGACCTGTGTGTTTGAGAGAGAGGGTGCCTGGCCATGGTGAGTCTGTGAGACCTGTGTGTTTGAGAGAGAGGGTGCCTGGCCATGGTGAGTCTGTGAGACCTGTGTGTTTGAGAGAGAGGGTGCCTGGCCATGGTGAGTCTGTGAGACCTGTGTGTTTGAGAGAGAGGGTGCCTGGCCATGGTGAGTCTGTGAGACCTGTGTGTTTGAGAGAGAGGGTGCCTGGCCATGGTGAGTCTGTGAGACCTGTGTGTTTGAGAGAGAGGGTGCCTGGCCATGGTGAGTCTGTGAGACCTGTGTGTTTGAGAGAGAGGGTGCCTGGCCATGGTGAGTCTGTGAGACCTGTGTGTTTGAGACAAAGGGTGCCTGGCCATGGTGAGTCTGTGAGACCTGTGTGTTTGAGAGAGAGGGTGCCTGGCCATGGTGAGTCTGTGAGACCTGTGTGTTTGAGAGAGAGGGTGCCTGGCCATGGTGAGTCTGTGAGACCTGTGTGTTTGAGAGAGAGGGTGCCTGGCCATGGTGAGTCTGTGAGACCTGTGTGTTTGAGACAAAGGGTGCCTGGCCATGGTGAGTCTGTGAGACCTGTGTGTTTGAGAGAGAGGTTGCCTGGCCATGGTGAGTCTGTGAGACCTGTGTGTTTGAGACAAAGGGTGCCTGGCCATGGTGAGACCTGTGTGTTTGAGACAAAGGGTGCCTGGCCATGGTGAGACCTGTGTGTTTGAGACAAAGGGTGCCTGGCCATGGTGAGTCTGTGAGACCTGTGTGTTTGAGACAAAGGGTGCCTGGCCATGGTGAGTCTGTGAGACCTGTGTGTTTGAGACAAAGGGTGCCTGGCCATGGTGAGACCTGTGTGACTCCTGTGTTCGCAACACATATACCGTCTCTGCCACTTGGTCTACAGCCCTGGTCACGCATCTGTCTCCCTATCTACCTTAATACTTCCCTGTCAATAGAAATATGAAAGGGGACCTGGACGAAGCTGCCTGACCACCAGGCCTATCCTGGATGTCAAAATGACATGAAAAATTGACAAAGGCAAAATCTAGACCCTGGTCTGCTCCCTGACCCAATCCCAGTGTGCTATTAAATGAACTACATTATGGCCCTTGCTGGCTATCCCGTCCCAGTTCTACCCCATCATATACGGTTTCATACTCAGCCCTGGTTGCTCAGGAGTCTCCTGTCGGCCATATGCCCCCCTCCCCCTGCAGGTGAACAAGAGCAAGAAGTGGAGGGAGCTGTCCACCCATCTCAACGTGGGCACGTCCAGCAGCTCTGCCAGCTCTCTGAAGAAGCAGTATATCCAGTACCTGTTTGCCTATGAGTGCAGGGTGGAGCGGGGAGAGGAGCCGCCGCTGGAGATCCCGGGGGAAACCAAGAAACAGGCTAAGATCCAGCCACCCTCACCGGGTGAGTAAAACACTGGCGACTGTAGCTTTCCTAGCTGAGCTGCACGCTATGCAGGGTTGGGATCACTTGTGTGTCGACTAGAGGTATAAGCTACCTGCTGGGGTTGACACATGTACACCCACACAAAGCCATTATAAACAGGCATGACCAGGATCATGTCCATATATCCACAGGCAGACCCATTCAGTCACCCAGCTTTTCATCTATCCATATCCATTCTCCCTGGGCTGGCTGCTCCCTCCTTGCACGTGGGCCTATTTCTGTCTGACAGATGATTGTCACACAGAGAGAGAGGGAGCAGGGAAGAGGGAACGTGAGGGAGAGATACAGAGTGCGAGTTAGACTGTGGGAGAGAGAGGGCTATCAAGCTGCGGGGGAAGGGATTCCCCCTAGAGAAGCTGAATAGGGGAGGAGTGTGGAGTGGCTGTCTGATATATAAACAACCATGACCTAAGTCTGACCTAGTTTCCCACAGACCAGTGGGGCAGTAGTTTTTTTTCCCTCACTTTCGCTGTCTCTGTGTGTGAGTATGGTAGGGTCACGTGAGTTCACATGCTCAGAGAAGGAGAGAGAGCTAGAGAGCGAGACGGTGCCTGTGGCTGAAACTCTTCATTGTTTACTTTTGGAGTTGAAACACGTGGCGTCTTGGCTGGCAGCGGATCAGGCACCAGAGAATCTCTCATTTACCAACACATGCATATTACTGCCAGCCTGGCCCATTCTCTCACCCGCTCTCTTTCTGTCTCTGGCTCTCTCTCTCTCATTCAGTGGGGATTATTACAAGACAGGCTTTTTAATGTCTTGAATTGTTTCACTTTTTATTTTATAGATGTCAGGTTTGAGGTTTCTTTAATTTTGTTCTTGTATCGTTAATGAGAAGAACAGAGTGGTTTTGATGTAAGAACAAATGGGAAATGTAAAATGCTGAATTCATTGGTTGCATCCCAGATGGCACCTTATTCCCTTTGTAGTGCACTACTTTTAACCTGGGCCCATGGTGATGTGGTCAAAAGTAGTGCACTATAAAGGGAATAGGGTACCATTTTGGACTCAAACATTATTACTAGACTAAGCGGCCTTTAATCCTGTCTGGTTTTGCTATGAGTAATCTAGCCTGCATCAGATAGTTACATTGTTCCACCATTCCAGTACTGTACATGTATCCTGCATGTTGTCAAAGTTATTATATGACTTGTTGCATTCAAGCCCAGTTGAATGGCAGCTATACAGTCAGGTAGGTCCCACAGCTGTATACACAGATTACCATGTGATGCAGGATTGGAGGACTTTCTCATTAAACTGATACTACAGGATTTTGGCAATGAAACCCGGTATCTACTTCCCTAGTCAGATTAACTCATAGATACCATCTTTTATGTGCAGTTTGAAGGCATTTGCTAACTAGTGTTAGCACAATTGCTAACAATACTGAACAAAAATATAAAACACAACATGTAAAGTGTTGATCCCATGTTTCATGATCTGAAATGAAAGATCCCAGAAATGTTCCATACGCACAAAACTCTTCGTTGTCTCAAATGTTGTGTACAAATTTGTTTACATCCCTGTTACTGAATATTTCTCCTTTGCCAAGATAATCCACCCACCTGGCAGGTGTGGCATATCAAGAAGCTGATTAAACAGTGTGATCATTACACAGGTGCACCTTGTGCTGGGGACAATTAAAGGCCACTCTAAAATGTGTAGTTTTATCACACAACACAAAGCCACAGATGTCTCAAGTTTTGAAGTAGTATGCAATTGGTGTACCATAAGTCACCTCCAAAGTGGTCTTAGAGAATTACATCCAACAGGCCTCTCAACTGCAGACCACGTGTATGGTGTCGTGTGGGTGAGCGGTTGGTCCTGGCTCCCAAGATTGAAAAACTCATTCTGATTGGCTGAGCATGGCTCCCCAGCGGATGGAAATCCACAGATGAGGGTCTAATGAATTTATTTCAACTGACTGATTTCCTTTATATTAACTGTAATTCAGTAAAATTGTTGAAATTGTTTCATGTTGCATCTATATTTTGGTGTGTATATTAATTACACTGCGTGTACAAAACATTAGGAACACCTTCCTAATATTTAGTTGCGCCCCCTTTTCCCTCAGACAGCCTCAATTTGTCCAGGCATGAACTCTACAAGGTGTCTTAAGTGTTCAACAGGAATGTTGGCCAATGTTGACTCCATTTCAGGTCTGCTGAGTGAGCGTTTACTGTGACCACTGATGCTGTACCCGCTTTAAGTTATTTTCAGACCGTGGTTAAGTAGGCTACTGTGGCTATTTGATCATGTAGGCCTACCATCAAAAACAATGGACAAAATGCATTACATAACATTCAGCCTACAGTAGCAGCCAATGTGTGGTGTTCAATGTAGGAAAAGGTGACTGACAATGTGCTGTCTGATACAAGAAACCACTTTACAAAATGAAATGGTATTATTATTATTCCGATACCATATTAATAAGATTCAGACAAATGATGCTACCCTCTGCCTATTGACTACTTGGCTTATTCAAGCCTGTCTCAAAATACAACACTGCCACTTTAAGACAAAAAAAAGCTCTTAGCGGACTTTTTTCCCCCAAAGATGTCTAGAAATGTACATGTTTTGTGCTCTAGCTGGAAGCAATCACTCCCCTATTACTGATTTAGAAATTATCTATAACTGGGCTAATAACTCACTAATTAGCAAAGGATTTGATCAAATGTGCACAAGTGGCTACATGCAGCTCTGATCTCAAAACAAGCTCTAATCTACTCATGACCGCTCATGCTGTAAACACAGTCCAGTTCAAAGTGAATGGCACATATCCATTTATGGCAATGGTCTATTTGCAAATAGTGCAGCTCTGATGCCGCACTGGTCTGTGTATAGTACGGGCGGAGTCGTGCATGTCAATGCAATAGAATCCTACTCAGATGCATTCTGCCTACAACAACAGTTACTCTTCTGTAGTTCGTTTTGTTTCGATATGTTGCATTGATTCGATAACAATTCCCACAGTAAAGGGAAATGTTAATGGTGTTAACATTGATATTGATATTTATTCTGCGCAGCATCTTGAGGGAGCTGCATGCAGCTTATAGGGAATGCAGCTTATAGGGAACATTGGTGGGGGACCATTCTTGATACACACACAGTGAAAAACCCAGCAGAGTTGCAATTCTTGACACACTCAACCCGATGTGCCTTGCACCTAATACCATACCCTGTTCAAAGCACTTCAATATTTTTTTCCTTGCCCATTCACCCCCTGAATGGCGCGCGCACACAATCCATGCCTCAATTGTCTCAAGTTTAAAAATCCTTCTTTAAACTGTCTCCTCCCTTTCATCTACACTGATTTTGAAGTGGATTCAACAGGTGACAATTGAAGGGATTTATTGGCATGGGAAACGTGTGTGTTTTACATTGAAAAAAGCAAGTGAAATCAATAAGAGATCACAGCTTTCACCTGAATTCACCTGGTCGGTCTTTCATGGAAGGAGCATGTGTGTTGTACTGTGTGTGTGTGTACACATACATGCATACAGTACCTTCAGAAAGTATTCACACCTCTTGGCTTTTTCCACATTTTGGTGTTACAAAGTGGGATTTAAATATATTTCATTGTCGTTTTTTGTCAACGATCCACACAATACTCTCAGTGGAAGGAAAGTTCTAACGTGTAAATAAATTATGAAAATAAAATGGATTAGATAGGTATTCAACCCCTTAAGTCAATACAGTGATTACAGATGTCAGTCTTTCTGGGTACGTTTTCAAGAGCTTTGCGCACCTGGGGTAGTACAATATTTTCCCATTTATTCATTTAAAAATTCTTCAAGCTCTGTCAAATTGGTTGTGGATCATTGCTAGACAGCCATTTTCAGGTCTTGCCATAGATTTTCAAGTAGATTTAAGTCAAAATTGTAACTAGGCAACTCAGGACCCTTGAATGTCATCTTGGTAAGAAACTCCAGTGTGTATTTGACCTTGTGTTTTAGGTTATTGACCTGCTGAAAGGTGGATTTGTCTCCGTGTCTGTTGGAAAGCAGACTGAACCCAGTTTTTCTCTAGGATGTTGTCTGTGCTTAGCTCTATTCCGTTTCTTTTTATCCCCCAAAGAACTTGTTGCAGCCACCACCATTCTTGAAAATATGAAGTGGTACTTAGTGATGTGTTGTAGGATTTCCCCCAAACATAATGCTTTGTATTCAGGATATAAAGTGAATTTATATTTTGCCGTTTTACTTTTGTGCATTATTGCAAACAGGATGCGTGTTCCGGAAAAATGTTCTTCTTTACAGGCTTAATTTCCGTGCTGTAAATTAGGTTAGTATTGTGGAGTAACTACAATGTTGTTGACCCATCCTCAGTTCTCTCCTATACCAGCCATTCAACTCTAACTGTTTTGAAGTCACCATTGGCCTCATGGTAAAATCCCTGAGCGGTTTCCTTCCTCTCCGGCAAGCGGGTTAGGAAGGACGCCTGTATCTTTATAGTGACTGGGTGTATTGATACACCATCTAAAGTGTAATTAATAACTTCATGCTCAAAGGGATCTTCAATGTCTGCTTTTCTATTTATTTTTATAAACTTTTATAAAAAAGAAACTTCCTCTCACTGTCATCTGCATTTATTTTCAGCAAATATTTGTATGAACATAAGATTGAACAACTGAAACAACATAAACTGAACAAGTTCCACAGACATGTAATGTGTCCCTGAACACAGGGGGGGTCTAAATCAAAAGTAACAGTCAATATCTGGTGTGGCCACCAGCTGCATTAAGTACTGCATTGCATCTGCTCATGAACTGCACCAGTTCTTGGTGTGATATGTTACCCCACTCTTCCACCAAGGCACCTGCAAGTTCCTGGACATTTCTGGGGGGAATGGCCCTAGCCTTCACCCTCTGATCCAACAGGTCCCAGACGTGCTCAATGGGATTGAGATCCGGGCTCTTCTCTGGCCATGGCAGAACACTGACATTCCTGTCTTGCAGGAAATCACGCACAGAATGAGCAGTATGGCTGGTGGCATTGTCATGCTGGAGGGTCATGTCAGGATGAGCCTGCAGGAAGGTTACCACATGAGGGAGGAGGATGTCTTCCCTGTAACGCACAGCGTTGAGATTGCCTGCAATGACAACAAGCTCAGTCCGATGATGCTGTGACACACCGCCCCAGACCATGACGGACCCTCCACCTCCAAATCGATCCCGCTCCAGAGTACAGGCCTCGGTGTAACGCTCATTCCTTCGACGATAAATGTAAATCCGACAAACACCCCTGGTGAGACAAAACCGAGACTCGTCAGTGAAGAGAACTTTCTGCCAGTCCTGCCTGGTCCAGTGATGGTGGATTTGTGCCCATAGGTGACGACGTTGCCGGTTATGTCTGGTGAGGACCTGCCTTACAACAGGCCTACAAGCCCTCAGTCCAGCTTCTCTCAGCCTATTGAGGACAGTCTGAGCACTAATGGAGGGATTGTGCGTTCCTGGTGTAACTCAGACAATTGTTGTTGCCATCCTGTACCTATCCCTCAGGTGTGATGTTCGGATGTACCGATCCTGTACAGGTGTTGTTACACGTGGTCTGCCACTGCGAGGACAATCAGCTGTCCGTCCTGTCTTCCTGTAGCGCTGTCTTAGGCGTCTCACAGTACGGACATTGTAATTTATTGCTCTGGCCACATCCGCAGTCCTCATGCCTCCTTGCAGCATGCCTAAGGCACGCTCACGCAGATGAGCAGGAACCCTGGGCATCTTTCAGTAGAACGGCCTCTTTAGTGTCCTAAGTTTTCATAACTGTGACCTTAATTGCCTACCGTCTGTAAGCTGTTAGTGTCTTAACGACCGTTCCACAGGTGCATGTTCATTAATTGTTTATGGTTCATTAAGCATGGGAAACGGTGTTTAAACCCTTTACAAGTTATTTGGATTTTACGAATTACCTTTGAAAGACAGGGTCCTGAAAAGGGGATGTTTTTTGTTGTTGCTGGGTTTAAATACATACGCATCTACCAATAGGTGCCCTTCTTTGCGAGACATTGGAAAACCTGCATGATCTTTATAGTTGAATCTGTGTTTGAAATTCACTGCTCGACTGAGGGACCTTACACCTAATTCTGTGTGTGGGGTACAGAGATCAGGTAGTCAATAATAAACGTTAAATAATATTATTGCACACAGTGAGTCCATGCAACCTATGACTTATTAAGCATATTTTTACTCCTGAACTTTAGGCTAGCCATAACAAAGGGGTTGAATACTTAGTGACTGAAGACATTTCAGCTTTTCATTTAATTCATTTTGACATTTTGGGGTATTGTGTGTAGGCCAGTGACAATCTAAATTGAATCCATTTAAAATTCAGGCTGTAACACAACAAAATGTGGGACAAAGTTAAGTGGTGTGAATACTTTCTGAAGGCGCTGTATTTCTACATATAAACAGTGGGGAGAACAAGTATTTGATACACTGCAGGTTTTCCTACTTACAAAGCATGTAGGGGTCTGTAATTTTCATCATAGGTACACTTCAACTGTGAGAGACGGAATCTAAAACAACAACAAAAATCCAGAAAACCACATTGTATGATTTTTAAGTAATTAATTTGCATTTTATTGCATGACCTAAGTATTTGATCACCTACCAACCAGTAAGAATTCTGGCTCTCACAGACCTGTTAGTTCTTCTTTAAAAATCCCTCCTGTTCTCCACTCATTACCTGTAATAACTGCACCTGTTTGAACTCATTACCTGTATAAAAGACACCTGTCCACACACTCAATCAAACAGACTCCAACCTCTCCACAATGGCAAGACCTGAAAGCTGTGTAAGGACATCAGGGATAAAATTGTAGACCAGCACAAGGCTGGGATGGGCTACAGGACAATAGGCAAGCAGCTTGGTGAGAAGGCAACAACTGTTGGTGCAATTATTAGAAAATGGAAAAAGTTAAAGATGACGGTCAATCACCATCGGTCTGGGGCTCCATGCAAGATCTCACCTCATGGAGCATCAATGATCATGAGGAAGGTGAGGGATTAGCCCAGAACTACACGGCAGGACCTGGTCAATGACCTGAAGAGAGCTGGGACCACAGTCTCAAAGAAAACCATTAGTAACACATTACGCCGTCATGGATTAAAATCCTGCAGCGCACGCAAGGTCCCCCTGCTCAAGCCAGCTCATGTCCAGGCCCGTCTGAAGTATGCCAATGACCATCTGGATGATCCAGAGGAGGAATGGGAGAAGGTCATGTGGTCTGATGAGACAAAAAATAGAGCGTCTGCTAAATGACTTAAATGTAAATGTAAACTCCACTCGCCGTGTTTGGAGGAAGAAGAAGGATGAGTACAACCCCAAGAACACCATCCCAACCGTGAAGCATGGAGGTGGAAACATCATTCTTTGGGGATGCTTTTCTGCAAAGGGGACAGGACGACTGCACTGTATTGAGGGGAGGATGGATGGGGCCATGTATCGCGAGATCTTGGCCAACAACCTCCTTCCCTCAGTAAGAGCATTGAAGACGGGTCGTGGCTGGGTCTTCCAGCATGACAACGACCCGGAACACACAGCCAGGGCAACTAAGGAGTGGCTCTGTAAGAAGCATCTCAAGGTCCTGGAGTGGCCTAGCCAGTCTCCAGACCTAAACCCAATAGAAATTCTTTGGAGGGAGCTGAAAGACTGTATTGCCCAGCGACAGCCCCGAAACCTGAAGGATCTGGAGAAGGTCTGTATGGAGGAGTGGGCCAAAATCCCTGCTGCAGTGTGTGCAAATCTGGTCAAGAACTACAGGAAACGTATGATCTCTGTAATTGCAAACAAAGGTTTCTGTACCAAATATTAAGTTCTGCTTTTCTGATGTATGTCATGCAATAAAATGCAAATTAATGACTTAAATCATACAATGTGATTTTCTGGATTTTTGTTTTAGATTCCATCTCACAGTTGAAGTGTACCTATGATAAAAATCACAGACCTCTACATGCTTTATAAGTAGGAAAACCTGCAAAATCGGCAGTATATCAAATACTTGTTCTCCCCACTCACTGTACATACATGCATGCATGCATTATACATCTGCCTCACACTACATAAACAGGAGATAGGCTCCTGACTTATGGGCCGTTCTGGCCCAGACAACTTAATTACGTATACATCTCTCTGTGGCTCTCTCTTCCCCTTAGTCTCTCCTGCTTACTAATGCTCCCTGTAGCGTCCCCATGTTTATCAGTCTGTCTATAGCACATGTTTATGTTTGTATATGTATATTTTTGACGTTTTAACAATTGTCTACCGTTGCCAATTTCCCTTTAGCCAACTCTGGCTCCCTGCAGGGTCCTCACACCCCCCAGTCTACAGGTAGCAGCTCCATGACTGAGATGTCAGAGGGCATGAAGCTTCCCATTCCTGCCACCACACCACACGCGACCCCCCAGCCAGGTAACAGGTAGGTCCTGGGCTGGGGGCCACTCATAGCCCGATAGTGTGGGGGTGTGTACATGTGTGTCTGTCAGTGTGTGTCTAAATCTGACTGTATACACACACGGATACCCCTCTTTAACCCTTTGTATCATCCTTTCTTGTCCTCCTTACCCTTCCTGTATGTCTCAGGAACAGTGTTGGTATCCGTGTCCAGGATCCCTTCTCAGAGGTCAGTGACCCTGCCTTCCACAAGCGAGGGCCCATGCCCTCTGGCGCCCAATACCAGCAGGTTGGCGGTAGTGCAGACCCCTCCATGAGGATGCAGTATGACGCCAACAAAGATCCCTATGAAGGGCCCCGGAAGGGTGAGTGGACCAGGCTCTCCTTAAACACATGACATACAGTGCATTCACATAACACAGTACACTCACATAACACAGTACACTCACATAACACAGTACACTCACATAACACAGTACACTCCTATTGGTATTGTCCACATTGCTTGTCTGCATTATTTTTGGGGGGATATTTGTGTATTAGTATTGTACTGTTAAGACATTTACTGCTGGAGCTAGAAACGGAGGCATTTACTGCTGGAGCTAGAAACGGAGGCATTTACTGCTGGAGCTAGAAACGGAGGCATTTACTGCTGGAGCTAGAAACGGAGGCATTTACTGCTGGAGCTAGAAACGGAGGCATTTACTGCTGGAGCTAGAAACGGAGGCATTTACTGCTGGAGCTAGAAACGGAGGCATTTACTGCTGGAGCTAGAAACGGAGGCATTTACTGCTGGAGCTAGAAACGGAGGCATTTACTGCTGGAGCTAGAAACGGAGGCATTTACTGCTGGAGTTAGAAACGGAGGCATTTACTGCTGGAGTTAGAAACGGAGGCATTTACTGCTGGAGTTAGAAACGGAGGCATTTACTGCTGGAGTTAGAAACGGAGGCATTTACTGCTGGAGCTAGAAACGGAGAGGCATTTACTGCTGGAGTTAGAAACGGAGGCATTTACTGCTGGAGTTAGAAACGGAGGCATTTACTGCTGGAGTTAGAAACGGAGGCATTTACTGCTGGAGTTAGAAACGGAGGCATTTACTGCTGGAGTTAGAAACGGAGGCATTTACTGCTGGAGTTAGAAACGGAGGCATTTACTGCTGGAGTTAGAAACGGAGGCATTTACTGCTGGAGTTAGAAACGGAGGCATTTCGCTGCACCTGCTTTAGCGTCTGCTGTTCTTTGTATGTGACAAATAAAGTTTGATTTTGATACTAGATGAACAATGTGATGTTAGTAAAAGTGAAGTAATACAACTGTTGTCTGAACTGAATATGGCTGGTACTTCAATTCTCCATGTAGGTTCAAGTCAGTTTTCGTCCTTGTTTTTGGTTAGCCCATCAGACCTGACTCTCTGTCGTGATTGTTTCCTTAGACTATGTTGCCCCCAAGTGATAAAATCATGTACTACATCCTTGCCTTTTATAACGCCTAACATGAATGCAGATGGAATCAGAATGGCCTGTATTCGCCAATTACATTTACACGTACCAGGAATTTGTCCTGGTGAAATGGTGCTGACAACATGAAGCAGAGAAAAAACAGACAGAATATAGACAAAATTATTTACACTATATCAACATACAGTGCATTGGAAAGTATTCAGACCCCTTCACTTTTTCTACATTTGTTACGTTACAGCCTTATTCTAAAAGGGATGAAATTGTTTTTTTCCCCTCAATCTACACACAATAGCCCATAATGACAAAGCAAAAACGTTTTTTAATTAAAAAAAAATACATTTACATAAGTATTCAGACCCTTTACTCAGTACTTTGTTGAAGCACCTTTGGCAGCGATTACAGCCTTGAGTTTTCTTGGGTTTGACGCTACAAGCTTGGCACACCTGTATTTGGGGAGTTTCTCCTATTCTTCTCTGCAGATCCTCTCAAGCTCTGTCAGGTTGGATGGGGAGCGTCGCTGCACAGCTATTTTCAGGTCTCTCCAGAGATGTTTGATCGGGTTCAAGTCTTGGCTGGGCAACTCAAGCACATTCAGAGACCACTCCTGTGTTTTTGCTGTGTGCTTAAGGTCATTGTCCTGTTTGAAAGTGAAACTGAGTCTGAGATCCTGAGCGCTCTGGAGCAGATTTTCATCAACGGTCTCTCTGTACTTTGCTCTGTTCATCATTCCCTCGATCCTGAATAGTCTCCCAGTCCCTGCCACTGAAAAACTTACCCACAGCGTGATGCTGCCACCAGCATGTTTCACCGTAGGGATGGTCTTGGCCAGGTGATGAGCAATGCCTGGTCTCCTCCAGATGTGACGCTTGGCATTCAGGCCAAAGAGTTTAATCTTGGTTTCATCAGATGAGAGAATCTTGTTTCTCATAGTCTGAGAGTCCTTTAGGTGCCTTTTACCAAACTCCAAGCAGGCTGTCATGTGCCTTTTACTGAGGAGTGGCTTCCATCTGGCCATTCTAACATAAAGGCCTGATTAGTTGAGTACTGCAGAGATGGTTGTCCTTCTGGAATGTTCTCCCATCTCCACAGAGGAACTCTGGAGCTCTGTCAGAGTGACCATCGGATTCTTGGTCACCTCCCTGACCAATAACCTTCTCCACAGATTGCTCAGTTTGGACGGGCGACCAGCTCTAGGAAGAGGCTTGGTAGTTCAATACTTCTTTCATTTAAGAATGATGGAGGCCACTGTGTTCCTGGGGACATTCAATGCTTCAGACATGTTTTGGTACCCTTCCCCGGATCTGTGCCTCGACACAATCTTGTCTGAGCTCTACGGACAATTCCTTTCACCTCATGGGTTGGTTTTTGCTTTGACATGCACTGTCAATTGTGGGACCTTATATTGACAGGTGTGTGCCTTTCCAAATCATGTCCAATCAACTTAATCTACCACAGGAGGACTCCAATCAAGTTGCTGAAACATCTCAAGGATGGTCAATGGAAACAGGATGCACCTGAGCTCAATTTTGAGTCTCATAGCAAAGGGTTTGAATTAGAGGTCGACCGATTAATCGGAATTGCTGATTAATTAGGGCCGATTTCAAGTTTTCATAACAATCGGAAACCGGTCATTTTGGACACCGATTTTGACGGGGTTTTTTTAACGCATTTATTTAATCTTTATTTAACGAGGCAAGTCAGTTAAGAACACATTCTTACTTTCAATGACGGCCTAGGAACGGTGGGTTAACTGCCTTGTTCAGGGGCAGAACGACAGATTTTCACCTTGTCAGCTCGGGGGATCCAATCTTGCAACCTTACAGTCCAACGCAATAACGACCTGCCTCTCTCTCGTTGCACTCCACAAGGAGACTGACTGCCTGTTACGCGAATGCAGTAAGCCAAGGTAAGTTGCTAGCTAGTTAAACTTATCTTATAAAAATCAATCATAATCACTAGTTAACTACACATGGTTGATGATATTATCTAGCGTGTCCTGCGTTGCATATAATCTGACTGAGCATACAAGTATCTAAGTCTCTGACTGAGCGGTGGTAGGCAGAAGCAGGCGCTTAAACATTCATTCAAACAGCACTTTCGGGCGTTTTTCCAGCAACTCTTCGTTGTGCGTCAAGCATTGCGCTGTTTATGACTTCAAGCCTATCAACTCCCGAGATGAGGCTGATGTAACCGAAGTGAAATGGCTAGCTAGTTAGCACGCGCTAATAGCGTTTCAAACATCACTCGCTCTGAGCCTTGGAGTGGTTGTTCCCCTTGCTCTGCATGGGTAACGCTGCTTCGAGGGTGGCAGTTGTCGTTGTGTTCCTGGTTCGAGACCAGGGAGGAGCGAGGAGAGGGACGAAAGCTATACTGTTATACTGGCAATACTAAAGTGCCTATAAGAACATCCAATAGTTAAAGGTTAATGAAATACAAATGGTATAGAGGGAAATAGTCCTATAATTCCTATAATAACTACAGCCTAAAACTTCTTACCTGGGAATATTGAAGACACATGTTAAAAGGAACCACCAGCTTTCATATGTTCTGATCTTCTGAGCAAGGAACTTAATTAAACGTTAGCTTTCTTACTTAGCACATATTGCACTTTTACTTTCTTCTCAAACACTTTGTTTTTGCATTATTTAAACCAAATTGAACACGTTTCATTATTTATTTGAGGCTAAATTGATTTTATTGATGTATTATATTAAGTTAAAATAAGTGTTCATTCAGTATTGTTGTAATTGTCATTATTACAAATAAATAAAAACAATTGTCCGATTAATCGGTACCAGGTTTTTTTTGGGGTCCTGCAATAATCGGTATCGGCATGGAAAAATCATAATCGGTCGACCTCTAGTCTGAATACTTATGTAAATAAGGTATTTTGTGTTTTTTTATACATTTGCAAACATTTCTAAAAACCTGTTTTCGCTTCATCATTATGGGATATTGTGTGTAGATTGAGTAAAAACATTTATTTAATCCATTTTAAAATTAGGCTGTAACGTAACAAAATGTGGTAAAAGTGAAGGGGTCTGAATACTTTCCGACTCCACTGTATATACAATATCTATTCTCTCTCCACAGGGCCAGGGGGCAGTGAGCCCTATAGACCAGGTCAGATGGCCAGCGGGGCCATGCAGGACATGTACCCCCGTGGTCCTCCCTCAGGAGCCATGCCAGGGATGGGTATGGGCCCTGGCCCGCGGTCACAGTACCCCTACGGGCCTGGCTACGACAGGAGGTGGGTATTTTAATAACCAACATTCTATAGTAGATACATTTACTGAGTGCCAGCAGCATACCACTCTGCATCCCACTGCTGGCTTGCCTCGGAAGCTAAACAGGTTTGGTCCTGGTTGGTCCCATGGATGGGAGACAGTAGGAGGTGCTCTTTCCTCTGGTCAAAAAAATATCAAAATTCTCCAAGGCAGTGATTGGGGAAATTCCCCTGTGTAGGAAAAGAGGTGTTTCATGCTTAAACAACTGGAATAGAGGTGCTACCTTAATAATGAAATGATGGATCAGAAGTTGAAGCAGGGCACTCTATTATAAAAATGTATGATTCATTGTAAATCCCAAGTCAAAAACATTTGATGTTTCAATCTGAGACTTTCATCAGACAGTAATATAAATGCCACGAATGAGCTGCTCATAATTGTCGTCCTACCCACCAGACCAGACCATGTGATGGGTTCGGAGGGGGGGGTGCCTCCCCCTGGGGGCCAGAACAACATGGTACCTTCCAGCGGTGACCCAAGCATGTACTCTGCCAACCGATATCCCCATCAGCGGTAAGACGTGTCATGCTCTGTGAATGATGCATAAAAACTGTTGGCTTTACATGTAGTGACTCATTAAATGAGCTTATTATTTATAAAGCTACCTATATATGCATAGTTTATTTGTGTTCTGACTGAGGGTGTACCTCTTTCTTTGTAGGCCACATGGACATGAAAGTTATGGGCAGCAGTACCCTCACGGCCCCATGCCCTATGGCTCTCACCAGTCTGGGATGTACCCACAACAGGTCAGACCCAGCCTCAAGCCTCCTGCCCCTAGAGGGCACTGTGCTTCATCTACTGAAACTTGAACAGATGGAAAACAGGCTAACTTGGCCATTTCAATGCAAAGTAAAGTCTAAACTGGGTTTGCGATAGCGGTCTACCAGTAAGTAATCATCATTGGCTTCTACTCCACCTTGTCCAACTCCAACACCATGGCTTGTTGCTAGTTGGAGAGAGAGCGCGAGAGTTGGAGAGAGAGCGCGAGAGTTGGAGAGAGAGCGCGAGAGTTGGAGAGAGAGCGCGAGAGTTGGAGAGAGAGCGCGAGAGCTGGAGAGAGAGTTGGAGTGAGAGCTGGAGACCTCAATAATAGGTCATCATTGTAACTGCAGTATCTAACGTATTAAGTTCTGTGTTCCCTCTCAGGGCTATAAGAGGCCAGTGGGACAAGAGGGGATGTACGGTCCCCCTGCTAAGCGCCATGAGGGTGAAGCCTACGACATGCAGCAGTACGGAGGGCAGCAGCCAGACATGCACCGCCAGTATGGAGGGGGCTACATGGGGCCGGAGCACAGGCCCATGCAGGGCCAGTACCCTTACCCCTACAGCCTAGACCGCATGGGAGCCATCCAGGGGCCCCAACAACACGGCATGATGAGCGGAGGTCCTCCCTTCCCCTCCGGAGCCTCTCCAGAGGGCCCCCAGGCCAACATGTGGCACCCCAGGACAGACATGGGCTACCCCGGGCCCTACCCTGGCCGACAGGGCCAGGGGCCACCTTACCCTGTTATGTCCCGGGGTCCGGGGGATGACCCAGAGGGAAGGGCCCTCCAGGACGGCCAATGGCTGTCCGGACACCCGGGCCAACGCCAGTCCCCATACCCATGTCCCTCTTCCTCCTCCATGCCCCCCATGGCTTCCCGACAGCCCCCCTCCTCCTACCAGTCTAACCCTGCCATGGCCAACCACATCGCTAGAGCCCCCAGCCCCTTCGCCCGGCCCATGGGGGGACCCGGACCCCTTTCCCCCAACAACGGGGGCCACTACATGGCCTCTCTGAAGAAGGCAGGGATGCCTGGGTCCATGCCAGGCTCACACAGTGGGGGGATGTCAGGGCAGGGCATTCTACCTCTCCACAGAGATATCAGCTTCCCCATGGGGTCTGTGGAGGCCACCCTGCCCAAACTCAAGGTCCGACGCAGACTTACTTCCAAGGAGACCGGTAGGAGAATTAGCCTGTTATTATAGAGCCGTCTATCCCAACCCTGGTCCTCCAGTGTCCCCAACAGTACACATGTTTATTGTAGCCCTTGACAAACACGTCATTCAACTCGAGGGCTTGATGATTAGTTAACACGTTGAATCAGGTGTGCTGGTCCAGGTTTACAGTAAAAATGTGTATTGTTGGGGGTACTGGAAGACCAGGGTTGGGAAACTGTTATAGAGCATTAGCCAGTTAATTCATAATGGCTGCATCTGAAATGGCCGCCATTGTATATAAGAATGAGTTTTTAACTGACTTGCATAGTTAAATAAGGGTGACATTTAAAAATGTATGGGCCCTGGATAGGGAATAGGGTGCCATTTTCGATGCGACCCTCATCTCTCCTCCGACCTGGAACTGTAACCTCTTACCCTCAGGAACCCCAGAGGCGTGGCGTGTGATGATGTCTCTGAAGTCAGGTCTGCTGGCTGAGAGCACATGGGCGCTGGACACCATCAACATCCTGCTGTATGACGACACCACTGTGTCCTCCTTCACCCTGTCACAGGTGACGGTGCTACACAAACCATATCCATACAATGTCCAATGATATCCAGTATCCATGAGAATGATATAAACTTCCAATATCTATAGTATACCATACTAAACCATGTCAAATGCATGGCTTCATTCTCAGTGGTGTGGTTATTGGACCATGACTGGATTCAAGGACAAATACCCCTAACCAAACCGTTCTCTAATAGTCTTTCACACAATCATTTCAGAGAGCCACCTAACCTCTGATATGCTATGTTTCCCCAGCTGCCTGGCTTCCTGGAGCTGATAGTGGAGTACTTCCGCCGGAGTCTGATCTCCATCTTTGGGATCCTGGATGAGTACGAGGTGGGCACCGAGGGCCAGAAGATGCTGCTCGGACCAATCACAGACCAGGAAGAGGGGCTTGACAGCCAGTTAGACGAAGAGCAGAGGGACAGCGGGCCAGAGAAGACCACAGCCAACAGCAACACAGAGGAGGCGGTCCCAGAGGAGAAGGAAGAGCCTGTGGAGGTGACTTTGAAAGAGAAGGTAGAGGGGGAGGAAAAGGAGGGGGCCGCCACCGAGCAGTCCCAGCCCCCAGAGCCCAGGCCCAAACAGGCCAGTAAGTACGACAAGCTGCCTGTGAAGGTGGAGGAGGACCAGGTGAAGGAGGACCAGGAGCTCAGTCTGTCCAGGGGGTTCACCTCTGGCCTGCTGCACTGGAAGGCTGGAGGAGGGGACTCCACTGCCCACATCCAGACACACTTTGAGATACGTGGCGAGGAGACCAACAGTAAGCCTACAGAGAGGAAAGAGAGGGAGGATAAGACAGAAACGACAGAGGAGGAGAGGAAGGCTGTTGTAGAGAAGAGCATGACTGAGACAGCCACTATGGACGATATGCTGAGTGCCTGGCCAGGCTCTCTGTCAGAGAGGAACGGTCTTCCCGGGACGCAGACCCAGAGCCCTATCTTCACCCTGCTGGAGGACGAACCTCGCTGCTGGGACGAGGCGCCCCTCTCCACGGCCGAACCCTGGCAGGACGCCCTGGCCCGCCGCTGCGTTTGCATCTCCAACATTGTCCGCGGCCTCTCCTTCATCCCGGGGAATGACAACGACATGTCCTGCCACCCTGGCCTGGTGCTGATCCTGGGGCGGCTGGTCCTGCTGCACCACCTGCACCCCCAGAGGAGGAGGATGCCTCCCAGCTACCAGAGAGAGGAGGAGCAGGGCCGGGCCTGCAGTAAAGACCAGTGGTGGTGGGACTGTTTGTCAGCCCTCAGGGAGAACACTCTGGTCACCCTGGCTAACATCTCAGGTCAACTAGACCTGTCCCTCTACCCAGAGAGCATCTGTCTGCCCATCCTGGACGGGCTCCTCCACTGGATGGTGTGTCCCTCTGCCGAGGCCCAGGACCCCTTCACCACGGCGAGCTGCTCCTCCTCCCTCACCCCCCAGAGACTGGTGCTGGAGTGCCTGTGCAAGCTGAGCATCCAGGACAACAACGTGGACCTCCTGCTGGCCACGCCGCCGTTCAGCCGCCAGGAGAAGCTCTACGCCACCCTGGTGCACCACGTGGGTGAGCGGAAGTCCCAGGTGTGCCGGGAAATGGCAGTGGCTGTGCTCTCTAACCTGGCGCAGGGGGACCCGACCGCGGCGCGCGCCATCGCACTGCAGAAGGGCAGCGTGGGGATACTCATCGGCTTCCTGGAGGACTGCGTGGCCATGTGCCAGCAGGGACCCCACAGCCTGTTACACCCAGCAGCACACCCCCAACCCCCCAGCGTTAACATGATGTGCAGGGCCGCCAAGGCTCTGCTGGCCATGGCCAAGGAGCACCGGACAGAGTTGGTTCTCTACGAGAGCAGGCTACTGGATATCTCCCTGTCCTCTGTGCTGAGCTCAGCCGTGGCGGCCATCATGTGTGAAGTACTGTTTAAGATTGGACGCTCCTCGTGACAGCCACAGGCAAAGAAACAGAGGGAGGGGGGGTTGGTCTGACGACCAGGCTACAGTGAACACAAACACATTGGTGTGGGTGGTATTATATTTTTATTTAAATAAGACACTTTTTTTTTTTTTTTTACAAATAAAAATATATATAGCTCCTCGGCCCAAATCACAACCTTTATTTGGAATTTTTTAATAATTTTAATAAAATATTTAATACTTGGTATCTTAAAAGTATATTTTTATTTGTCGCTTAGTTTTTGTTTTAACTAAAGTTGGCACCCAATGGAAGGTAACGTACTTTAGTTTTGGGGTCTCGTTGCTTACATTTTATTTGTATTTTTTTTGTATGTGGCTGTTTGTCTGTATGGGATCTTTTTGTTGGTGTTTTTTGCAGGGGGAAGCAGACTTATTTAAATTGTGAATCATGCTGTAGATAGACCTCTATCGTGTATTAAGGTAAAGAAAAAAAACACTGACTTTACTCTGAATATATAACAGTACATCATATATCCTGTTCTGGGGGGGGTGCCCTATTGTGCAATAGGATTTAGTAGTATTGCATCATAATATTATTACCATACCAGTATAACAGGGACGAAACAAGACACCCTGTTCAACTGACTTACTGGTAACCATAGCAACACAGTACTTCCATCAGTCCTTATTTCCTTTTCTATCTATAAGCCCATTTGTATATAGAAGATATAAATTGACACCCCTATTTGGTATCTTCGCCAAGAGATGTGGTATAGATAAGTGATGGTAGTTGATAATTATAATGACCTTTAGAATGATTATTACTGCTCATTTGAATACTGGATATTTAGTTACTCACTTCAAATGAGGTTAGTCATTTTATGTATTTAAAAAAATATATATATATATTCTGACTGGGACAGGTCTAAGGACATATAGGGATGAGACCGCTCTAGTTTTGGTTCTGAAAAGACAAGCGTATTTAGATTGTACAGACAGCTAGCAGACCATGATGGGCAGAACTGTATTCCAGAATAACAATGTTGTATAACATGCCTGATTGACAGTTAAGTGTTGTTGTTTTTTACTCTACATATAGGGTACTTCTCCCCCTTTCATTTGATCAACTTTACATTGTTTATTCAGTATAAAATCTTTATTCTATGTTCCACATGTTAAGAATAAACGTACATGGATTTTGGTTGAGCACTGAAGGTGTTTTTGATTCTTCTGTCCAGACATTGTGAACAGGAGGCCCGCGGCAGAATATGGCCAGTGTTTTCGTATGCCTGTGGTTGTATGCCTGTGGTTGTATGCCTCTGGTTGTATGCCTGTGGTTGTATGCCTGTGGTTGTATGCCTCTGGTTGTATGCCTCTGGTTGTATGCCTGTGGTTGTATGCCTGTGGTTGTATGCCTGTGGTTGTATGCCTGTGGTTGTATGCCTCTGGTTGTATGCCTGTGGTTGTATGCCTGTGGTTGTATGCCTGTGGTTGTATGCCTCTGGTTGTATGCCTGTGGTTGTATGCCTGTGGTTGTATGCCTGTGGTTGTATGCCTGTGGTTGTATGCCTGTGGTTGTATGCCTGTGGTTGTATGCCTGTGGTTGTATGCCTGTGGTTGTATGCCTCTGGTTGTATGCCTCTGGTTGTATGCCTGTGGTTGTATGCCTGGTTGTATGCCTGTGGTTGTATGCCTGTGGTTGTATGTCTCTGGTTGTATGTCTCTGGTTGTATGCCTCTGGTTGTATGCCTGTGGTTGTATGCCTGTGGTTGTATGCCTGTGGTTGTATGTCTCTGGTTGTATGCCTGTGGTTGTATGCCTCTGGTTGTATGCCTCTGGTTGTATGCCTGTGGTTGTATGCCTGTGGTTGTATGTCTCTGGTTGTATGCCTGTGGTTGTATGCCTCTGGTTGTATGCACGCGTGACTGAAAGTCGCTTTGCGTTTGCTTACATTGCATGTTATATTTCATAACTGCAACCAATCAGAATGAAGATGAGTACCATAGTAGTTTGGCACAGAGAAGGAATTCTATGCATGACAGAAATGCCACAGCTGTGGCATCAACGTTTGCATGACATGCTCTTTCAACTTGATTATGTGGGCTAAATGTGTAGGAAAACATCAGGGGCAGCTGTCACAAGCTTTTAAGATAGTTCAGGTCTGTTCTCATTTTATACTTGTTATATGGCTAGCCGAGCCCAGTTTAAGATAGTTCAGGTCTGTTCTCATTTTTATACTTGTTATATGGCTAGCCGGGCCCAGTTTAAGATAGTTCAGGTCTGTTCTCATTTTATACTTGTTATATGGCTAGCCGGGCCCAGTTTAAGATAGTTCAGGTCTGTTCTCATTTTTATACTTGTTATATGGCTAGCCGGGCCCAGTTTAAGATAGTTCAGGTCTGTTCTCATTTTTATACTTGTTATATGGCTAGCCGGGCCCAGTTTAAGATAGTTCAGGTTTGTTCTCATTTTTATACTTGTTATATGGCTAGCCGGGCCCAGTTTAAGATAGTTCAGGTCTGTTCTCATTTTATACTTGTTATATGGCTAGCCGGGCCCAGTTTAAGATAGTTCAGGTCTGTTCTCATTTTATACTTGTTATATGGCTAGCCGAGCCCAGTTTAAGATAGTTCAGGTCTGTTCTCATTTTTATACTTGTTATATGGCTAGCCGGGCCCAGTTTAAGATAGTTCAGGTCTGTTCTCATTTTTATACTTGCCCAGGGCCCGGAGAGCCAGGAACGCCCCTGTCTCCGGTACTGCAGTGGTGGCCATCGTTCCCTTGAACACACACACTTGAGGTGACATTGTGGTACACGAGTTGCTCGTGGTCCCCAATTTATAGGCTAAACTCACTCCCTAGCAAAATCAGTTTTCACATTGTGCAGTGGTGCTATAGCCAGTGCTGTCCACCGTTCCCTGGATAACATGCTGGATGTGACATTGACGTACTTCACACGTGGGCCCAAACTGAGTCAACCCAGTGAGCAGAACATTTAGAGGTGGAATCTGTGGATCGATTCCAGTTTGCAGGGTGTCTAACAAACTCTAAACGTGCCCTGGCGGGGCTCTATGCTGACCTTTTTTTTAATTTTTTAATTTTTTACTAGGAGCATGTGTGTGACTAAGTTGAAACATGTAGGTACACACAAAGACATTTAGGAGCACAATTAAAAATATTTGAGGTAATAAAGCTGGTTCTCCCAAATTAAAATTCCAGGTCGTACAGCAAAATATTTAGGTGCATATGCGAGTAAAATGGTTGCACTGTAGAGCCCTTGCCTGCCCTGTAGAGCCCTGCCTGCCCTGTAGAGCCCTGCCTGCCCTATAGAGCCCTGCCTGCCCTATAGAGCCCTGCCTGCCCTATAGAGCCCTGCTGCCCTGTAGAGCCCTGCCTGCCCTGTAGAGCCCTGCCTGCCCTGTAGAGCCCTGCCTGCCCTGTAGAGCCCTGCCTGCCCTATAGAGCCCTGCCTGCCCTGTAGAGCCCTGCCTGCCCTGTAGAGCCCTGCTGCCCTATAGAGCCCTGCCTGCCCTGTAGAGCCCTGCTGCCCTGGAGGAGCTGCATTTCAAGGTAGCGTCTAAAAGGGGGCCCCATTTCCTATATAGTGCCTTACTTTTGACCAGGGTTCTGGTGCACTGTAAGGAGAAGTGTGCCATTATGGACGCAGCCTAAGACTGAACAAGCTGTCTAGAAAACTCTCAATGTATTTATTGTCCATGTGTTTAAGTGGCCTGCTCATTTGATTAGCTATAATTAGAGTTTGGCGAGACTTAGCAGCTCTTCCTGGAAGGGTAAAAATCTGCGAGGAAGCGATGTGGTTTGGTGTAGGCTAGTCAGTGTGCATCAACATAAAAAAGAATGCCAACTGCCTATTATAATGCTGTCTACTCTTATGTATGATTCTTTACGAGTTTCTCTCTTTTCAGTATGAGCTTTCTTAGAAGAAATGTGAGCATACTAAACATTATTTCTGGTTAACCATTGAGTTACCACAAAGAAACAGCCATAAGTCATAACAGTTCTACTGCAAGCTTCATGTGTAAGCTGCCAGATTCATGTGTGAGATACCAGAGACAGCCCTGGTTCCATTTGTAAACTAGCCTTGGTATCAGCTCTTTACAGTGCCTCATAAGTCAGTAACCGCCTAGTAATCTCGTCTGGTCATGGGCTGTCTACAGGCCATATCCTCTGTGAGTGAAGCTTCTCAGCCACTGTGACCTCACAACCACGTTCCTCTCATAACACGCTAAATCTAATTTGACCACTTTACAAGGCATATTTGGCTGAGATGGAAGTTTACAAAGATGGCCCTCATCTTAAAATAGAATGAAAAAACAAAGGCACCACTGTGCTGCTCTGCCAAGTATATCTTCAAAAGTGATATAAACTCAGGATCTGTGACTGTCCCGAATGGCACCCTATCCCATAAATAATGTGCTACTTTTGACCAGAGCCCTATGGGACGTGGTCAGAAGTAGAGTGCTAGATTTTGCCCTGCGAGCCCCAAAAGGGAGTGGTTCAAAGGTTACGACCCAGTGCACGCACATGCACACGTGAACACGCACACAATCGCTGCACAAACATAACCATCATTACAGCCATAAACAGTAGGGGGCGCAACTTTGGTTTTAGAAGTGGTGGGGGGGGGGGGGGCATAACCTGGCAAGAGTTTTTGGGCAACAAAAGCTCATTTCCTGCATTTAAAAAAATATATGAATATGACCCTTTTGTGGTCACTTATTGTAAATAAAAATCTAAACACTTCTACATGAATGTGACTCTAAAATGACATAATCCATTCATTTCTATTGGGCACAAAATAATCTGAAACCCAACCAAAACAAATAGCAAATGCATCCAACAAATGTGTAGAGTCACAAGCTTGATGTAGTCATTTTGTGCTATGAATATGATCAATACTTAACCTTTTACTAATTTAATACACATAAAATGAATTTGTCCCAATACTTTTGCACCCTTAAAATGGGACTATGTACAAAAAGTGCTGTAATTTCTAAATGGTTCACCCGATATGGATGAATACCCTCAAATGAAAGCTGACAGTCTGCACTTTAACCTCATAGTCATTGTTTGATTTCAGAGCCAAAATAAGAAAAAATGCTTCACTGTCCCAATAATTTCAGAGGGCACTGTAATTCATATCATCGGCCTAACAGTATTGTAGAGCTCTTTTAACTTTCACATAATATAGCTGGATCGCCCCTGTCCTGTCCCTAGGGTCCACCACCCTGCAGCCCCCCAACCCAACACACCCCACTCAGCCTTAGGATCTTAGTGAAACATTCATTATTGGTTTCAGATGTTAGGCCAAGTCCAGAGTGACAACCAAGGGCCAGGCAGACCAGCCCAGCAGCTAGGGATCGCCTAAATAGGCATCTCCATTGACGTGGGCATGTTTTCAATACAGACTCCTTTTGTTGTACAGTATTCCATATAAGGCAGACCTTATGAAAGTTGCACAGTATACTTTTAATCTTCTGCCATTGTGATATTGTGGGAGAAGAACCAACCTTCCAATTAATGGCAATGGATTTCTTAGTTGCTATAAATTTTACATTACACAGTTCTGTTAAGTCTACAGTATCAACATTTCCAAGCAAACAAAAACATGGAGAAAGGGGAGTATGTAGACATGCTGAGATAAAATAACATACTCTTTGCCAGAATTCAGTCAACCTTCACAAGACCACAACATATGCAAATGTGTTCCCTTTTGTGTTTTACACCTCCAGCAGAGGAATTACATTTCTGACTGCATGATATTCAGTTTCACTGGCATATAGTACGTTCTGTGGAAGGTCTTAAACTGCAGAAATTTATGTCTGCGATTATATGAACATGACTGGGCATTCAAACACATGTATCCATTCATCATCATCAAGTGTCTCCCAGGTCTTACATTTTTGTTACGCATGTTTTGTGTCATCAGGAAAAGCCTCTATCAACCCTTGATACAGTTTGAAAATCTACTTTATAGAGGTTTGTCAGACTGCCTTAAAATAGTTTCAATCTTTGAAGCTTCTATCTTGTCCAGTGTTTGTTGCAAAGAGAGAATAAAGTGTTGCAGCTGCAAAAGTTCACCTCAGTGCCGTCACGCACTAGTCTTCCCTGGTTGACTGACCCTGCTGAGACCCCTGTCACCATCTGATCCTGCTCAGATGAGACATGACAAATAATTACCTTGGTGTACATTATATTACCCAAGAATAGAATCAAAGGTACAATACCTGAAATGACCATTATTCCCAGACTGTAGCCTAGCCATCAACTCAAGATGTGACTTTGTATCCCTTCACTCGTTATAATATACTACACAATTCACCAGAGCTCTGTAGACTGTACTTCCATGGCTGTCTGACCCTGCTGGGACACCTGCCACCATCTGATCCTGCTAAGACATGATGAGCGTAGTGTTGTGTACGGACTGTGCATGACAACGAAGGCTGTAGAGCAGTTTAAACCATGCATGAAAATCTATGCACTCATTACTATAATTGCTATGGATAAGAGCATTTACTGAAAAGGAATGAACAGACCATTTCAGTTGTCACATAGAAATAAAGTTGCATTTGCAAAGAAACTGGAAAACATATCAAGCAAGATTTTTTTATATTCCATAAGTATTATCACATGAAATGTTTTATACAGACTCAAGTTACAAATACTGATAAACACCCAAATACATGTTTTTATTTTAAATCACAAAAGTAGTGCATTGGAATTTTACTGGTCTTATATTAGCGGACCGAGATACGTCTGCAGCGCGAGCAATTAGTTTTTCTTCATAATATAAAGTTGCCATACATCCAGGGAGGCTATGCAAAAAAGCAATACATTTTAGACAACGTTAGTGGTCAGATTATGTGGACCAGTATAATATCACTCCGTCATCGGTCAGGGCTAACAGGCATCTGAAGTTAAATTGCCTAGATGTAATGCTAGCTTACATCAATCATTGCTACTTTGCAAACGTTGAGCCAAATCCTGCAATCATCCCGGCAGAGGCGACAGTCGTCAGGAAAGCTGCACCTGAAAAGGGATAATGGGACGTTGTTTATGGGTCACAATAATTTGTCGTATAAGTAAACAATTAGCTAGCTATAGTAGCTACTACATTTATAATACAAAAACGGCTATTGTATTCACAAACAGTACAGCGATCGATAAATAAATAAGCAGTCGCTTGCCTTTCATTAGCTGTAGTTTGTTATCGTTTTCTGTCACAATTGCAGTGACATTCAAAGTCGTGTTTCTTTTCAAAGTGGTCATTTTATTTGTCCGACACTTAAATAATTACGGTGGAAACATGCTCAGCTAAGAACCTTAATTCGCTCTAAAACTACTCTATCTACATACACATTTTTGGAGCCACGAAAATAAATTGTAGCATACTTATTCATTACTATGCATTTGAACATTAGGATGTATATTTCAATTTGAGACTAGTATACTCCATCTGAAATACAAATACCGATACTACAATTCCCATGGCACTACTAACGTGTGCGCGCATGTGTTTGTTGTTGGGGCTGCTGTACATTGTAGCAGCCGCAACACAGGCAACGGGTGGCGAGCTGTTGTTGCAGTGATACAAATGTCTCTGCTTTCAAAACCATGAAGGCATGAACATAAGATTACGCGTCTCCACAACAACACTATAAAATCATTATTTTACCGAATCGAGAGAACTGTGAGAATGCGAGGTGTATCAAGTATAGGCTATTGCTACCAACCAACGAATACTGCGGACACGACGTTATTGTACTGGCGGCTTGCAACGAGAGCCGTGCACCTCTAGAAATCCATTCCGCGCTATTCTGCAGTAAAATGCCCGTCTTTTATTTTGCGTATATCCTCGTTGGAGAATTGCATTTTTATACACTGAGTGGCTAAACGATTGGCTGTATCTTCTCTGCACTTACATGTGAAAAGCATTATTCTCTTTTAAGGACACTCGAAGGACGTCTTTATGACTGGATTTCTTCTCGCGTCCTCCACATTTTTTGATTGCATTGTGTTTACATAAGTCTGGCCAGTAACGCCTCGCTAGTGGCTACAGTTACAGTTTTCAAAAACACAATGGAAGTGTTATTCAAACAATTGAGGCTATGTTTATTTTCACACTGACAAAGTGGTATAGCTGATCAAATTCTGGAGGATGCACGTCCAGAAAATGAAACTTATTTTTGAAAGTATTTAAGAATTTTTGTTTTGTACTGCAATGTATTGTACAGAAATTGACATTTTCTGACAGCATTACATCATCACTGTGCCAAAGGATCAGGAACAAGCACGGAGCACGTCTTTAACCCCATTTATCAGCTGTCCCTGAATTCTTTGTATTGTTTTGCAAGGTGCACTATTTACAGATGCATCTCGGACTTGATGAGCCGGTGCGAGAATGTCAGTATAATCCGATCTGCACGCGCAACTCATCGTCTATGGAGACCTCGGGGCACAAAAAGAAGAGGACTCCCCGCAGGAAGTGGCAGATCTTCCCTGGCCGAAATAGATTCTACTGTAATGGAAGGGTCATGATGGCGAGACAGACCGGGGTCTTCTACCTAACCCTGATCCTCATCATGGTCACCAGCGGGCTTTTCTTCGCATTCGAGTAAGTGCAAATTACACTACAGTAGCTCATGCAAGATCTCATCATTTACAGGTGTGAACAGTCGTTTTTAAAAGAGTGCCAAAGTTTCTAAGTGTGCCACACTTAAAGGAAATTTAACCCTAAAACTATCTTTTGGTATTTGTTTCAATAGTTCATTGGTGATATAGTCTCAAAATGTTTTTCATGTCAGCAATCAAGTTTTCAAGATATATACCTTCAACATTAATTTTTTTAATAAAGCAGGTATAATGGCTCTATTTCTCTATTTTGAGAGTTGTATATCTTGAAAACTAATGACACATATACCTAAATAAAATGTTAGATCCCCCCCCCACACACACACACTTTGCTTTTGCTATCCCTCTAATCCGTTTCCATCCCAAATGGCACCCTATTCCATATACAATGTGCATCTTTTGACCGGCGCCCTGATCAAAAGTAGTGCCCTATGTAGGGAATATGGTGTCATTTGATACACAGACCCCACTGATTTATGAATGTAGCTAATTGTCTACCTTTATATAGAAAGAGTTTGGGAGTATGCAATCTGGTTTACACTCAGGTTATAGATGTGTCACTGCAACCTTAAAGGTCCTCAATGATGTCACCGTTGCCCTTGATTCTAAGCAATATTGTGCTCCTATTTTTATTGACTTGGTCAAAGCTTTTGATACGGTAGACCATTCCATTCTTGTGGGCCGGGTAAGGAGTATTGGTGTTGCTGAGTGGTCTTTGGCCTGGTTTGCTAACTACCTCTCTCAAAGAGTGCAGTGTATAAAGTCAGAAAATCTGCTATCTCAGCCACTGCCTGTCACCAAGGGAGTACCCAAGGCTCAATCCTAGGCCCCATGCTCTACTCAATTTACATCAACAACATAGCTCAGGCAGTAGGAAGCTCTCTCATCCATTTATATGCAGATGATACAGTCTTATACTCATGATTTTGTGTTAAATGCTCTACAACAAAACTTTCTTAGTGTCCAACAAGCTTTCTCTACCCTTAACCTTGTTCTGAACAACTCCAAAACAAAGGTCATGTGGTTTGGTAAGAAGAATGCCCCTCCTCCCACAGGTGTTATTATTACCTCTGAGGGTTTAGAGCTTGAGGTAGTCACCTCATACAAGTACTTGGGAGTACTGCTAGACAGTGCACTGTCCTTCTCTCAGCACATATCAAAGCTGCAGGCTAAAGTTAAATCTAGACTTGGTTTCCTCTATCGTAATCGCACCTCTTTCACCCCAGCTGCCAAACTAACCCTGATTCAGATGACCGTCCTACCCATGCTAGATTTCGGAGACATAATTTATAGATCGGCAGGTAAGGGTGCTCTCGAGCGGCTAGATGTTCTTTACCGTTCGGCCGTCGGATTTGCCAACAATTCTCCTTATAGGACACATCACTGCACTCTATACACCTCTGTAAACTGGTCATCTCTGTATACTTGTCGCAAGACCCACTGGTTGATGCTTGTTTATAAAACCCTCTTAGGCCTCACTCCCCCCTATCTGAGATATATACTGCAGCCCTCATCCTCCACATATAACACCCATTCTGCCAGTCACATTCTGTTAAAGATCCCCAAAGCACACACATCCCTGGGTCGCTCGTCTTTTCAGTTCGCTGCAGCTAGCGACTGGAACGAGCTGCAACAAACACTAAAACTGGACGGTTTTATCTCAATCTCTTCATTCAAAGACTCAATCATGGACACTTACTGACAGTTGTTGCTGCTTTGTGTGATGTATTGTTGTCTCTACCTTCTTGACCTTTGTGCTGTTGACTGTGCCCAATCATTTTTGTACTATATTTTGTGCTGCTACCATGTTGTGTTGCTACCTTGCTATGTTGTTGTCTTAGGTAGTGTTGTGTTGTCTCTCTTTTTGTGATGTGTGTTTTGTCCTATATTTATATTGTGTTTATTATTATGTTTTTATCCCAGCCCCCGTCCCCGCAGGAGGCCTTTTGCCTTTTGGCAGGCCGTCATTGTAAATAAGAATTTGTTCTTAACTTACTCGTCTAGTTAAATAAAATAAATAAATAAAGAGAGAATGTTGTCTAGACTCTTTTTCCCTGGTCGTTCCATATAATTTCAGAAAACCATGACACCAACCATCTAAGATTGTTCGGAAATACTTTTTGTAGTAAAATTAGCATTCCTGCATCATAATTTTTTTTAAATATATTTTGATCTCTTAGGAATTAAGCTAATTGATTGTGCCCAAATTTTCAATTTTGTGATATTCAGTAAATATAGTACCTAACATACGATTTGGACCAAACTTTTTTTCTAACAACGAATAAGACATGAGGAATCCAAATAAATGGTTAAAAGCCACCCATGGACCCCCCACACCAATACCACCCCAACAACGAGTGTACAGTATCAGGATGTACGATGGAACATAAACCTAACAATTTCAATGACTAATTTCTCTGAACAGGGGAAAAAAACATCACCAAATTCTCTGAGAATACAATACATAGGATGAAGAAACAATACTCTGAGCCGCAGCTCCATAGTACTTGTCAGACATAGTGAACTGATACTTTATACTCATTGTTGGTGTAGGATTGGCGTAGGTTGTGGGGGGTCCATGGGTGGCTTTTGGCTATTTCTTTGGATTCCTCATGTCTAATTCATTCTTAGAAATAAAGTTTGATCCAAGTTGGATGTTAGGTACTATATTTATTGAATATTATATTAATCCTATAAATTAAAATGGCCAATTTGGGTTCAATCAATTAGCTTAATTTCTCAGATATCAAGTTATATTTCAACAAAATAATGTTGCAGGAATGCTAATTGTATCTGTTTCTAACAACAGAAACATTTGAGAACAATGTGGAAGGTGGAATGAACCCCCCCCCCAACCATATGGTCACAGAGCTTCGTTTTTGCCAAGCAGATGAAATTTACTCCACTCAGTCAAGTGTCAAACTTTGGGTGAGCAGAGCTCCAAACATTGCAGAAACTTAATGGTTCTCAATCCTCATTGGTCAGGAAAGATATTTGTGATAGTAATGACTAATGAGTTACTTGATTTTGGGGTCAGGTGAATGCATTCCTTGGTGGGCTGATGTATTTAATTTGGTTTTTCCAGGGCT
Source organism: Oncorhynchus nerka (assembly GCF_034236695.1). Lineage (NCBI taxonomy): Eukaryota > Metazoa > Chordata > Actinopteri > Salmoniformes > Salmonidae > Oncorhynchus > Oncorhynchus nerka. The sequence goes on along the minus strand of NC_088419.1, from coordinate 18,996,338 downwards.
CTGACATGCTGTTGAGAAATATGAACACAAGGAGTTATTGTGATGGTTGTGCAGTCCGCAGGGTCGGGGGTACAGGACAAACCATCCTTTCAACTTAGTCTCAAGTCTCATAAATGTTTTCGTGGCTCTCTAAGCTTCTGCAGGTTTTCAAAGGGTCATTTTTAAAGGTTTATATAATTGCAATCTTTCAATTTAGCAATCAAGATGGGTTCAAATTCAGAAACTTTTTGGATTTGCTTAGTGTATCAGCCTGAACATTTCAATCTTAGTCATTAATCAGACAAGCCTGTAATTCAATGGCCTAGGCTATTCATTGAGTGATGAAATGCCACAAATGTAAGTCAGTCAGATATGCAGATGTCTTCAATTATACATTTGAATGACAGCTCATATAGGCCCACTGTTATGACATGCAAATTCATTCATTTGAGAGTGACACCGATCCTAATATGTAAAGAGAGAACTGGGAGATGACTGACATATATTTTCCGGTCAGTCTACCCATCTTCCCCTGTCTTTCCTTCTCTGTTGCCTTTCATTCCTCCCACGTTCCATACCTTCCAAAACATGGCACCCCAGTGTTCCCGTTTCCATGGTAACAGTTTCCTCTTAGGCTCTTTGTGTCCTGTCGAACCAACAGCCTGCATCTCCAAGGCAACTGGAGAAGAGTCACCAATTGTTCTAGTTTGATTTGGTCTCCGTCCCAAATTGCATCCTGTTACCTATATAGTGCACTACAACGGTAATAGGTTGGCATTTGAGACTCAGACTTTGTCTCTGTTTGTTGTGTTTGACTAAAGATAAGACTAAAGTAATTGCACTCCTCTAGCCAGAACAGAGAGCATCTCTAAACTACAGCCAAAACATTCATCCATTTATAGTCCAACATGCTCTGGGATTTGCCTGGGAAACATTGGACAAATGGTCCAATGAATGAAACATAACAAGGACGAATTGTGTCGTGATTCAACCTTGGAATGGATCAACTTCTGGTTATTCATTGCATTGTATAAAGCCTGAGAAAATGAAATGAGAAACTCATGCCTGAATGTTTACACATCTCCTACATTTGCATTTTAGTCATCTAGCAGACGCTCTTATCCAGAGTGACTTACAGGAGCAATTAAGGGTTAAGTACCTTCTTCAAGGGCACATATATTTTTCACAGAGTTGGCTCGGGGATTTGAACCAACGACATTTCGGTTACTGGGCCTACCCTCTTAACTGCTAGTCTACCTTTCAATCTTTCATTCAGACATTTGTTTTCAGTAGAGTATCCAATACTATCCAGATTCCATAGTCTTTACCAAGGGCATAGTCCGTATATTTCTAAAGGCAGTGGGATAGTGAAGTGCAGGTAGAGTGAAAGAATCACGCTACCATGACCCTACCCCAACCTTTCCCTCCACTGTGCCAGATCTCCAATCCAGCCCTCTGACAATTATCCATGCTTTCTTTACAATGCCAACAACAACATTGACCGATAACCTCCTCTAGTCTACAATGGTAGACATTTTTTAAACAGGACTACTTGGAAACTTGCTGCAGCTATTTCCAATCCCAGCATGACGAACTGATAAGATCTGAGTTTCAGTCTAATTCAATTCCAGCGTAGCCGCCTCACAGAGCCAAGGTAGCAGCCATACAGATCTCATATCAGTTCACACTGACTATGCTAAGTGAATAAAAGCATGGTATTTCACTTCATGGCTAATACCATTAAATATTTAATGTAGTTTTATGCCTAGACTATAACCTGAAACCAATTACTCAAACCTGCGCTCAACATGCCTCACTCATTAAACATGGGGATCTTTGATGTCCAATATTGTAACAACCCATAGAAGACTTTAGGGAACAGACGTGAGGTTAAGAGATTTTGATTGGATATTGTTTCCACCAAAATATTAACGGATTACATGGACATGATTCTTCCCAATCCTTTTTCTAATTCAAATCAAATGTTATTGGTCGCACACATATTTAGCAGATGCTTTTGTGGGTGTAGCGAAATGTTGTTTTCCTAGCTCCAACAGTGCAGTAATATCTAACAATACACAACAATACACAAATCTAAAAGGAATTAAGGAATATATAAATATTAGGACGAGCAATGTTGGAGTGGCATTGACTAAAATACAGTAGAATAGAATAAAGTATATCCAGATTAAATGAGTAAAGCAGTATGTAAACAGTGTTCCATTATTAAAGTGGCCAGTGATTCCATGTCTATGTATATAGGGCAGTAGCCTCTCAGGTGCAAGGTTGAGTAACCGGGTAGTAGCTGGCTAGTGATGGCTATTTAACAGTCTGATGGCCTTGAGATAGAAGCTGTTTAGAAGCAGTCTCTCGGTCCCAGCTTTGATGCACCTGTAATGACCTCTCCTTCTAGATGATAGCGGGGGAAACGGGCCGTGGCTCGGTTGGTTGATGTTCCTGATGATCTTTTTGGCCTTCCTGTGACATCGTGTGCTGTGGGTGTCCTGGGGGGCAGACAGTGTGCCCCCGGTGATGCTTTGGGCAGACCGCACCACCCTCTTGGTGCAGTTGCCGTACCAGGCGGTGATACAGCCCGACAGGATGCTCTCAATTGTGCATCTGTAAAAGTCTGTGAGGGTCATAGGGGCCAAGCAGAATTTCTGCTTCCTGAGGTTGAAGAGGTGCTGTTGCGCCTTCTTCACCACACTGTCTGTGTGGGTGGACCATTTCAGATTGTCGGTGGTGTGTACTCAGAAGAACTTGAAGCTTTTCACCTTCTCCACCACAGTCCCGTTGATGTGGATAGGGATGTGCTCCCTCTGCTGTCTCCTGAAGCCCACAATCAGCTCCTTCGTTTTGTTGATGTGGAGGGAGAGGTTATTTTCCTGGCACCACTCTCCCAGGTCCCTCACCTCCTCCCTGTAGTCTGTCTCATCATTGTTGGTAATCAGGCCTACTACTGTTGTGTCATCTGCCATCTTGATGATTGAGTTGGAGGCGTGCGTGGTCATGCAGTCATGGGTGAACAGGGAGTACATGAGGGGGCTGAGCACACACCCTTTGTGGGGCCCCTGTGTTTAGGATCAGTGAAGTGGAGGTGTTTTCCTACCTTCACCACAGGGCTGGGTTCAGACCCAGAGCCCCAAGCTTAATGGTGAGCTTGGAGGGTACTATGGTGTTGAAGGCCGAGCTATAGTCAATGAACAGCATTCTTACAAATGTAGTCCTCTTGTCCAGATGGGATAGGGCAGTGTGCAGTGCGATTGCATTGTCTGTGGATCTATTGGGGCAGTAAGCAAATTGAAGTGGTTCTAGTGTGTCAGGTAAGTTGGAGGTGATATGATCCTTAACTAGCCTCTCAACACTTAATGCTGACAGAAGTGAGTGCTACAGGGCGATAATAATTTAGTTCAGTTACCTTTGCTTTCTTGGGTACAGGAACAATGGTGGACATCTTGAAGCAAGTGGGGACAGCAGACTAGGATAGGGAGATATTGAATATGTCCGTAAACACTCCAGCCAGCTGGTCTGTGCATGCTCTGAGGATGCGGCTAGGGCTACTGTCTGGGCCAGCAGCCTTGCTAGGGTTAACCACTTAAATGTCTTACTCATGTTGGCCACGGAGAACGAGAGCCCACAGTCCTTGGGAGTGGGTCGCTTCGGTGGCACTGTGTTATCCTCAAAGCGGGTAAAGAAGGTGTTTAGCTTGTCCGGGAGCAAGACATCAGTGTCTGCAACGTGGCTGGTTTTCAATTTGTAATCCGTGATTGTCTGTAGACCCTGCTACATATGCCTCGTGTCTGAATTGCGACTCCACTTTGTCTCTGTCCTGATGTTTTGTCTGTTTGATTGCCTTGCCGAGGGAATAACTACACTGTTGTATTCAACCATATTCTCAGTCACCTTGCCATGGTTAAATGCGGTGGTTTGCGCTTTCAGTTTTGCGCAAATGCTGCCATCTTTGCACGGTTTCTGATTTGGTTAGGTTTTAATAGTCACGGTGGGAACAACATCCCCTATACACTTCCTGTCACTGTGTCCGTGTATACCTCAATGTTTTTCTCAGAGGCTACCCGGAACATAGTTTTGATCACGCGGACTGGGCTATCTTGAAGCATGGATTCCGATTGGTGAAACCAGTGTTTTAACGGGTAATTCATGTTTGAGTTTCTGCCTATAGGAAGGGAGGAGCAAAATGGAGTTGTGATTTGATGGGCGGGGGAGGGCCCTGTAGGCATCCCGGAAGGGGGAGTAGCAGTGGTCGTGTTTTTCCAGAGCGAGTACTACAGTCAATGTGTTGATAGAACTTCGGTAGAGTTTTCCTCAAATCTGCTTTGTTAAAATCCCCAGCTATAATAAATGCTGCCTCAGGATATGTGGTTTCCAGTTTGCATAAAGTCCAGTGTAGTTCCTTGAGGGACGTCGTGGTATCGGCTTGAGGGGGACAATACACGGCTGTGAGTTATTCTAGGTCAGGTGAACAATAAGACTTGAGTTTCTGTATGTCATCACAATCACACCATGAGTAGTTAATCATGAAACATACACCACCACCTTTCTACTTCACGGAGCGTTCTTTATTCCTGTCTGCGTAATGTACTGAGAACTCAGCTGGCTGTATGGATGGGGACAGTATATCCCGAGAGAGCCATGATTCTGTAAAACAGAGTACGTTACAGTCCCTGATCTCTCTGCAAGGAGGTCCTCGCCCTGAGCTCGTCTACTTTATTGTCCAGGGGCTGAACATTAGCGAGTAATATACTCTGAAGCCGTGGATGATGTGCACGCTACCTGAGTCAGAATCCGAATACCTCTTCTCCCACTGGCGGCGTCTTGGAGCAGCCTGGGATAAGTTCAATTGACATGGGGGGTACGAACAAAGGATCCCTATCGGGAAAATTGTCTGCTGCTATAGACCCAGGCTATGAGAAGAGAAGAATGGAGTGTCTGTTCATTTGTAGAAATAATGTAAAAATAAATATGAAGGCATACCTTTCATTTCATGTTTTTGTCACGGATGCCAATCGAGGAAAATGCTTGGAAATAGGCCAGTAGATTTCAGTCAGTGGATACGTCCCAAATGGCACCCTATTCCCTATATAGTGCACTAATTTTGACCAGAGCCGTATGGGATGTGTTGAATTGTGCCACAGAAAGTTTTCCAGGAAGGCCATTCCTCCTTGGCCCCGGCCCCAGTCTTGTCATCTAATGATTTTAGGTACAGAGGACAGACAGTACAGTAGTGCCAACCAACATCTGTTCATGAACAAAACACTAGGCATGGTTTAAGTGACTTTGTTGTTACAAGTTCATCAAATATTTATGTGTGTGTGTGCACATTCCTGTTTATCCTAAAAGTTTTATTAGTTGTGAACTTTCCACCCACCCAGATACAGAGACTACACTAAGACCAGCTAATAACTACACCTAGCGTAGCAACTCATATTATTGACATATTCAACAGCGTTTAAGAAATATCTTCAACAGTGTTATCTTGTGATCAAGCCATCAATGTTTTGTGATTATTGGTGCCGTAAAAAATGGTTAGCAATTAGCATGTTTGACATTTCAGTGGAAGGATTACTACTATCAGCTTTTTGATAAGCGGTTTACAAAAATGCGTCCCGTATTATCGGCATACGGTCCCCAGTTATTGGCCACCTTACTATTTTGTTCAGTTATAAGATATATCTGTTTAATTTTGTTCAAAAAAGAGACACCAACCACGTATCCAAGGGGTTACTAGATAGTTGGCTAGTTGGCTAGCCTTCGGGTTAAAAAAACGACTTCCCTGTCAAGTCTTCAATGCGTAGCCTGGTGGGCCCTCCTGTAAGACTCTTAAAAATGGATAAGAGCGTCTGCTAAATGACTTAAATGTAAATGTAAATGGTTCTTCACCAACATCTTCTTGAGTGTTGTAACCAAATAATGTATCATTATTTGTTTTACAGATAATTATTATGTTTTGAGAAAGTAAATAACAGTTTAATACTAACATATAAATGAGTATGAATAATTTAGGTAAAGAGTTGGATATTAAATGTGTGGTCTGTCACGCATTCAAATTTTACAATATACAGCGTGTCCCACAAAGTGTGTGTGTGTGTGTGTGTGTGTGTGTAAATATATACATGCGCGCACACACACACACACTTTGTGGGACACGCTGTATATTGTAAAATATTCAAAGATAAAGATAATTCATAAAAATCCAAATAACTTCACAGATCTTCATTGTAAAGGGTTTGAACACTGTTTCCCAAGCTTGTTCAATGAACCATAAACAATTAATGAACATGCAACTGTGGAACGGTCGTTAAGACACTAACAACTTACAGACGGTAGGCAATTAACGTCACAGTTATGAAAACTTAGGACACTAAAGAGGCCTTTCTACTGACTGAAAAACCCCAAAAGAAAGATGCCCAGGGTCCCTACTCATCTGCGAGAACGTGCCTTAGGCATGCTGCAAGGAGGCATGAGGACTGCAGATGTGGCCAAGGCAATAAATGGCAATGTCCGTACTGTGAGACGCCTAAGACAGCGCTACAGGGAGACAGGACGGACAGCTGATCGTCCTCGCAGTGGCAGACCACGTGTAACAACACCTGCACAGGATCGGTAAATCCTAACATCACACCTGCGGGACAGGTACAGGATGGCAACAACAACTGCCCGAGTTACACCAGGAATGCACAATCCCTCCATCAGTGCTCAGACTGTCTGCAATAGAAATGAGCGTTACACCGAGGCCTGTACTCTGGAGCGGGATCGATTTGGAGGTGGAGGGCCTGTCATGGTTTGGGGCGGTGTGTCACAGCATCATCGGACTGAGCTTGTTGTCATTGCAGGCAATCTCAACGCTGTGCGTTGCAGGGAAGACATCCTCCTCCCTCATGTGGTACCCTACCTGCTAGCTCATCCTGACATGACCCTCCAGCATGACAATGCCACCAGCCATACTGCTCGTTTCGTGCGTGATTTCCTGCAAGACAGGAATGTCAGTGTTCTGCCATGGCCAGAGAAGAGCCCGGATCTCAATCCCATTGAGCACGTCTGGGACCTTTTGGATTTGAAGGTGAGGGTGAGGGCCATTCCCCCCAGAAATGTCTGGGAACTTGCAGGTGCCTTGGTGGAAGAGTGGGGTAACATCTCACAGCAAGAACATGCAAATGTGGTGCAGTCCATGAGGAGGAGATGCACTGCAGTACTTAATGCAGCTGGTGGCCACACCAGATATTGACTGTTACTTTTGATTTTGACCACCCCCTTTGTTCAGGGACACATTATTCCATTTCTGTTAGTCACATGTCTCAGTTGTTGAATCATGTTATGTTCATACAAATATTTACACGTTAAGTTTGCTGAAAATAAATGCAGTTGACAGTGAGAGGATGTTTCTTTTTTTGCTGAGTTTTATATATATATATATATATATATATATATATATATATATACATTGGGGAGAACAAGTATTTGATACACTGCCGATTTTGCAGGTTTTCCTACTTACAAAGCATGTAGAGGTCTGTAATTTTTTATCATAGGTACACTTCAACTGTGAGAGATGGAATCTAAAACAAAAATCCAGAAAATCACATTGTATGATTTTTAAGTAATTAATTTGCATTTTATTGCATGACATAAGTATTTGATACATCAGAAAAGCAGAACTTAATATTTGGTACAGAAACCTTTGTTTGCATTTACAGAGATCATACGTTTCCTGTAGTTCCTGACCAGGTTTGCACACACTGCAGCAGGGATTTTGGCCCACTCCTCCATACAGACCTTCTCCAGATCCTTCAGGTTTCGGGGCTGTCGCTGGGCAATACGAACTTTCAGCTCCCTCCAAAGATTTTCTATTGGGTTCAGGTCTGGAGACTGGCTAGGCCACTCCAGGACCTTGAGATGCTTCTTACAGAGCCACTCCTTAGTTGCCCTGGCTGTGTGTTCCGGGTCGTTGTCATGCTGGAAGACCCAGCCATGACCCATCTTCAATGATCTTACTGAGGGAAGGAGGTTGTTGGCCAAGATCTCACGATACATGGCCCCATCCATCCTCCCCTCAATACAGTGCAGTCGTCCTGTCCCCTTTGCAGAAAAGCATCCCCAAAGAATGATGTTTCCCCCTCCATGCTTCACGGTTGGGATGGTGTTCTTGGGGTTGTACTCACCCTTCTTCTTCCTCCAAACACGGCGAGTGGAGTTTAGACCAAAAAGCTCTATTTTTGTCTCATCAGACCACATGACCTTCTCCCATTCCTCCTCTGGATCATCCAGATGGTCATTGGCAGATGGGCCTGGACATGCGCTGGCTTTAGCAGGGGGACCTTGCGTGCGCTGCAGGATTATAATCCATGATGGCGTAGTGTATTACTAATGGTTTTCTTTGTGACTGTGGTCCCAGCTCTCTTCAGGTCATTGACCATGTCCTGCTGTGTAGTTCTGGGCTGATCCCTCACCTTCCTCATGATCATTGATGCCCCACGAGGTGAGATCTTGCATGGAGCCCCAGACCGAGGGTGATTGACTGTCATCTTGAACTTCTTCCATTTTCTAATAAATTGCGCCAACAGTTGTTGCCTTCTCACCAAGCTGCTTGCCTATTGTCCTGTAGCCCATCCCAGCCTTGTGCAGGTCTACAATTTTATCCCTGATGCCCTTACACAGCTCTCTGGTCTTGCCATTGTGGAGAGGTTGGCGTCTGTTTGATTGAGTGTGTGGACAGGTGCAGTTAATACAGGTAATGAGTGGAGAACAGGAGAGCTTCTTAAAGAAAAACTAACAGGTCTGTGAGAGACGGAATTCTTACTGGTTGGTAGGTGATCAAATACTTATGTCATGCAAATGAATTACTTAAAAATCATACAATGTGATTTTCTGGATTTTTGTTTTAGATTCTGTCTCTCACAGTTGAAGTGTACCTATGATGAAAATTACAGACTTCTACATGCTTTGTATGTAGGAAAACCTGCAAAATCGGCAGTGTATCAAATACTTGTTCTCGCCACTGTATATATTTAACCTTTTTGAAAACTCTCAAAACTTACATAAACTACAATTAAAATCAGTGGTCAGCTAGCTAGAAGGGTGTCTTTAGTCACAAAACGTACTATTATTTTCCAGGCCATTTACATGTTGCGCTCGAGGTGATTTAATCCTCCAACCGCTAGAGTGTCCGAAGTTAGGGTGTGTCTGATGTTGGGGGGGGAAATAGCTACATGCTTTTCCTAAATGATTTTCATTCCTCCCATCTTCCAGCTGCCCGTTCCTGGCGTCCAACCTGACCCCGGCCATCCCGGTGGTCGGAGGGGTGCTGTTTATCTTTGTTCTGGGGATGCTGTTCAGAGCCAGCTTCAGTGACCCGGGAGTCCTGCCCCGTGCCACACCCGACGAGGCTGCCGACCTGGAGAGACAGATTGGTAACTATGGAGACCACCTGGTTTTCTAACAGTCCAGAACTGGGTTCTGGTCAAAAGTAGTGCACTATGTAGGGAGTAGAGTGCATTTTGGGACTTTGCTGAGGCAGAACTCTGAGGTGGCTGCTTCTCCTTTGTTTGTGTCCCGCTAATGAGGCAGATAGATTTGTTATCAACGTGAACTTCACCCGACCTCTATTAAATGGCTTGGATCGAGCCAATCACGTGCCGCCCTCTAAACGCCTGTGTGTGCGTGCCAGTGAGATGATAAGGTGTTCAGAGATGACATCAGCTTTGAGAGGTGCTTTGCCCTGAGCACAATGGCATGTTGTCCAAACAACCTGATTTTAAGGGACTCATTTTAGAGTTCAATTTAGAAAAGATGTCAGCCGTGTTGCAAATGTTTTACCATATTCCCTTTTAGTGCAATACTTTCGACCAGGACTCATAGGCCTCTGGTTTGAGGTAGTGCAATATGTAGGGAATAGGGTGCCATTTGGGAACCAACCCTCCTTTATCACTGGTGCAAGACACTTGTTCCCCTTTGTTATGAGACGCCCAATCCAATGCAAACCAAGAAGAATGAGTCAGGGATGTTCAATGAGAGAACCTGTGTTATACAGACCGAACAATCAATGTATATTTAGAACTGTGTTTTTCCCTGTGAAAACAGCATTCCGGAACAGACCTATCAATCACAAAAGAGTCATTACTGAGAGAATGAGCAAATTTGGGCGTTGCTTGCTCTGCATTTAACTCCAGCTTTCTTATAGCAGGAGAGAAAACGGTTCATGTCTGCGTCCCAAATGGCACCCTATTCCTCATGTAATGCACTACTTTTGACCAATCCCCTTAGGGCTCTGGTCAAAAGTAGTTCACTATATAGGAAATGGGGTGCCATTTGGGACATAGCCTATGTCTCCCCACCTCAACGCTGTTGTATACATTTGATGAGGAAGGGTGGAAAGAATTCTGTTATATTTACTCAGTTTGGTTGTTTAGTGTCTGTGGCCAGTCACTATGTGATGCACGTCTAGAAATAACATCTGCACATCCTGTATTAAAGGATCTAGAGGTTCTGGACTGTACAGTCAACTCTACAAACAGGAAATTGGTGCCAATTGTCGTCAAAATCGTGCCTACAGACAATACCTATAAACGAGAATTACATTTGATTTATTTATTTTTATACACAATTTCGTGGTATCCAATTGTTAGTAGTTACTGTCTTGTCTCATCGCTACAACTCCCATACAGGCTCGGGAGAGACAAAAGCCATGCGCCCTCCGAAACACAACTCAACCAAGCCGCACTGCTTCTTAACACAGTGCGCATCCAACCCGGAAGACAGCCGCACCAATGTGTCGGAGGAAACACCATGCACCTGACGACCTTGGTCAACGTGCACTGCGCCCGGCCCGCCACAGGAGTCGTTAGTGAACGATGAGACAAGGATATCCCTACCGGCCAAACCCTCCTTAACCTGGACGACGCTAGGCCAATTGTGTGTCGCCCCATGGACCTCCCGGTCGCGGCTGGCTGCAACAGAGCCTAGGCTCGAACCCAGAGTCTCTGGTGGCACAGCTAGCACTGTGATGCAGTGCCTTAGACCACTGCGACACCCGGGAGGCCCAAGAATTACATTTTGTTTATTAAACGTTGATGAAAGTAATATTACAGGCCTGCACTGAAAAAGCAGTGAACTTATGGAGAAGTAGTCCTGTTGTCTGTTTCACAACCTAGCCCTTGCAACCTAAACGCCTTCAAACTACTACTTTGTCTTTCTCTCTCCCACGCTTCTTCAGTCTCGCTCCTGAATGTTAGCTTTGGAGCAGCTCGATGTGTTTTCAATTCTAAGCTGCTTTATTTGCTGCTTCCCACAACTTGCAGTCCCACAATGCATTCTTTCTGATGTCTGCTGTGCTTCTCTCTCATTGTGTGTCTTTCTCTCTCTCTCTCCTCCTTTTTATAGATACTTCTCATCATTCCTGCACTGTGTTTCAGCAGAAGTCGTGTTGTTAAATGCATTCACAATCCTCTGTGTATAAGAATGACGTGAATGTGATTGCAAGTGATCTCATTCCCTTTCCGCAATATACTTAATGTATGCTATGTTCCCACGCTACTGTCACCGCCACTGTCAATGTCTTGTTTTTCATATGCACAAAGTCGTGGTTAAATATTGAGGCTAAACCTCAATCCAATAGATGTTCACCACATTGATACTCCGTTGTCGCCTGAAACTTGATAGGTAAATCTGCAATATTTAACTTAACCCGACAAAATTCACATAGAAATATTTGTTATAGATCTGTCACTCTCATTTAAAGCAAGTCTAAGAAACAGTAAATATGTTCTATGTGCGCTATTTCGATGCTTCCCATTCTTAAGTTTAGGTTTTGCGTCTTTTACTTTTGGTTTTGTACACCACCTTCAAACAGCTAAAAATACAATATTTTGGTTATGGAAAAGATATTTCACAGCGGTTTAGATGGTAGAATGGTTTTCTACACTATTCTTGCTTGTTTTGTTACATAAACTGAAACTATTAGATTTATAGCAACCAGGAAATGGCGGAGCGATCTTTAACGTTTATACACTCCATTTATATTAAACAATAAACCAGTGGTACAGTGTGATGAAATGTTAACAAGGAATGATGCAGTGTATGAAAACAATGATCCAAGGCAGTGATGCAGAGTGAGTGATAAGCAGGGCTGCAGGGCCGTCCCTTTGGCCCCCACCCACCAGGAGCCTCGCCCCCCCCTCCCATCTCCAAGCAGGAAGAGCATGCAGTGTATGAAAACAATGATCCAAGGCAGTGATGCAGAGTGAGTGATAAGCAGGGCTGCAGGGCCGTCCCTTTGGCCCCCACCCACCAGGAGCCTCGCCCCCCCCTCCCATCTCCAAGCAGGAAGAGCATGCAGTGTATGAAAACAATGATCCAAGGCAGTGATGCAGAGTGAGTGATAAGCAGGGCTGCAGGGCCGTCCCTTTGGCCCCCACCCACCAGGAGCCTCGCCCCCCCCCCCCCCCCCCAGACCACACTGAGACTAATAAATCACTTTTTCCTGGATCAATTAGGTGTGCCCCCCCCCATCTCCAAGCAGGAAGAGCATGCAGTGTGTGTGTGTGATGAGTGCTAGGTCCTGCAGAGCAGATGAATAATGTAATGTCAAGTAAACACTGTGCCACCGTGCCCCAGGTGCCTGCTGCTGTAAATTGCATCAGTGAGGAAGCCAGTAAAATGTGCTGATTGTGAAAGCCTATACTGTTGATGTGATTGCGTGACTGGCTCTTACCAGACTGGCTGTGCTTTTAGAAATAAGATACAGAGGGGCCTCCCGGGTGGCGCAGTGGTCTATGGCACTGCATCGCAGTTCTAGTTGTGCCACCAGAGACTCTGGGTTCACGCCCAGGCTCTGTCGCGACCGGAAGTCCATGGGGCAACGCACAATTGGCCTAGCGTCGTTCGGGTTAGGGAGGGTTTGGCCGGTAGGGATATCATCGCGCACTAGCGACTCCTGTGGCTGGCCGGGCGCAGTGTGCGCTAACCAGGTCGCCAGGTGCACGGTGTTTCCTCCGACACATTGGTGCGGCTGCCTTCCGGGTTGGAGGCGCGCTGTGTTAAGAAGCAGTGCGGCTTGGTTGGATTGCGTTTCGGACCAGCGTCGAGTTAACTATTAACAATTGGATACCACGGAATTGGGGAGAAAAGGGGCTAAAAAATGAAATAAATAAATAATACAGCTCTGAGACTGCTCAGCTCTGAGACTGCTCTAAGATACAGCTCTGAGACTGCTCTAAGATACAGCTCTGAGACTGCTCTGAGACTGCTCTAAGATACAGCTCTGAGACTGCTCTGAGATACAGCTCTGAAATAACAGCTCTGAGACTGCTCTAAGATACAGCTCTGAGACTGCTCTAAGATACAGCTCTGAGATACAGCTCTGAGGCTGCTCTAAGATACAGCTCTGAGACTGCTCTAAGATACAGCTCTGAGACTGCTCTAAGATACAGCTCTGAGACTGCTCTAAGATACAGCTCTGTGTCAAGGCTTTCTTCCTGGGAAGGAGAGGCGGACCAAAACGCAGCGTGGTTATAGTTAATGTTTCTTTAATAAGAAAACTCAAACATGAACAAACTACAAAACAATAAACGTGAAAACTGGTGCATAAAACACAGACAGGAAACAATCACCCACAAAATACCCAAAGAATATGGCTGCCTAAATATGGTTCCCAATCAGAGACAACAATAAACACGTGCTTCTGATTGAGAACCAATCTAGGCAACCATGGAATTACCTACACAACTAAACTGAAGGTCTTGTGTGGTCCTCTTCAGACACCTCTAATGGCCCCATAAATCTACAAAAAACCCTAGACAAGACAAAACACATAAATCACCCATATCACACCCTGGCCTAACCAAAATAATAAAGAAAACAAAGATAACTAAGGCCAGGGCATGACACTCTGATACTGCACTGGATATCCAACATAGGAAAACAAAGGAATATGCTTCCCTTGTGAACTAAACCTGACTAGGTCTTGTGTGGTCCTCTTCAGACGCCTGTAATGGCCCCAGTGGTCCAGGGTACAGGCCGCCCCCGAGGATCAGAGAAGTGGTCATCAATGGGCAGACGGTCAAGCTTAAGTACTGCTTCACCTGCAAGATCTTCAGGCCCCCACGGGCCTCGCACTGCAGCCTGTGTGACAACTGTGTAGGTGAGTGGAGTAGACCTGGACCTCACTCAGACTCTGTGGGAACATAATAGGAGAAGCTGACTAACCATGGCTGTTCCATATGTATGACTTTTACACCATCTACTCTCCCCTCTCTTTCCACTTTTTATTTCCTTTTCTATCCGCTACCCTCTTCCCCTTTAATTCTCTCTTCCACTCTTTACACTTTTCTGTTTCCCTTTCCTCTCTCCTCTCTTTCTTCCCTTTCTCTCTCTCACTATCCCCTCTTTCTCACTCTCTCTGTTTCTCTCTTTCCCCTCTCTCTCACTCTCCTCTTTCTCTGTTTCTCTCACTCTCCTCTCTCTCCCCTCTTTCTCACTCTCTCTCTCCCCTCTTTCTCACTCTCCCCCCTCTTTCTCACTCTCCTCTCTCCCCTCTTTCTCCTCTCTATCCTCTCTTTCTCACTCTCCCCCCTCTCTCTCTGCAGAGCGTTTTGACCACCACTGTCCCTGGGTGGGGAACTGTGTTGGGAAGAGGAACTACCGTTTCTTCTACCTCTTCATCCTGTCCCTCTCCTTCCTCACCGTCTTCATCTTCGCCTTCGTTATTACACACGTCATCCTGAGTGAGTGACACACAGTGGTGATGCCCTGAGATAAACACAAAACTCAGTTTTTCCCCAAACAAGTCTCCTGTACATACTGTTTGTTATCAACAAGATGAGGGAATATATTACCCTGGTATTTCTCTTATAGGTATCAATATTTTTTTGGCCTAGACCTCTTTACTTAATTGTCCTATCCTGACACATTCTAGTAGCCTCTAGCCCTGAGCAACACTACCTCCTAGGGCACTTCATCTCTGTAATGGATGAGATCGGCTCTGACATTGATCAGCCACTCCCCTCCCTGCTCCCCAGCGGAGGCTGGCTGTCAGCAAAGCTGGTGACATGGCTTCTCTCTCTCTGTGGGGAGACAGAGCATTGTGACACTTTACACCACAGATCAGTCAGCAGACCAGGGGCCGTATATATCAAGCTTCTCAGAGGAGAAGTACTGATCTAGGATCAGCTCCAAATGCTTATTTTCAATGACAGCCTAGGATCAGCTCCAAATGCTTATTTTCAATGACAGCCTAGGAACAGTGGGTTAACTGCCTTGTTCAGCAGCAGAACGACAGCTTTTTACCCTGTCAGCTCAGGGATTCGATCTTGCAACCTTTCAGTTACTAGTCCAACGCTCTAACCACTAGGCTAGCTGCCGCCCCAGATGGGAAGAGCTTCTTCTGAACCCTTAACTGGCAGTCATTGTCGCGTCCCAAATGGTACCCTATTGGCTCTGTTCAAAAGTAGTGCACTATATAGGGAATAGGGTGCCATTTGGGAAGCACCCATTCCCTACTGCACCACAGTAGAGGTGTTTTGATCAAGTCTAGAGTTTCTGGTGGATTACTTGACTGATTCAGCCTATTGACCCTTCACATCAAGCCCTGAATTAAACCTAGTTTTCTCATCATTGCCTTTGTGTAGGGATGTTTTCAATGCGTTACTGCTGTATAGACCAAGCACAGGGCTAGAGATCTCCTTTGCTGCTCCTCTCTGTTCTCCCAGGTGCAGTCAGTCAGTGTGACTAGCATCAGTTACTCTCCCAGGTGCAGTCAGTCAGTCAGTGTGACTAGCATCAGTTACTCTCCCAGGTGCAGTCAGTCAGTCAGTCAGTGTGACTAGCATCAGTTACTCTCCCAGGTGCAGTCAGTCAGTCAGTGTGACTAGCATCAGTTACTCTCCCAGGTGCAGTCAGTCAGTCAGTGTGACTAGCATCAGTTACTCTCCCAGGTGCAGTCAGTCAGTCAGTGTGACTAGCATCAGTTACTCTCCCAGGTGCAGTCAGTCAGTCAGTCAGTGTGACTAGCATCAGTTACTCTCCCAGGTGCAGTCAGTCAGTCAGTCAGTGTGACTAGCATCAGTTACTCTCCCAGGTGCAGTCAGTCAGTCAGTCAGTGTGACTAGCATCAGTTACTCTCTCAGGTGCAGTCAGTCAGTCAGTGTGACTAGCATCAGTTACTCTCCCAGGTGCAGTCAGTCAGTGTGACTAGCATCAGTTACTCTCCCAGGTGCAGTCAGTCAGTCAGTCAGTGTGACTAGCAGTTACTCTCCCAGGTCAGTCAGTGTGACTAGCATCAGTTACTCTCTCAGGTGCAGTCAGTCAGTCAGTGTGCAGCATCAGTTACTCTCTCAGGTGCAGTCAGTGTGACTAGCATCAGTTACTCTCCCAGGTGCAGTGAGTCAGTCAGTGTGACTAGCATCAGTTACTCTCCCAGGTGCAGGCAGTCAGTCAGTGTGACTAGCATCAGTTACTCTCCCAGGTGCAGTCAGTCAGTCAGTCAGTGTGACTAGCATCAGTTACTCTCCCAGGTGCAGTCAGTCAGTCAGTCAGTGTGACTAGCATCAGTTACTCTCTCAGGTGCAGTCAGTCAGTCAGTGTGACTAGCATCAGTTACTCTCCCAGGTGCAGTCAGTCAGTGTGACTAGCATCAGTTACTCTCCCAGGTGCAGTCAGTCAGTCAGTCAGTGTGACTAGCATCAGTTACTCTCCCAGGTGCAGTCAGTCAGTCAGTCAGTGTGACTAGCATCAGTTACTCTCTCAGGTGCAGTCAGTCAGTCAGTGTGACTAGCATCAGTTACTCTCTCAGGTGCAGTCAGTGTGACTAGCATCAGTTACTCTCCCAGGTGCAGTGAGTCAGTCAGTGTGACTAGCATCAGTTACTCTCCCAGGTGCAGGCAGTCAGTCAGTGTGACTAGCATCAGTTACTCTCCCAGGTGCAGTCAGTCAGTCAGTGTAACTAGCATCAGTTACTCTCCCAGGTGCAGTCAGTCAGTCAGTGTGACTAGCATCAGTTACTCTCTCAGGTGCAGTCAGTGTGACTAGCATCAGTTACTCTCCCAGGTGCAGTCAGTCAGTCAGTCAGTGTGACTAGCATCAGTTACTCTCCCAGGTGCAGTCAGTCAGTCAGTCAGTGTGACTAGCATCAGTTACTCTCTCAGGTGCAGTCAGTCAGTCAGTGTGACTAGCATCAGTTACTCTCCCAGGTGCAGTCAGTCAGTCAGTGTGACTAGCATCAGTTACTCTCTCAGGTGCAGTCAGTCAGTCAGTGTGACTAGCATCAGTTACTCTCCCAGGTGCAGGCAGTCAGTCAGTGTGACTAGCATCAGTTACTCTCCCAGGTGCAGTCAGTCAGTCAGTGTGACTAGCATCAGTTACTCTCTCAGGTGCAGTCAGTGTGACTAGCATCAGTTACTCTCCCAGGTGCAGTGAGTCAGTCAGTGTGACTAGCATCAGTTACTCTCCCAGGTGCAGTCAGTCAGTCAGTGTGACTAGCATCAGTTACTCTCCCAGGTGCAGTCAGTCAGTCAGTGTGACTAGCATCAGTTACTCTCCCAGGTGCAGTCAGTCAGTCAGTGTGACTAGCATCAGTTACTCTCCCAGGTGCAGTCAGTCAGTCAGTGTGACTAGCATCAGTTACTCTCCCAGGTGCAGTCAGTCAGTCAGTGTGACTAGCATCAGTTACTCTCCCAGGTGCAGTCAGTCAGTCAGTGTGACTAGCATCAGTTACTCTCCCAGGTGCAGTCAGTCAGTCAGTGTGACTAGCATCAGTTACTCTCTCAGGTGCAGTCAGTGTGACTAGCATCAGTTACTCTCTCAGGTGCAGTCAGTCAGTCAGTGTGACTAGCATCAGTTACTCTCCCAGGTGCAGTCAGTCAGTCAGTGTGACTAGCATCAGTTACTCTCTCAGGTGCAGTCAGTCAGTGTGACTAGCATCAGTTACTCTCCCAGGTGCAGTGAGTCAGTCAGTGTGACTAGCATCAGTTACTCTCCCAGGTGCAGTCAGTCAGTCAGTGTGACTAGCATCAGTTACTCTCTCAGGTGCAGTCAGTCAGTCAGTGTGACTAGCATCAGTTACTCTCTCAGGTGCAGTCAGTCAGTCAGTGTGACTAGCATCAGTTACTCTCTCAGGTGCAGTCAGTCAGTCAGTGTGACTAGCATCAGTTACTCTCCCAGGTGCAGTCAGTCAGTCAGTGTGACTAGCATCAGTTACTCTCTCAGGTGCAGTCAGTCAGTCAGTGTGACTAGCATCAGTTACTCTCCCAGGTGCAGTCAGTCAGTCAGTGTGACTAGCATCAGTTACTCTCTCAGGTGCAGTCAGTCAGTCAGTGTGACTAGCATCAGTTACTCTCCCAGGTGCAGTCAGTCAGTCAGTGTGACTAGCATCAGTTACTCTCTCAGGTGCAGTCAGTCAGTCAGTGTGACTAGCATCAGTTACTCTCCCAGGTGCAGTCAGTCAGTCAGTGTGACTAGCATCAGTTACTCTCCCAGGTGCAGTCAGTCAGTCAGTGTGACTAGCATCAGTTACTCTCTCAGGTGCAGTCAGTCAGTCAGTGTGACTAGCATCAGTTACTCTCCCAGGTGCAGTCAGTCAGTCAGTGTGACTAGCATCAGTTACTCTCTCAGGTGCAGTCAGTCAGTCAGTGTGACTAGCATCAGTTACTCTCCCAGGTGCAGTCAGTCAGTCAGTGTGAGTAGCATCACTTACTCTCCCAGGTGCAGTCAGTCAGTCAGTGTGACTAGCATCAGTTACTCTCCCAGGTGCAGTCAGTCAGTCAGTGTGACTAGCATCAGTTACTCTCCCAGGTGCAGTCAGTCAGTCAGTGTGACTAGCATCAGTTACTCTCTCAGGTGCAGTCAGTCAGTCAGTGTGACTAGCATCAGTTACTCTCTCAGGTGCAGTCAGTGTGACTAGCATCAGTTACTCTCCCAGGTGCAGTGAGTCAGTCAGTGTGACTAGCATCAGTTACTCTCCGAGGTGCAGGCAGTCAGTCAGTGTGACTAGCATCAGTTACTCTCCCAGGTGCAGTCAGTCAGTCAGTGTGACTAGCATCAGTTACTCTCCCAGGTGCAGTCAGTCAGTCAGTGTGACTAGCATCAGTTACTCTCCCAGGTGCAGTCAGTCAGTAAGTGTGACTAGTATCAGTTACTCTCCCAGGTGCAGTCAGTCAGTCAGTGTGACTAGCATCAGTTACTCTCCCAGGTGCAGGCAGTCAGTCAGTGTGACTAGCATCAGTCAGGTGCAGTGCAGTCAGTGTCAGACTAGCATCAGTTACTCTCTCAGGTGCAGTCAGTCAGTCAGTGTGACTAGCATCAGTTACTCTCTCAGGTGCAGTCAGGTGCAGTCAGTGTGACTAGCATCAGTTACTCTCCCAGGTGCAGTGAGTCAGTCAGTGTGACTAGCATCAGTTACTCTCCGAGGTGCAGGCAGTCAGTCAGTGTGACTAGCATCAGTTACTCTCCCAGGTGCAGTCAGTCAGTCAGTCAGTGTGACTAGCATCAGTTACTCTCCCAGGTGCAGTCAGTCAGTCAGTGTGACTAGCATCAGTTACTCTCCCAGGTGCAGTCAGTCAGTAAGTGTGACTAGTATCAGTTACTCTCCCAGGTGCAGTCAGTCAGTCAGTGTGACTAGCATCAGTTACTCTCCCAGGTGCAGGCAGTCAGTCAGTGTGACTAGCATCAGTTACACTCTCAGGTGCAGTCAGTCAGTCAGTGTGACTAGCATCAGTTACTCTCCCAGGTGCAGTCAGTCAGTCAGTGTGACTAGCATCAGTTACTCTCTCAGGTGCAGTCAGTCAGTCAGTGTGACTAGCATCAGTTACTCTCCCAGGTGCAGGCAGTCAGTCAGTGTGACTAGCATCAGTTACACTCTCAGGTGCAGTCAGTCAGTCAGTGTGACTAGCATCAGTTACTCTCCCAGGTGCAGTGAGTCAGTCAGTGTGACTAGCATCAGTTACTCTCCCAGGTGCAGGCAGTCAGTCAGTGTGACTAGCATCAGTTACTCTCCCAGGTGCAGTCAGTCAGTCAGTGTGACTAGCATCAGTTACTCTCTCAGGTGCAGTCAGTCAGTCAGTGTGACTAGCATCAGTTACTCTCCCAGGTGCAGTCAGTCAGTCAGTGTGACTAGCATCAGTTACTCTCCCAGGTGCAGTCAGTCAGTCAGTGTGACTAGCATCAGTTACTCTCTCAGGTGCAGGCAGTCAGTCAGTGTGACTAGCATCAGTTACTCTCCCAGGTGCAGTCAGTCAGTCAGTGTGACTAGCATCAGTTACTCTCTCAGGTGCAGTCAGTCAGTCAGTGTGACTAGCATCAGTTACTCTCCCAGGTGCAGTCAGTCAGTCAGTGTGACTAGCATCAGTTACTCTCTCAGGTGCAGTCAGTCAGTCAGTGTGACTAGCATCAGTTACTCTCCCAGGTGCAGTCAGTCAGTCAGTGTGACTAGCATCAGTTACTCTCTCAGGTGCAGTCAGTCAGTCAGTGTGACTAGCATCAGTTACTCTCCCAGGTGCAGTCAGTCAGTCAGTGTGACTAGCATCAGTTACTCTCTCAGGTGCAGTCAGTCAGTCAGTGTGACTAGCATCAGTTACTCTCCCAGGTGCAGTCAGTCAGTCAGTGTGACTAGCATCAGTTACTCTCTCAGGTGCAGTCAGTCAGTCAGTGTGACTAGCATCAGTTACTCTCCCAGGTGCAGTCAGTCAGTCAGTGTGACTAGCATCAGTTACTCTCCCAGGTGCAGTCAGTCAGTCAGTGTGACTAGCATCAGTTACTCTCCCAGGTGCAGTCAGTCAGTCAGTGTGACTAGCATCAGTTACTCTCTCAGGTGCAGTCAGTCAGTCAGTGTGACTAGCATCAGTTACTCTCTCAGGTGCAGTCAGTCAGTCAGTGTGACTAGCATCAGTTACTCTCCCAGGTGCAGTCAGTCAGTCAGTGTGACTAGCATCAGTTACTCTCTCAGGTGCAGTCAGTCAGTCAGTGTGACTAGCATCAGTTACTCTCCCAGGTGCAGTCAGTCAGTCAGTGTGACTAGCATCAGTTACTCTCCCAGGTGCAGTCAGTCAGTCAGTGTGAGTTGCTTCAGGTATGTGAAGTAATGCTGTTTACTGACTAGCTCACCATCATGGTGCTCAGTGAGACTTTGGATGTTCCACTTTTTACCAACAAGCTCTCTCTGCTCTCTCTCTCTGTGCTCTCTCTCTGCTCTCTCTCTCTGTTTGCTCTCTCTCTCTGTTTGCTCTCTCTCTCTGCTCTCTCTCCCTGCTCTCTCTCTCTGCTCTCTCTCTCTGTTCTCTGCAGGATCCAACCGGACAGGCTTCCTCAGCGCACTCAAAGACAGCCCTGCCAGATATCCTTTCACTGGGGGAGAGTGTGTCTGTCTTTCTGTCTGTATGTCTGTGATAAGTGTCCTCGTGTCTCTGAATGACAGATGATACTGTCCTCATCTCTCTGAATGACAGATGATACTGTCCTCATCTCTCTGAATGACAGATGATACTGTCCTCGTCTCTCTGAATGAGAGATGATACTGTCCTCGTCTCTCTGAATGAGAGATGATACTGTCCACATCTCTCTGAATGACAGATGACACTGTCCTCATCTCCCTCTTTCCAACTGTGGGAGTAATCTAATGGTTATCACACCTACACACACACCAACGTTTCCGTTAGCCGGTAATAGCCGGTTTTTGACAAAAGCGGCCTAGCGGTTAAGAGCTTTGGGCCAGTAACTAAAAGGTTGCTTGTTCGAATCCCCGAGCCGACAAGGTGAAAAAAATCTGTATGTGCAAAAAGCACTTAACCCTAATTGGTCCTGTAAGTGGCTCTGGATAAGAGCTTCTGCTAAATGACTAACATGTTAAAGGTACTTTCATCTCTGTCACAGGAAACCGCTCGCATGTGCTTTTGACAATTTACGGTTTCCAGCTAATTACATTATGGAAGGAAAATGTGCGTGTAGCCTACTGCCTTGTGCACATTGCTGCACTTATAATGTGAAGAAATAATAGTTTATCAACATTTTGTACTAAAGGTTTTGATCTGTTGCATCAGCCTCTTTGCGTTAATTATTTTTGTTGTTGGTGTAGGCTAGGACTACTAGTCGTATGAATTTGGAGTCTATTGTCCCAGAGTCTGTTTGGAATAGGCTATTTCTTTCTTGCGCAGAACAACAAGCTGACTAATAGAATAGGTAAACTTTTCTACTTTGGGGGATAGTAGATTGACATAAGCTAGTGATTTTGCTGTTCGTTACTCGTCTTGTTGGCTGAGGAAAAGTACATGTGGAAAGTTATTCTAACATCTTCAAAGTGCACATCAGAATTCAGAAACGCCATTCCATGTTAAGATGAATTACCGTAATATGAATGTGATTTCTGTCATTCTGAGCACTATGGGTGGACGCCCTAATCAGGTTACACACGTACACACAACATCAAAAGAGATAAACACCAGGAGGAGGTGTTTAAATTCTGTGCATTGTGGGACAGGTTTTAGTTTGATTTGAGGGAAGAGCTAGACGCTGCCCTCCCTTCTTTTCAATTCCATCAGGGAGCAGACAGACACATTGTCTCTTTTCCATTAGTCTCCATCCAGCCACCCCGCTGCTTTCTGACAATCAAGCACCTGTCACTTATCATTTGGGCCTTGATCACACTGCACATAGGCCCCCTGTCTTCCTGCAAAGGCAACAGATCTGACACACACACACTCTCTATGGGCTGGAATACACTAAACGAATGACAGGGAAAGAGGCATTAACGTGTGTGTGTGTGTGTGTGTGTGTGTGTGTGTGTGTGTGTTGGGCACGTGCACTGGGTTAGATGTGTATGTTAATCCATTGTTGGTATGTATCCACTTTGCCTGGAGTCTCTCGGGAAATTACAGAGGACACAGCAGTTATTTCATGGAGCCGTACCACATGTAGATTGCATTGCCTAGTAAACCAATGGCCCGACAATCTTCTGGTAGTCAATACCACGGTGCGTTACCATGGACAAATGGAAGAGCGCTCTCCACCTCTCAGTCACCGTGACGACGTGCCAGTTGTTGTAGTGATGGTGGTCTCGTTTCCTTAACTGAATGACTGTGCTGGAGGTGCTGGTGTGTTTCTTCTCGGTGTGGTCCATTATGGGCCTGTCGGGCTTCCACACCTACCTCATCAGCTCCAATCAGACCACCAACGAGGACGTGAGTACACACACACACACCACTTCTCATCATCCAGCTCTCTCCATCTTTGACTGCTGATATAAATTCTGTCTCATTAAGGCTCATTTCACGCTTGGTCCCCTAATACCTCTCTGGTGTGATTTGTTTCACTAGCGCTGCTGAGGTTCTGGTAGATTGAACACTCGAACATCCTCCCTCATCCTTCTGAAATGTCTCTCTGGTGTGATTTGTTTCACTAGCGCTGCTGAGGTTCTGGTAGATTGAACACTCGAACATCCTCCCTCATCCTTCTGAAATGTCTCTCTGGTGTGATTTGTTTCACTAGCGCTGCTGAGGTTCTGGTAGATTGAACACTCGAGCATCCTCCCTCATCCTTCCGATTTGTCTCTCTGGTGTGATTTGTTTCACTAGCGCTGCTGAGGTTCTGGTAGATTGAACACTCGAACATCCTCCCTCATCCTTCTGAAATGTCTCTCTGGTGTGATTTGTTTCACTAGCGCTGCTGAGGTTCTGGTAGATTGAACACTCGAACATCCTCCCTCATCCTTCTGAACTGTCTCTCTGGTGTGATTTGTTTCACTAGCGCTGCTGAGGTTCTAGTAGATTGAACACTCGAACATCCTCCCTCATCCTTCTGAAATGTCTCTCTGGTGTGATTTGTTTCACTAGCGCTGCTGAGGTTCTAGTAGATTGAACACTCGAACATCCTCCCTCATCCTTCTGAACTGTCTCTCCGCTTCGCTCCACAGGTAGTATCACATTTTCATTTCATTTCATTACAGTACAACGTTTTGATTTGTTTGATCGTAGCTAGCTACATAGCTAGCTACATAGCCGTCTTTGTATCAAAGATAATTGTGTAGTCTAGAGCGATTTTCTAGGTTAGCTAGCCAGCTATTGTCGTTCTTTTAACGCAACGTAACGTAATCAACACTGCTAGCTAGCCAGCTAGCCCCCGAATAGCAGCACTGTCGAAACTATCACACTCAACGGAACGACTTGATTAGTGTAGTGTCAACAACGCAGCCACTGCCAGCTAGCCTACAAAGTCAACAACGCAGCCACTGCCAGCTAGCCTACTTCAGCAGTACTGTATCATTTTAATCATTTTAGTCAATAAGATTCTTGCTACGTAAGCTTAACTTTCTGAACATTCGAGACGTGTAGTCCACTTGTCATTCCAATCTCCTTTGCATTAGCGTAGCCTCTTCTGTAGCCTGTCAACTATCTGTCTGTCTATCCCTGTTCTCTCCTCTCTGCACAGACCATACAAACGCTCCACACCGCGTGGCCGCGGCCACCTAATCTGGTGGTCCCAGCGCGCACGACCCACGTGGAGTTCCAGGTCTCCGGTAGCCTCTGGAACTGCCGATCTGCGGCCAACAAGGCAGAGTTCATCTCAGCCTATGCTTCCCTCCAGTCCTCGACTTCTTGGCACTGACGGAAACATGGATCACCACAGATAACACTGCTACTCCTACTGCTCTCTCTTCGTCCGCCCACGTGTTCTCGCACACCCCGAGAGCTTCTGGTCAGCGGGGTGGTGGCACCGGGATCCTCATCTCTCCCAAGTGGTCATTCTCTCTTTCTCCCCTTACCCATCTGTCTATCGCCTCCTTTGAATTCCATGCTGTCACAGTTACCAGCCCTTTCAAGCTTAACATCCTTATCATTTATCGCCCTCCAGGTTCCCTCGGAGAGTTCATCAATGAGCTTGATGCCTTGATAAGCTCCTTTCCTGAGGACGGCTCACCTCTCACAGTTCTGGGCGACTTTAACCTCCCCACGTCTACCTTTGACTCATTCCTCTCTGCCTCCTTCTTTCCACTCCTCTCCTCTTTTGACCTCACCCTCTCACCTTCCCCCTACTCACAAGGCAGGCAATACGCTCGACCTCATCTTTACTAGATGCTGTTCTTCCACTAACCTCATTGCAACTCCCCTCCAAGTCTCCGACCACTACCTTGTATCCTTTTCCCTCTCGCTCTCATCCAACACTTCCCACACTGCCCCTACTCGGATGGTATCGCGCCGTCCCAACCTTCGCTCTCTCTCCCCCGCTACTCTCTCCTCTTCCATCCTATCATCTCTTCCCTCTGCTCAAACCTTCTCCAACCTATCTCCTGATTCTGCCTCCTCAACCCTCCTCTCCTCCCTTTCTGCATCCTTTGACTCTCTATGTCCCCTATCCTCCAGGCCGGCTCGGTCCTCCCCTCCCGCTCCGTGGCTCGACGACTCATTGCGAGCTCACAGAACAGGGCTCCGGGCAGCCGAGCGGAAATGGAGGAAAACTCGCCTCCCTGCGGACCTGGCATCCTTTCACTCCCTCCTCTCTACATTTTCCTCTTCTGTCTCTGCTGCTAAAGCCACTTTCTACCACTCTAAATTCCAAGCATCTGCCTCTAACCCTAGGAAGCTCTTTGCCACCTTCTCCTCCCTCCTGAATCCTCCTCCCCCTTCCCCCTCCTCCCCTCTCTGCAGATGACTTCGTCAACCATTTTGAAAAGAAGGTCGACGACATCCGATCCTCGTTTGCTAAGTCAAACGACACCACTGGTTCTGCTCACACTGCCCTACCCTGTGCTCTGACCTCTTTCTCCCCTCTCTCTCCAGATGAAATCTCTCTAGACCTATCGGCTGCCTTCGATACTGTGAACCATCAGATCCTCCTCTCCACCCTCTCCGAGTTGGGCACCTCCGGCGCGGCCCACGCTTGGATTGCGTCCTACCTGACAGGTCGCTCCTACCAGGTGGCGTGGCGAGAATCTGTCTCCTCACCACGCGCTCTCACCACTGGCGTCCCCCAGGGCTCTGTTCTAGGCCCTCTCCTATTCTCGCTATACACCAAGTCACTTGGCTCTGTCATAACCTCACATGGTCTCTCCTATCATTGCTATGCAGACGACACACAATTAATCTTCTCCTTTCCCCCTTCTGATGACCAGGTGGCGAATCGCATCTCTGCATGTCTGGCTGACATATCAGTGTGGATGACGGATCACCACCTCAAGCTGAACCTCGGCAAGACGGAGCTGCTCTTCCTCCCGGGAAGGACTGCCCGTTCCATGATCTCGCCATCACGGTTGACAACTCCATTGTGTCCTCCTCCCAGAGCGCTAAGAACCTTGGCGTGATCCTGGACAACACCCTGTCGTTCTCAACTAACATCAAGGCGGTGGCCCGTTCCTGTAGGTTCATGCTCTACAATATCCGCAGAGTACGACCCTGCCTCACACAGGAAGCGGCGCAGGTCCTAATCCAGGCACTTGTCATCTCCCGTCTGGATTACTGCAACTCGCTGTTGGCTGGGCTCCCTGCCTGTGCCATTAAACCCCTACAACTCATCCAGAACGCCGCAGCCCGTCTGGTGTTCAACCTTCCCAAGTTCTCTCACATCACCCCGCTCCTCCGCTCCCTCCACTGGCTTCCAGTTGAAGCTCGCATCCGCTACAAGACCATGGTGCTTGCCTACGGAGCTGTGAGGGGAACGGCACCTCAGTACCTCCAGGCTCTGATCAGGCCCTACACCCAAACAAGGGCACTGCGTTCATCCACCTCTGGCCTGCTCGCCTCCCTACCACTGAGGAAGTACAGTTCCCGCTCAGCCCAGTCAAAACTGTTCGCTGCTCTGGCCCCCCAATGGTGGAACAAACTCCCTCACGACGCCAGGACAGCGGAGTCAATCACCACCTTCCGGAGACACCTGAAACCCCACCTCTTTAAGGAATACCTAGGATAGGATAAAGTAATCCTTCTCTTCTTCTAGATGCACTATTGTAAAGTGGCAGTTCCACTGGATGTCATAAGGTGAACGCACCAATTTGTAAGTCGCTCTGGATAAGAGCGTCTGCTAAATGACTTAAATGTAATGTAAAATGTAATGTCTCTCTGGTGTGATTTGTTTCACTAGCGCTGCTGAGGTTCTAGTAGATTGAACACTCGAACATCCTCCCTCATCCTTCTGAACTGTCTCTCTGGTGTGATTTGTTTCACTAGCGCTGCTGAGGTTCTAGTAGATTGAACACTCGAACATCCTCCCTCATCCTTCTGAACTGTCTCTCTGGTGTGATTTGTTTCACTAGCGCTGCTGAGGTTCTAGTAGATTGAACACTCGAACATCCTCCCTCATCCTTCTGAAATGTCTCTCTGGTGTGATTTGTTTCACTAGCGCTGCTGAGGTTCTGGTAGATTGAACACTCGAACATCCTCCCTCATCCTCCCGATTTGTCTCTCTGGTGTGATTTGTCGAGATCCACTCTCCTCTAAGAGTTTCTGAATTTCGTCTTCACTTCAGTTTGCTCCTCAATTTATGCACCTTGGTTTGAGAACGAGGTAGCGGCAGTGTTCCCTTCCCTTTGGACTGATGGGTCATGTTCCCCCTCCAGATTAAAGGCTCGTGGTCGACCAAACGGGCGAAGGACAACTACAACCCCTACAGCTACGGGAACATCCTGACCAACTGCTGTGCTGCCCTTTGTGGTCCTCTTCCACCCAGGTGAGTCTCTGTCTGCCATGGCCAAACGAACCCTAACAGCAAGGCTGGTCGTGTTCAGTAAGGAGAAAACGATTTGAAACAGGGAGGTACTTCCTAAAACTTGTCCAATGAGAACACATACTTTTGTATGCACTGAGGGGCAACACAGTCACGGCTGTAGCTCAACTTTAGATCCATGGGGTTTTAGATCATCTCTCTCCCGCCTCCTCTTCTCTCCCCTCCCTCCTCTCGTCCCCTACATCTCTCTTTCTCCCTCCTCCATCTCTCTTTCTCCCTCCTCCCCTACATCTCTCTCCCTCCTCCCCTACATCTCTCTCCCTCCTCCCCTACATCTCTCTTTCTCCCTCCTCCATCTCTCTTTCTCCCTCCTCCCCTCCCCTCCCCTCCATCTCTCTTTCTCCCCCTCCCCTCCCCTCCATCTCTCTTTCTCCCTCCTCCCCTACATCTCTCTCCCTCCTCCCCTACATCTCTCTTTCTCCCTCCTCCATCTCTCTTTCTCCCTCCTCCATCTCTCTTTCTCCCTCCTCCCCTCCCCTCCCCTCCATCTCTCTTTCTCCCTCCTCCCCTACATCTCTCTCCCTCCTCTTCTCTCCTCCCCTCCATCTCTCTTTCTCCTCTCCTCCCCTCCCCTCCATCTCTCTTTCTCCCTCCTCCCCTCCATCTCTCTCCCTCCTCCTCCTCTTCTCTCCCCTCCACCAGACATGCACCAGGGGTCTTTTCACATTCCCCAAATCCAGAACAAATTCCAGAAAGCATACAGTATTATATAGAGCCCGTATTGCATGGAACTTCCTTCCATCTCATATTGTTCAAATATGCAAACATGGTTTAAAATAACTGATAAAGCGACACCACTCCGCTATTTGACCTAGATAGTTTGTGTGTACATATTGATATGTAGGCTACATGTGCATTTTTTAAATGTATGTAGTTCTGTCCTTAATGTTCTTGTCTATTAATGTTATGTATTATGTAATGTTTCATGTTATGTGTGGACCCCAGGAAGAGTAATGAGGAAGAGCTAATGGGGATCCTAATAAAATATAATATAAAATATCCATCTTCCTCTTCATCTTTCTCCCCTTCCTTCTCCTCCCCTCCTCTCTCCTTCCTCCTCCTTCTCTCTCCGCTCCTCTTCTCTCCCTCAATTTCTCTCTCCTTCCTCCTCTCCCCCCTCCTCTTCTCTCCCTCCTCCTCTCTTCCCTTCCTCCTCCTTCTCCTCTTCTCTCCCCTTCCTCCTCCTTCTCTCTCCCCTTCCTCCTCCTTCTCTCCTTCCTCCTCCCCCTCTTCTCTCCCTTACTGCATTAGTCAGCACCCACAAAATGAGCTCCCCTTATGTGAATCAAACTGTCAGCCACTGTGTTAAATGAGCAATGCTTTCAATCAAGATATCCATCAGTGCACACAGGCAGGAATAATTACTGTACACTCTGTTTCTGTCCTCTTTCGAGGGAGCTGGAACTAGCCTTGTCTTACACATTATTAGGATGAGCTCAGCACATTGTCTACACCCCAAATTGCAACCTGTTCCCTATGTAGTGCACTACTTTTGACAAAAGTAGTGCACTATATAGGGAATAGAGTGCAATTTGGGGCACATGCACCGTAAGCATCCCCACAGCATATGGTTGGTTATTGCATTTAACGCAAATGGTCTGGCTGTAGAAGATAATGTCATTCAGTCATTTGCTCTCCCCCCAGTGACACCACAATACCAAAACTATGGAGTTACATTAGGGTCAATTTTATTTTGGGGCCTAAATTTGACTCCATACACTACCCGCAGATACAAAATCATGTCAGTATCTCAAACATCTGGTGGAGTAACAATTGTCATTGATTCATTAGCTGGTCTATCACATTAATGGGTTACATCTGGCTTGGAATAGCTGAATTATGTGTAATAAGAGCTGAGGTATGTGTAATAAGAGCTGAGGTATGCGTAATAATAGCTGAGGTATGCGTAATAATAGCTGAGGTATGCGTAATAATAGCTGAGGTATGCGTAATAATAGCTGAGGTATGCGTGTGGTTTGCTCAGTAGGTAGGTACTGTACATTGGGTTGGATTCTCTGGGAATTTCAGGTGACCTGACTCTGTCCGTAGACAGGTGATTGCCATCTGCTCTGTGTGTGGGTATGCATGGAGAGATGGGGGTGTGGATGCTTCACACATGTATGAATGCTTGCACCAAGGCGACACACACACTTGGCAGATACACACACCGAAGTACAAGCACACAAACACTCTGCAGTTACACACATGCACACCAAAGCAGACTCTATCTCTCTCTCTCTCTCACCCACACACACACACACACAGAGAAACAGACTAACACAAACACCTAAGCGTGAACACAGACACTTTTGCAGGTACACACACATTTCAAGACCTCTGCTCATGTGCCATGTATTTTATTTCTAGTCTTATTGACAGAAGAGGCTTCATCCAGCCAGACACACCCCAGCCTGTGTCACACTCCAACGGGAGCAGCATGTACAACTCCACCCAGCTTCAATCTCACATGGTAGGTTGTGTGTGTGAGAAATAGGAAGATGTGAGAGAGAGAGAGAGAGAGAGAGAGATTTCTTAATGCAATCTGTGGTTTTACTGTTTCACAGGACTGAGTTGGCACTTCAGTATTTATAACCACTGAGAAACGCTTTGAAGTTATTTCAAAGTGGACTCCCCTTATGATGTCAGAAACTCACTTAAGTGCTCTCACTTACAAATGGCTCTTTGAACTGGACTGTGTTATAATTACGACCAACAGAGAGCAGTCATCTATCTCTATTCATCTCTATCTCTCTCTTTCGCCTCTCTCTCTCGCCTCTCTCTCTCTTTTCTCTCGCTCTCTTTTCTCTCTTGCTCTGTCCCTTTTCTCTCTCCCTTTTCACTCTTGATCTCTCCCTTTTCTCTCTCCCTCGCTCTCTCTCTGCTGGTGGTCGCAGTGGGCTTTACCCTGTGATCCAGAGAGCAGTATTTAATAGTGAATGAACACAGCTTATGTGTTTTTGTTCATTGGTTCATCGGGGTGTAACTTCTCACTTCTCAGGCAATCCTATCACCCTCCATCTAAATATATCCATATTTGAATTCACCTGTCGGTAATCTGATGAATGCTGATGTGTATTATCCCCCGCAGTCTGTGGATCCTCTCCCTCCAGTGGTTTCAAATAGTCTTTTTTATTTTATTTTATCTCAAGCAGAATAATCATAGTCTTCCTGCTAGTTCCTTATTTGCATACAGCCTTGCTTGAAACGGGCAGCTGTGAGAACAAGTCACTTTGGCCGTACGCCCGTGCAGAGATTATGAAAATGTTCGGGGGGGAAAAGGAAGCAACAATCTCAAAATGTGTTGAAAATGTCAATTGAACGGAAATGACATGGTAGTACCACCTGTTTGAGTTGAATGAGGTATAAGTTAATTATACATGCTAATGGGTCTGTAGTAATGGGATGTTTTATGGAAGACCTTGTTTCACTAACTTTCTTCCTCTTTTGTCTGTTAACCTTTTTATACGTGTGTATTTCTTGTCCCTCCTAAAAACATATCATTCTCCTACTGTTTTTTCCCTTCTCTTCCCTTCATCTATATCTCCTGTCACTTTCCCTGTCTCCTCAGTGTGACCAAGAGCACTGCATTCAGAGCACCAAATTCGTTTTGCAGGCTGCCGCTACCCCTCTGCTCCACAGCGACCCTGTCATGATGGGTGGAGAGGGACCCACTCTCCCTGGGAAGAGTTCCCTGGGGGGCCCCTGTGCCTCACTGACCCCCAGCCAGCCTTCCCTGCCCTCCTCCATGCCCGGCCTGGGCTGTGCGGGGGACATGCTGACCCTGAGGGACCCAGACACCCACTGCCACCACCATCACTTTGTCAGCCCTGAGGAGACGCCCTCGCCCGGCCCCATGCCTCTGACTCTGCCCTGCCCCGCCCACATGACCCACGGGGGACACATGAACCCGGCCCAGCTCTACGACCCTGCCAGCCAGGACTCTCTGCACGAGGACTCTGTCAGGGGCCTGGTCAAACTCAGCTCTGTCTGAGACTCTCCCCCTGGCTTTTTGGAATCACTACTCAGACTCTGTCAGCGTGCCAAATGATACCCTATTCAATATGTAGCACTACTTTTAAAAAGTAGTGCACTATATAGGGAATAGCGTGCCATTTAGGACGCTACCCCAGCCCCCCCGCTCCACACTGCCGGCTCAGTACCAAAGCCATAATTCCTGTTCCCCTAACATTCCATCCCAGCCCTCCCTCCCTCCTTCCCATCCAGATTTGTGCCCCCCACCTGTTGAGATAAGCTATTCTAGTGCCAAACAAACAGAGCCTCAGTCTGTCTCCACTGCACTTGACCGGGACCAAAATCAAGCTTCTGAATCCCCCTTCCTCTTCACAGTAGTATACCTAGTGCCCTACCAGGAGTCTACCAGGCCTCGATACAGGTCCAGGCTTCTGCCCAAGGCTCACGACTTGTGCTCTTTTGGGGGAAACCATCTACCTGGACCAGGCGGTCATTGTCCGGAAATGAAACTGACTCGCTCTCCTCTCGTCAGCCAAACCGACGTACCAAGGCAGTTGCCATTTTGGTTTGCTGACATCCAAGGACACGCACAGCGGGACAAGGTCTTTTGATTAGCTGGAAAGACATGAATCAGGTCTAAATATAGGACTTGTTTATAGTTTGATATCTGTGTCATGTGTCCCGAGTCAAGTGACACTCTTTTATACAATAGTAATGGAAACAGCCAAGCAGTGTTGGCCCTGAACACAGAAGATGTCACTTCCTGTTTCAGATTGTGTCAACACTGTATGTGTTGATTGGTAGTGTTCATCAGTCCGTTCCGGTGTCGGTGTGACGCTAGCCGCATTACCTTTTTGTTTCGTTCAAATGTGATGCCAAAACATCATGCCTGCATCCCAAATAGCACCCTCTCTATTTAGTGCACTACTTTTTACCAGGGCCAAAAGGACACTGGCAAAAGTAATGCACTATATAGGCAATAGGGTTCCATTTGGGACAGAGATAATAAGTAATGTGATGATTGTACCAAGAAATTCTCATTTACTTATATATATATTTTTTTTACCCCTTTTTCTCCCCAATTTCGTGGTATCCAATTTTTTTTTTTTAAATGTAGTAGCTACTATCTTGTCTCATCGCTACAACTCCCGTACGGGCTCGGGAGAGACGAAGGTTGAAAGTCATGCGTCCTCCGATACACAACCCAACCAGGCCACACTGCTTCTTAACACAGCGCGCATCCAACCCGGTAGCCAGCCGCACCAATGTGTCAGAGGAAACACTGTGCACCTGGCAACCTTGGTTAGCACGCACTGCGCCCGGCCCGCCACAGGAGTTGCTGGTGCGCGATGAGACAAGGATATCCCTACCGGCCAAGCCCTCCCTAACCCGGACGACGCTAGGCCAATTGTGTGTCGCCCCACGGACCTCCCGGTCGCGGCCGGTTACGACAGAGCCTGGGCGTGAACCCAGGGTCTCTGGTGGCACTGCGCCACCCGGGAGGCCTCATTTACTTATTTTTAATGAAGACATTTGCATATTTGTATGTACAAGAGTGGATTTCATTTATTCAACCAGCCTGTGCAGTCACTTTTTACCAGGGCCAAAAGGACTTTGGCAAAAGTTATGCACTATATAGGGAAAAGGGTGCCATTTGGGACAGAGATAATAAGTAATGTGATGATTGTACCAAGAAATTCTCATTTACTTAATTTTAATGAATAAATTTGCATATTTTTATGTACAAGAGTGGATTTCATTTATTCAACCAGCCTGTGCAGTCACTTGGCAGAAATACAAAACACAATTCCCTTTTCCATAGCCTTGGGAAGAAAATATTTTTTCACAAAAGTAGTGCACTGGCCCTTTAATAGTCCTGTATTAGCGGACCGATATAGCTGTCCGCAGCGTGGGCAAAAATCTCAGCACCCCCAAACTATTTCCCGCGGCTATGCCCTTTTCAGTGAATACCCTTTGCAGACAGAAATTAGCTATTAGCTAAATCTGGTACAACACATATTTTCTCAAGTTTACTGTGGCTAATGAATCCTTCAACCAGGATTTCTAAAAAACCTTGGAATTAGGGAAAGTTACCGGCATTTTGCTACTTTCTTCAATCAGATCCGCTTTAGCCAACATCTGCATAGTGGTTGTTTTGGTTGTGTCGGAGGTGGAATTTTGTGACAATGATTGCAAGAGCAGCTGCTCACTAATTTAAAGACTCCAACCAATGATGTACAGTACCAGTCAAAAGTTTGGACACACCTACTCATTCCAGGGTTTTTCTTTATTTTTTACTATTTTCTACATTGTAGAATAATAGTGAAGACATCAAAACTATGAAATAACACATATGGAATCATGTAGTAACCAAAAAAGTGTTAAACAAATCAAAATATATTTTATATTTGAGATTCTTCAAGGCAGCCACCGTTTGCCTTGATCACAGCTTTGCACACTCTTTGCCAAAACAGCTATGGGTGTCTGCTATCGCCGGTTAACACTTGATCTGAATGAATCCAGTCTCTAATCTATTGGCAGAAATGCATTTAAGCAACTCCATTCTAATAGCTTCTTCGGTACCTTGCTCTCGAGTGTATTACTGAATGAATGTCTGCAGGCCAGTTGTCGGCAGTGACAGATGTGTAGGTACTGGTATGTCTGCATGGCTATTGCCAGCTCTGAGGGATCTGCTGTATGTATGGCGAGTGAGAGGATAATGTGGATGCTATCTTAGAGGTGGCAAGAGACTGAGGCTGTATACTGCCCTCTAGTGGATACACTGAGGACAGAAGATGCACTTGCCCTCAGGCTAATCTGTACTGAAAGTACTGTAGCCTGATCCCAGATCTGTTTGTTCTGCCAACTCCATTGCTCATTGTCAATCCAAACGGTGACAAGGAGTTGGCATGATGGCACAAACAGACTGGCTCTCAGGCTAAACTGAAAGATCTACTCAAAGAGAATACACAATACACAACTAATAACAGATATATGAATTTGTTAGTTTATTATTGTTTCACATCTTTACATACTTTAATATTTTCCTATGGTAAAGCTTGTGGGCTATTGTTAATATCAGTGATACATGATATTCAAAAATAAAACTTCAGTTTTGGGGACAGAAATTATACAATACACTGGTGGCAGATGCAAACAAATCTACCTTAAAATGACATATCAGGCATATCTCTGTGGGAACCTGTATTGGAATGTTAACGAAAACCAAACTGTTTGTTCAAGGGGCTCCCTGATAATTCAATACAAGTTTAATTAGATATGGCTTATAGCAGACCTGTGCTCTGGAAATGTCAGGAGGTAATGCGTATGATCAATTCCCTGGTGGTAAAAGTCTATATTCAATCTTTATCGCTGGCTTTACAGATTGCGCAATATAAATGTAAAGGTTATTTCCGATTGAGCCGACATATGCAGCGTTTACCGTAGGTGAGGATACGTGATGAAATTTAAAGGCAATGTTAGCGGCGACTGCAATCACGGTAAACGTAGCTGAGGAATGCAGAACTCCATTCTCTTATATTGAAGCGGAGTTGAATACTGATAACTGGTCACGCGATTTGCTAACAACAACATTGAGTCACCATCAGTCGATGCTTGTAGAAATGGCAATTCTGAAAACTGTCCTATGCAACTGCGGTCCATCCAGGGGTGCTGAAATTCATACTTCCGCGATACGGATGAAATAGTTGCTATATAAGTCATTGTCAGTTAAGCCACACTTCCCAGTATATCCTATACATAAAATAATGCACCTTTTTGGTCAGTTAGCAAGGATAAACAAGAGTATCATTCATCCTGGAAGATAGAGAATTACCTGACTATACAAGCTCACTCATGTACTGCATAGTATATTGTATAACATATAACATTATGTGCTATTAGATTGAAGGAGTGTAACAGCTTTGAGCTGTATTAAACAAGATAAGCTTTCATCCATTTTTGATGCTCATGGAATAAAATATTTAGCCGTAAAGTCTAGATAGTTAGATAACCAGCTAGGAATGCTTTCACATTCCAGGGCTGAAAAGTTGGATGGGTACAGCGCGCGCTTAAATAACAAGCATTGATAGATTAAAGTATTGCTATTTTGATTGCATTAGGGTGATCATTATTATTACAAAACTTATCGTAATCTGTACCTGATTATAGTATTAATATCTCAATATTGACCTGATCGCACTGGCCTGAGTTGCCTCAAATGAATAATAGGCTTTTTGGTTAAGGATCGGACCCTTTTTTCTCAATGTTCACCTGAAATGACATACCCAAATCTAACTGCCTGAAGCAAGGATACGCATATTCTTGATACCATTTGAACGGAAAGACTTTGAGGTTTGTGGAAATGTGAAACTATCCCGTAGAGGCTAACACACCTGTTTATCATGTTACACATACCTGCTTCAACAGATTCGTAACAATTTGCTAATTACATTCAACGCCTCCCAAAACACTTGATCAGTGCAGCTCGATTAGTAGTCCACTAATTAACCGAGAGAGTCAAAGCCAAACCCCAAACCAAGCACTCACACCAGGGTTGGGGTCAATTCCATTTTAATTTTAAAAAGTACACTAAACTCACCTTGAACATGTTTCCTAATTGAAAAGCATGGAGAGAATTGGAATTGGAATGTAGGTGTGCTTCCTAAATTGACTGGAATTGAAATAGAATCCACCCCAACCCTGACTCGCGCACACAGTGCATTCGGAAAGTATTCGGGCCCCTTCCCTTTTCCCACATTTTGTTACGTTACAGCCGTATTCTAAAATGTATTAAATAACGAAAATTCCTCATCAATCTATACACAATGCTCCATAATGACAAAGCGAAAACATGTTTTTATACATTTTTGCCAATATATTAAAAATAAAAACCAGATTATTTACATAAGTATTCAGGCCCTTTGCTATGAGACTTGAAATTGAGCTCAGGTGCATCCTATTTCCATTGATCATCCTTGATGTTTCTACAACTTGATTGGAGTCAACCTGTAGTAAATTCAATTGATTGGACATGATTTGGAAAGGCACACACCTGTCTATATAAAGTCCTACAACTGACAGCGCATGTCAGAGCAAAAACCAAGCCATGAGGTCGAACGAATTGTCCATCGAGCTCAGAGACAGGATTGTGTCGAGGCACAGATCTGGGGAACGGTACCAAAAAATTTCTGCATCATTGAAGGTCCCCAAGAACACAGTGGCCTCCATCATTCTTAAATGGAAGAAGTTTGGAACCACCAACACTCTTCCTAGAGCTGGCCGCCCGGCCAAGCTGAGCAATTGGGGTAGAAGGGCCATGGTCAGGGAGGTGACCAAGAACCCGATGGTCACTCTGATAGAGCTCTGGAGTTCCTCTGTGGAGTTGGGAGAACCTTCCAGAAGGACAACCATCTCTGCAGCACACCGCCAATCAAGCATTTAAGATAGAGTGGCAAGACAGAAGCCACTCTTCAGTAAAGGTAAATGACAACCCGCTTGGAGTTTGCCAAAAGGTACCTACAGGACTCTCGGACCCTGAGAAACAAGATTATCTAGTCTGATGAAACCAAAATGGAACACTTTGGCCTCAATGCCAAGCGTCCCTATGGTGAAGCTTGGTGGTGGCAGCATGCTGTGGGGATGTTTTTCAGCGGTAGGGACTGGGAGACTAGTCAGGATCAAGGCAAAGATGAAAGGAGCAAAGTACAGAGAGATCCTTGATGAAAACCTGCTCCAGAGCGCTCAGGATCTCAGACTGGGGCGAAGGTTCACCTTCCAACAGGTTCTGGCCTTTCTAGGGAGTTTTTCCTAGCCACCGTTCTTCTACACCTGCATTGCTTGCTGTTTGGGGTTTTAGGCTGGGTTTCTGTACAGCACTTTGCGATATCAGCTGATGTAAGAAGGGCTTTATAAATACATTTGATTTGACAACTACCAGGACAAGTCTCTGAATGTCCTTGAGTTGCCCAGCCAGAGTCCAGACTTGAACCCGATCGAACATCTCTGGAGAGACCTGAAAATAGCTGTGCAGCAACACTCCATCTAACCTGACAGAGCTTGAAAGGATCTGCAGAGAAGAATGGGAGAAACCCCCCAAATACAGGTATGCCAAGCTTGTAGCACTATACCCAAGAATGCTTGAGGCTGTAATCACTGCCAAAGGCGCTTCAACAAAGTACTGAGTAAAGGGTTAGAATACTGAATTGTGATATTTTTTTCTACATTTAAAAAAATAATATATAAACTGTTTTTGCTTTGTCATTATGGTGTACTGTATGTAGGTTGATCAGGGAAAGAAATACAATTTAATACATTTTAGAATAAGGCTGTAACGTTACAAAATTTGGAAAAAGCCAAGGTGTCTGAACTTTCCAAAGGTCACTGTATATGATAAACCTCTGGCACTCATGTTTCTCTGTATAGTGTGAACCTTTAAGTTGTGGAAAAGTACATCACAGTCCTTCAAAGCTTGCGGTAATGGTATTATGACATGCCTAGAACATGATAAGATACAGGTAAGAGCATTTCCAAAGGCCAGACCCAGCTGTTCTGGTACCAGTGGGCTGAATCTGATTTGAAATCAAAAATCTAATTTGCCTATTTTGTTCTAATCAAATGTGTGATGTATAACGTCGGCAGCACAGCTGCTTCACATCAGAATCATAGAATATATAACGGAACAACAACTAACCAAATCACCTGATGTTGAAAGCACTGCCTGTCAGAAAGTAGATATTTTGCTCTCATTACAGAGACTAATCATAATTGGCTTGTAAAGGACAGAATTTGGGCATGTTTGATATGATTTTATTCCTTGTTATACATGTTGGCAGACACTCCATGCAGTGTTAAACAATCCCATTGCGTGGACTTGAAAATGCTCATCAAAAAGCACCACCATGTTAGCAGTCTTTGCAAAAATGTATTTGCCTTTATTTCATGTAGAAAAAGCGACTTCCTTCCGTTGGCTAGTGTGCCTCTGGTGTTCACTACACCAGGTGGAAGTGGACTGGAGTTCTACAATTTGAGGTGACAAAACAAACTTTTCACACTATGGGCCACATCACAACGGGTCAAACTTGTGTTCCTAACTAAAATGTCCCTCAAGTGAATGCACGTCTCCTGTAGAATTAAACTCGAGGTAAATAACATTCGGTTAAAGGCCTTGACAGCATAATGCCAGTTAGGCTACATCATATACCTAGATGATGTAAAACATTTACTGACTTGCTTAATTAAATAAAATATTTAAAAATAATAATTTACCGGGTTGATATGAAGCTTCAAAACAAATGGTTTGATTGCTTTTGGTACCTGAACAGTCCCAATAGCTACCATACCTTTCTGAAGTAGCTATGTAGGTCAGGCACGTGCATGCAATGTTTTTAAGTAAATTAAAACTGGGACGTTCTTCAACTGGTTAGGTCATAATTACCAAGGTAAAATGTGTTTTATATTGGGTATTCGGTTTTCACCAAGCATGCCATGACTGAAGATGGCATAGTCTGAATTGGGTGGATGGAGAACAATTCATAAATTCAAAAAATATATATATATAATTTGACTTTCAATCTTTCAATAGCTCTTACACAGCCTGCCACGACTATGAAATTGACATTCTGTACCGGGATGATGGGGATTAGAGGTCTTCACGGATCCATCTTTACTCAAATACCAGCGACCCGAGCGGGTCCGGATCTAGAATTCTAAATGTCTGGGTCGGATCTGACTTTGTCACAGGTCTCGGGTATGTGTAATTTTAACTGACTTATACATCCGAACACAAATGCTGCAGTAGAGAGAAATTGTATAATTTATACTGCTGCTCTTGCTTTTCACAATAGTGGAGTGTAGCAGTGGTGGTTGGTGACGTTTAAGATGTAGGACGACACATTAAATACTGCTTTGCACACTTGCCTGCATCTATCTGATATAGGGTGTTATTATTAGTCGAACTGTTGAAAACAGGTTTCTCTTGGGAAAATTCAGGTATGTTTATCCCTGTTTTGTTCCGTTTGCTTCTGTTTAAGAAATGTTTTTCAACAGAATCGGTGGAATGAATACACCCCTGATCACACGTAAATACGGTTCACTTTCATAGCAGCCACATTGTATTCCTTCTTGCATCTATGCGCTCCTCCTTTCACCTTTTCCCTTTGCTTGTGTACTTCAATGAACAACACATCAGCTGTATGTGACCAAGTGAGAGAAAAAAAATCTAAACCATATCATTACTGCTGCACACAGCCTACATCGTTGTCACCATATTTGCTATATTAACATCATGGTCAGCATAGCTAATAGAACTAATACATTAGTTAACCCGCTACAATGATGCAGTAACGTTAGTGTACAGTCAGTAAGTAGTTTACCAGTTACACCGGAAGGCCCCAGTGGCAATTAGTAAAACCAAAAGCTTACCTTGTAATGGATAGTCATTGCCTGCTAGCTAAAAGAGCATCCCTCTGTTTGAACCTATTGTTTGAGTAGGCAAAAGTAGTTAGCTGCATTTGCTAGCTAAGTGGGAAATATACAGTTGCTCTCTCTTCCTTTGTTAAAAAAACAATAGTTGAACACTGAGTAAACTATTCACATTTGATGTACTGCAGTGCTAGCTAGCTGTAGTTTATGCTTTCAGTATTAGATTAATTCTCTGATTTTTTTGATTGGGTGGACAACATAGCAGTTCATGCTGCAAGAACTCTGACATGTTGAAGGACATCCCCCGGAAGTTGTCCTAATTACTGTGTAAGTCTATGGAAGGGTTTGAGAACCATGAGCCTCCTAGGTTTTTGTATTGAAGTCCATGTACCCAGAGGAGGACAGAAGCTAGCTGTCCTTTGGCTACACCATGGTGCTACCCCACAGTGCTGTTGAGGTTACTGTAGACCTTCATTGCAAAAGTGTGTTTAAATCAATTATTTGGTGTCATGAATATATTTATAGTTTTAGCTAGGGTAACTTTTTAAATTATTTACTTTTACTTTACTTTTTTCACTGAGGATTGTCTTCCCCTTCCTCCTCTGAGGAGTGTCCACTGGCATGTAGCTTGTCATTAAAGCAGCAAAAGGCTACAGTCACAGAGCCTCCGTGTGGCAAAAGTTAGGAAATATCTAATCAATAGATGGAATTAAAATGACGGAATAAAAAGTTAAAGGATAAGGATAGACTACAACGACCAATAGCCAACAGGTAGGCTGCTACTTAATGTTCTGATGGAGTTATTTGTAATGTTAGGACCTTCCCACTCTGTCTGCCGAATTCTTTCTCTTTGCTCTTGTTTTCCTTAATAGGATGTCGGTGGGCGGAGCCGGAAAGGTCGTCAGCGAAATGGGACACTGTCACGAGAATTTTTATCTCAATGGTTGAACTCAACTATCACTGTAGCTTTGACCAATTCTCAGAAGTTTGTAAGACCCTGGTTAATGAAGAATTAGACAAAGCCCCCAGTCTGCAATAGGTTAGTTCCTTATTCAAAGTACTCTGAAGTCATAAATGCAAACAGTCATTTTATAACACCAACCTACACACACACACAGTTTACCGCTTTTCTACCAGCCTGGCAGTTTCTAGCCGTTACTCTCCTCCCTAGATTGTCTCAACTCTCACATTACTACATAGTAACACAATGGTCAGGTCACACACACATTATGGAATTATGACTCGAACACATTTCATACAATTATATGATTTCAGGGTGGAATCCTTTAGTCATTACTTTAAAAATAAATTCCTTTCAATCCACCCTATGACTAAATATTACTCACTGATACTTCAACCTTTATTGGAAATATAAATGTCACACAAAATCAAACAAAACCAATTCATGTATTTACATCATATACTCATCAACGACTGTTCTAGGCCTATATCCAATTATAACTCTTCTTTTTAGGATTTTCATTATAATCTTCATGAAATAAACAGTCTGTCTAAACATTGAAGATCGTCTCATCCAGCATGGCCTCATCGGAATTGAAGGGATCCGAATCATCTAGGTTTGGAGGTATGTATTTCAAATCAAATTTTATTTGTCACATACACATGGTTAGCAGATGTTAATGCGAGTGTTGCGAAATGCTTGTGCTTCTAGTTCCAACAATGCAGTTGTAACCAATGAGTAATGTAACCTAACAATTTCACAACAACTACCTTATACACACAAGTGTAAAGGGATGAAGAATATGTACGTAAAAATATGAATGGTACAGAACGGCATAGGTGAGATGCAGTAAATCAAATCAAATTTATTTATATAGCCCTTCGTACATCAGCTGATATCTCAAAGTGCTGTACAGAAACCCAGCCTAAAACCCCAAACCGCAAGCAATGCAGGTGTAGAAGCACGGTGGCTAGGAAAAACTCCCTAGAAAGGCCAAAACCTAGGAAGAAACCTAGAGAGGAACCAGGCTATGTGGGGTGGGCAGTCCTCTTCTGGCTGTGCCGGGTGGAGATTATAACAGAACATGGCCAAGATGTTCAAATGTTCATAAATGACCAGCATGGTCGAATAATAATAAGGCAGAACAGTTGAAACTGGAGCAGCAGCACAGTCAGGTGGACTGGGGACAGCAAGGAGTCATCATGTCAGGTAGTCCTGGGGCACGGTCCTAGGGCTCAGGTCCTCCGAGAGAGAGAAAGAAAGAGAGAATTAGAGAGAGCATATGTGGGGAGGCCAGTCCTCTTCTGGCTTTGCCGGATGGAGATTATAACAGAACATGGCCAAGATGTTCAAATGTTCATAAATGACCAGCATGGTCGAATAATAGTAAGGCAGAACAGTTGAAACTGGAGCAGATGGTATCGAGTACAGTATATACATATGAGATGAGTAATGTAAACATATAAAAGTGGCATTGTTTAAAGTGGCTAGTGATACATTTTTACATACATTTTTACATTATTAAAGTGGCTGGAGTTGAGTCAGTGTGTTGGCAGCAGCCACTCAATGTTAGTGGTGGCTGTTTAACAGTCTGATGGCCTTGAGATAGAAGCTGTTTTTCAGTCTCTCAGTCCCTGCTTTGATGCACCTGTACTGACCTCGCCTTCTGGATGATAGCGGGGTGAACAGGCAGTGGCTCGGGTGGTTGTTGTCCTTGATGATCTTTATGGCCTTCCTGTGACATCGGGTGGTGTAGGTGTCCTGGAGGGCAGGTAGTTTGCCCCCGGTGATGCGTTGTGCAGACCTCACTACCCTCTGGAGAGCCTTATGGTTGTGGGCGGAGCAGTTGCCGTACCAGGCGGTGATACAGCCCAACAGGATGCTCTCGATTGTGTATCTGTAAAAGATGGTGA
Organism: Oncorhynchus nerka; assembly: GCF_034236695.1. Lineage (NCBI taxonomy): Eukaryota > Metazoa > Chordata > Actinopteri > Salmoniformes > Salmonidae > Oncorhynchus > Oncorhynchus nerka. Next base: position 18,953,384 of record NC_088419.1, on the reverse strand, counting down.
GTGCTTTTGGTGACAAGCCAAATTTATTCAGCCTCCTGAGGTTGAAGAGGCGCTGCTGCGCCGCCTTCACCACACTGTCTGTGTGGGTGGACCAATTCAGTTTGTCCGTGATGTGTACGCCGAGGAACTTAAAACGTACTACACTCTCCACTACTGTCTCATCGATGTGGATAGGGGGGTGCTGCCTCTGCTGTTTCCTGAAGTCCACGATCATCTCCTTTGTTTTGTTGACGTTGCATGTGAGGTTATTTTCCTGACACCACACTCCGAGGGCCCTCACCTCCTCCCTGTAGGCCGTCTTATCGTTGTTGGTAATCAAGCCTACCACTGTAGTGTCATCTGATGATTGAGTTGGAGGCGTGCATGGCCATGCAGTCGTGGGTGAACAGGGAGTACAGGAAATGGCTCAGAACGCACACTTGTGGGGCCCCAGTGTTGAGGATCAGTGGGGTGGAGATGTTGTTACCTACCCTCACCACCTGGGGGCGGCCCATCAGGAAGTCCAATACCCAGTTGCACAGGGCGGGGTCGAGACCCAGGGTCTCGAGCTTGATGACGAGTTTGGAGGGTACTATTGTGTTAAATGCTAAGCTGTAGTCGATGAACAGCATTCTCACATACAGTGGGGCAAAAAAGTATTTAGTCAGCCACCAATTGTGCAAGTTCTCCCACTTAAAAAGATGAGAGGCCTGTAAATGTTCATCATAGGTACACTTCAACTATGACAGACAAAATGCGAGAAAAAAAATCCAGAAAATCACATTGTAGGATTTTTAATGAATTTATTTGCAAATTATGGTGGAAAATAAGTATTTGTATAAGTATGTGTGGAACCTAACTTCTTGGTTTAAACTGAGCTTTTTTGTTTAATTTCTGTTTGTAAATTTGTTTAAAATGTATGTATTGAGAGACTCAATGATGGGGATGGGGTGAGAGAAGCGGGGAGAGGAAAATGGTGTACGTATGTATGGGTGTGTATGTACAGTATATCACAAAAGTGAGTACACCCCTCACATTTTGGTAAATATTTGAGTATATCTTTTCATGTGACAACACTGAAGAAATGACACTTTGCTACAATGTAAATTAGTGAGTGTACAGCTTGTATAACAGTGTGAATTTGCTGTCCCCTCAAAATAACTCAACACACAGCAATTAATGTCTAAACCGCTGGCAACAAAAGTGAGCACACCCCTAAGTGAAAATGTCCAAATTGTGCACAAAGTGTCAATATTTTGTGTGGCCACCATCATTTTCCAGCACTGCCTTAACCCTTTTGGGCATGGAGTTCACCAGAGCTTCACAGGTTGCCACTGGAGTCCTCTTCCACTCCTCCATGACGACATCACGGAGCTGGTGGATGTTAGAGACCTTGCACTCCTCCACCTTCCATTTGAGGATGCCCCACAGATGCTCAATAGGGTTTAGGTCTGGAGACATGCTTGGCCAGTCCATCACCTTTACCCTCAGCTTCTTTAGCAAGGCAGTGGTCGTCTTGGAGGTGTGTTTGGGATCGTTATGTTGGAATACTGCCCTGCGGCCCAGTCTCCAAAGGGAGGGGATCATGCTCTGCTTCAGTATGTCACAGTACATGTTGGCATTCATGGTTCCCTCAATGAACTGTAGCTCCCCAGTGCCGGCAGCACTCATGCAGCCCCAGACCATGACACTCCCACCACCATGCTTGACTGTAGGCAAGACACACTTGTCTTTGTACTCCTCACCTGGTTGCCGCCACACACGCTTGACACCATCTGAACCAAATAAGTTTATCTTGGTGTCATCAGACCACAGGACATGGTTCCAGTAATCCATGTCCTTAGTCTGCTTGTCTTCAGCAAACTGTTTGAGGACTTTCTTGTGCATCATCTTTAGAAGAGGCTTCCTTCTGGGACGACAGCCATGCAGACCAATTTGATGCAGTGCACGGCGTATGGTCTGAGCACTGACAGAGAACCAGAGGAGGCTGGTGGGAAGAGCTGGTGGGAAGAGCTATAGGAGAACGGGCTCATTCTAATGGTTGGAATGGAACCTGCATTGCTTGCTGTTTGGGGTTTTAGGCTGGGTTTATGTACAGCACTTTGAGATATCAGCTGAGGTACGAAGGGCTATATAAATACATTTGATTTGAATCAATGGAACGGTATCAAACATACGGAAACCACGTTTCACTCCATTCTATTGCCATTCCAGCCATTACAATGAGGCTGTCCTCCTATAGCTCCTCCCACCAGCCTCAATTGTTGACCTAATTTGAAACATTACTCCACTAAATCATGGGGGGGGGAAACAAAATAGCGTCAGGGGACATTAAGCAATCAAATAGCAACCAAAAAATAGCATGGTGTGTGTGATTGTATGCATGTGTGTGGAAAGAAAGATCATAGATGATAGTTATGGTTGTAGTTGGTATGGGGCAGCACTGGACTTATCCCCGGACAGTACTGGCCCTATCCTGTCATTAGTGCTCTGCTGTGTGCTCTGCTGAGAGATGAGCTTTCAGAAGGCACCATCAACAAATATCCCTTGTTAAAATACGTACAAAATTTGCAGGAGACACGATGGTGTAGGTTCTGCTTTAGAAGAGAATGCCCTGGATTCTCCATGTTTATAGTCATGGCAAGCTTTATGTAATAGCTATTAACAATTGAAAGAACCCCCCCCCCAAAAAAAACAATAATAATAATGACATTTCAGCCACAAAAAAAGCTATAATTTTCATAGTCATGGCACACTTTGTTTAAGCTATTGAAGATTAGAATCATAAATATTTTTATTTTATTTTTATGAAAAAAAGATGTTTGTTATTCTTCCCCCCAATTCAGAATAGACCATATTCATAGTCATGGCATGCTTGGTTCAGTAGCTATTGATGACAGGAAATTGAATATCCATTATAAAACAAATTTTTACCTCGGTGTCACAATATTTCATAATTATTCATATTGAACCAAAACACTTGTTTTCTTGTGCAACAATGCATTCAAACAACAACCTAGCCTGACTATTTGGGTATCAGTCAACACCCTCCTTAATCAGAACAACCCAGCTGTAAAAGCAAGCAATACCCTCTTATCTGTAACACTTTAATCACTTTATTTTCTACTCCACTCACAGACAATGGGAGATTTACAGTTTGCGGAGTTGGTGCTTATTCAAGGCACTGTTCCCAGTGATTATGAGAGGTATCAGGTTGAACATGTATTTCAATAAGTATTTCAGATTACTATCACAAGTCTACACATGCAGTCATATGAAGAATGAGTCACAGTTGCAGAGAATTTGATTAAAGTTGATATAGGAGTCTCTTGGCTATAGCCTACTATATATGTGTGTGTCTGTCTCCACGTTTCAGGTGGACTTCTCCTGTGGGAACAGCACAAAGGCCAGAGTGGACATAGCCTTCCACTTTAACCCACGCTTTAAGAGATCTCTCTGCATCGTGTGCAAGATGATGCAGAGGAAGTTATCCTGCATTAGCACGCCTTCACACTGGGGTCAACCTTTGAGATGATCGTCCTGGTGCAGAAAGATGACTCTTGTGATCAGATTCAGATGCCTCATTGCCCATATTCGTGAAGCGTCTCAGAGTAGCAGTGCTGATCTAGGATCAGTTTGAACTTTTCAACCACAATGAATAAGATGACATCATGGACTATGGGGACCTGTTCCTAGATCAGCACATTAAGACGTTTGTTACATACAGCCAAAACCCCTGATAAATTGAAATGTAGAACATTCATAATACATTTTCACAAAATGATATTACTCCTGTGTGAACTATGGGCTTTATTACTTCTGTACAAGTGGAAATAAATACTCAGCACCCCCCATGTCCATCACCCCATCCCAAAACATCTTCCAGCGTCTATGCATACGGACCCAGATTCCCCTGATCTGTATAGCCTGTCTGGATCAATGTTCAGATCAATGAAAAGCAGACATTGAATATTCCTTTGAGCATGGTGAAGTTATTCATTACAATTTGGAAGGTGTTTTAATACATCCAGTTGAATGAGAGGAAGGAATCCTCTCAGGGATTTTACCATGAGGCCAAATGTGATTTTAAAACAGTTACAGAGTTAAATGGCTTTAATAGAAGAAAATTGAGAATTAACATTGCAGTTACTCCACAATAATAACCTAAAAGATAGCGTGAAAAGGAGGCATGTACAGAATAAAAATATTCCAAAACATGCATCCTGTTTGCATTAAGGCACTAAAGTAAAACTGGGAAAAAGGAACTTTTTGTCCTGAATACAAAGCATGTTTGGTGCAAATCCAACAACAGCATATGACTGAATACCAATCTTTCATTTCCTTGTATTTGTGTTCCAGGGTTGTATATTCATCAAGCACGGGGAAAGTGCTTAATCAGTTTGCCTTCATGACCTAGTAATAATTAAGTATAATATATTTTTCACTTCCCTTAGTGGTTGAGGTTGACTTCAGGTTTCTTATGTTGTCTGAGGTAAAAGCAAATATCAGTGTTTAATTGTGGTCTACCTCGTTCCAGCTCCAAAAGGTTGACATGTTTTGGATCTGTATACAATGACTGGGGTTTAAGGAAAGACTCAACTTTCATTTGAGGGTATTTCATACATATCGGGTGAACAGTTTAGAAATCAAAGCATTTTTGTGTATAGTCCACCGATTTTAGTTAGAGGCATAAATATCACATCATTACAATAACAGGGAAGGTTAGCATTTTTTTTTTTGGGGGGGGGTGTATATATTTGTAATTGTAGATACTATATCTAACTTTCTCACTCATTGTTCATGGTTCATTCAGGACTATCCATAATCCTGGTAGTATCCACGTTTAGAAACAGATTCTAATTTTCAATAAAGGTGACTCCAAAATGACGTAATACATTAACCATTCATTTCTATTGGGCACAAAATAATCTGAAACAGCAAATGCATCCAACAAGTTTGTAGAGTCACAATCTTGATGTAATTGTGCTTTTGACCACTTTAATACATGTAAGAGCTCCCGAGTGGCGCAAGGCACTGCATCTCAGTGGAAGTAGTGTCACTACAGGCCCTGATTTGAATCCAGGCTGTTTCACATCCGGCCATGATTGGGAGTCCCATAGGGTGGCACACAATTGGCCCAGGTTTGGCCATCATTGTAAATAAGAATGTATTTAACTGAAATGCCTAATCAAATAAAGGTTGAAAAAAAATTGAAAGTAATTTGTCCCGATACTTTTAAAATCCAATATGTCTGTCCTAATAGTTGGAGCTCACTGTATATCAGATCTGGAAATAACCTCCACGTAGATAAAAGTAGGCTCTTCTGTAGCTACCTAGAGTATTCATTAGTGAACAAGTGTTTCTTATTGTGCAATATGTGGTAGTCCCTCCATGTTGGTCTTTCTTCCATTTGCCTAGCCCTAGTGAATACGTGCATAGCAAACTAGCCTTCCTGCTGCTCCTTAGGTGTCAGCTTGTTACCCGGTAACCAACATAACATGTTGATTACGTTGGCGCAAAGAGGCTATGGAAGCCATCAGAGGATTCTCTAGGTGGCAGGGAACGGTGCTCATATGCTGCACTATAAGCACAGACTGGACCTGGATAAGGTGGACCCACTGGCCATCTCTGAAAAAGTCCAAGTTCAGGCCATCAGCTTCTTCCCCTGCTCTGTGAGTAACCCATCCTAACCTCATTATACATCAGATGTGTATTAAGAACAAATTCTTATTTACAATGATGGCCTACTGGGGAACAGTGGGTTAAGTGCTTTGCTCAGGGTCAGAACGAGATGTTTTACCTTGTCAGCTCAGGAATGCAATCCAGCACTGGCCCAAAGCTCTAACCACTAGGCTACCTTAGTTCTGTGACAGGTGGGTTCTTGTCTAAATTCATAGACATGTTTTCAGATCATTTTCCCAATGCCCCATCGACTTGCCCAAATTTACAGTGCAATACGCATAAGTGATCTGATAATATTACAACATATTTCCTATACAGTTATCCTGTAGCATCTTACATATTAGTAACATTTTATTATCCAGTCAGATACATTTTTACTTTAGTGCCAAGATGGAGTGTAAAGTAAAACCGGGTTTAATGCTGCATTGGATTTTAAAATTTTTAATTACAAAAAGTAAAAACAGATCATTTCAACAGTACTATACAAATAAGAAAAGATCTACTGCAAATATGGTCAGTTGGTAATATACATGTCTGTGGACCAGACAACCCAAGTACACATCCTAAATGGAACCCTAGTCTCTATATTGTGGACTACTTTCATCAGGGCCCACATAGAACTCTGGTCAAAAGTAGTGCACTACATAGGGAATAGGGTGCCAGTTGAGATGTGGTACTGTGGTCAGTCCAGTAGCATCTAGTCTGGTCCATGTCCTTTTTCAAGTATTTACAGTTTCAAAGAGTCTAATGTCAAGGGCATCTTGGGGGCCTGTAAGAGCTTTAGAAGTCAGCATCCAGCCGGAAGGAGTTGTCTGTGGTGCCAGACATCACACCCATTCTCTGGTACTCCCCTACTCGTTTCTCAAAGAAGTTAGTCTTGCCCTCCAATGAGATGTTCTCCATGAAGTCAAAAGGATTCTCCACTCTGTAGATCTAGAAGAGAAGTTAATTGGTGTCTGCTAGTGGAATTAAAATGCTTTCATTAACCCCACCCATTTCTAGTAGCCAAAGTGCCGGTCTGTGCAATAAAAGTCAACTCATTGTCATGTTTGGGTTAATGCACAATAGTGCTGGCAAGAGCACATACACATCTGGGACCAGGCTAAATTTAAACTACAGCTTTACAGGCAAGACTCAGTCAGGCGTCTATATCGTGTTGGCACCCCCTCAGTCAGCAGACCACATGCCCACTGAGCTGAGAACCAGCACCAACACTCAGCTCCCATTATCAGCTGAAGTACGTACCCCTGCGCTTCTCATCATTGCCAGCCCATGTCTATCAATCACAAGAAAATTAACTTATGGTCCACGGTCACAGGTAGCCCAATTATGATCCCCACCACTAATTGGACTTTTGACCAATCACACAAAGCTGATATGTCAAAATAACTTTATAATTGGACTGCCAATCTAAACATAGCCTTAGAATTACAACAGGTGTTGGATTGAACTCATTCTCCAGATCAAAGGAGAAAACACGAGGGACAGCATGCACCCAACATCCCTTACATAGTGCACTGGTCAAAGTAGTGCACTACATAGAAAGTGGGTTGCCATTAGGGACTGACCCATAGACTACCATCTCACCTTGTCAAAGCCCAGCTCCAGCATCAGCCTGTCAGCCACAAACTCTATGTACTGGGTCATCAGGTCGCAGTTCATACCAATCAGCTTTACTGGAAGGGCTTTCGTCAGGAACTCCTGAAATGGGAACAGACATCAGCATGTATTCCCTAATTCAGATCTTTAATATTCAAATCCGGATACAAAGGTATATATAATTTTCCATTAAGCACAATTAGGGCCATGTGTCCCAAATGGCTTCCCATTTACTGCCCTACTGACCAGGGCCCATAGCTCTGTAGTGCAGTATCAGAGACATCTAGTGCAGTACAGGGAAACAGTGACATTTGACTCACATACCAAGAATAGGCTTAATCTGAGTCAAGGAAACAGGCCCTTATTGTGTAATCAATTTACCTGCTCAATCTCTACTGCGTTCCTGATGAGCTTGGTGACTGTCTCCTTTGAGGGCTTGTGCACCAGGTGCTTGAACATGAGGCAGGCAAAGTCGCAGTGGAGGCCCTGGATTTAGACAGACCTAGTTAGTAAGAATGCTGGTGGTAGTGACAAGTTCAACCAGGTTCGCCCTCTGGGATAATTGTGTAGAAGAGTTTTAATCAACAGTCAAATGACCCACCTCGTCTCTGCTGATGAGCTCATTTGAAAAGGTCAGGCCAGGCATGAGCCCCCTCTTCTTCAGCCAGAAAATGGCAGCAAAGGACCCAGAGAAGAAGATCCCCTCAACAGCAGCAAATGCAACCACACGCTCACCTGGAATACAAGCAACACCATTACCAACTGATTGACCACAACAATGCTGTGCAGGGTTTTAAGAGATGTACCTACCAAATTCAGCATTTTTGTTACCGATCCAGTTCAGGGCCCAATCCGCCTTCCTCTTCACACAGGGGAGAGTTTCAATGGCATTGAAGAGGTAGTCCCTGAGTGACAAAGTACATTGGGCACATTCTCAGAATGTTCAAGGCTGCACTACAAAATGCTTAATAAATTGCTTAGGGGTTTGAAATATGGGCATTGGTAGAGTACATTTTACTATCATGAGGCTCAGTCAGGCGTCTATATCGTGTTGGCAACCCTCAGTCAGCAGACCACATGCCCACTGAGCTGAGAACCAGCACCAACACTCAGCTCCCATTATCAGCTGAGGTACGTACCCCTGCGCTTCTCATCATTGCCAGATATAATACAAATATGGTTAACATACTAAATATCCAATACTGACCTCTCTTTAGGGTCTTTGATGTAGGTGTCAATGAGCAGGCTGTACATCTCAGAGTGGATGTTCTCCATGGCGATTTGGAAACCATAGAAGCATCTTGCTTCAGTCACCTGGACTTCCTGTGTAAATCGCTCCACCTAGTGGTGAAAATGATGTAAAGGCAACAAATTCCACACAGCCACTTGAATACTGGATGAGTTGCCATTTTCTAACCCTCAGATCAGTAATTTCTGGCAGTGCATAGTGAAATAATGATTTTTGTATTGTATGCATTCAAGATCAACTTACCAGGTTCTCATTGACAATGCCATCACTAGCAGCAAAGAAAGCCAGTACATGAGAGATGAAGTATCTCTCCTCGTCCTTCAAAGAATCCCAGTGTTGAGTGTCTTTGGAAAGATCAACCTGGAAAACAAAATATGAAAACCAATTAAATTAATGTCCTGATAAAAATGACAATGCATGGGAATTTGTCTGCACCGAGTCAACGGTTTAACTGGTTGGTATGGAAATGAAGTACTACATATTAAAATCATAACATGTCATTTACATGTAAAACAGAATCAAATGAACACATCAAGTTGGACATGCCTCCTCAGCTGTCCAGAATGAAGCTTCTGCCTTCTTGTACATCTGCCAGATGTCATGGTACTTGATGGGGAAAATGACGAACCGGCGCGGATTTTCTTTCAGGAGTGGCTCTTCTGTGTTGAATTTCTTGACATCCTGGGGCTTAACCTGAAAGAATTCACAAAATGGAAATTACTGGTAAAATGTTGCTCAGGTAAATGAGCATATTCCTCAATGTTAGGATATAAAAATAGCATAGAATTAAAGGGACGTTTTAAATACATGTACACAAGAAAAAGTCTAAAAGGCCTCCCTTACCAGTTTATGTATACGGGCAAGATTACCATAAAAACATTTTTTTCTATCTTTAAAGTAGACAGCACTAACGTCAGCCATTGTTGCTAGCTAGAGCTCAAGACAAAGGCTTTCTTTATTGCAACAATAACATTGCACATCAATACAGGGACATTCCTGTGAATACAAGGCAATGAGACAACAGCAATGACTTCTAATACATTTTCCCAACTTAAATTTCACAGCTTGGTGGATTTATAAAAAAATTGTATCAGTTTAAAGAAAAAATAAAGGAATTGCCCCACCCCATTTACAGCAGCAAATATAATAATATTAATGTTAATAAAATAGTTATGATTGGAGTGACAAGGATAAGCATAATGCCATTTAACAAAGGTAAACAGGTAATTCTGGAGATTTTATACACAACCATTCATGAATTTCAAACTAGTTTACTAGAATTCTCTATAGATTCTGAATCAGAGGAACAAAAAATACATTTTGTCAATTGATTATTTTGTGCAAGAAATCATTTACAGGAGTTCCATTGCATTTCTGAAGACAAAGGAATTCTCAGTTTGGAACATTATTGAAGATTCGTTTAACAGCCCAAAGAGTGATTCAATACTTTGTTTGACATGTTTCTACGGACTGAAGCGGAACTTTGACTTTGTCTGCTTGTGCGTGATGAATTTGGATTACTGGGCTGAACGCGCTAACAAAAGAGGTATTTGGACATAAAGATTAACTTTATCGAACAAATCAAACATTTGTGGAACTAGGATTCCTGGGAATGCATTCTGATGAAGATCAAAAAAGCTACGTGAATATTTATAATAATGCCATTTCTGACTTCTGTTACTCCAACATGGCAGATATCTATTGCTTGATTTGTTGTCTGAGCGCTGTACTCAAATTGCATGGTTTGCGTTTTCCCCCCTCAATTTTAAATCTGACACAGCGGTTGTATTAAGGATAAGTATATCTTTAATTCTGTGAATAACAGTTGAATCTTTTATGAGTATTTCTGTAAATTGACGTGGCTCTCTGCAAAAATCACCGGATGTTTTGGAAGCAAAACATTACTGAACGTAACGCACCAATTTTAACTGAGATTTTTGGATATAAATATGCACTTTATCGAACAAAACATACCAGTATTGTGTAGCATGACGTCCAGTGTCATCTGATCAAAGGTTAGTGATTAATTTAACCTATATTTCTGCTTTGTGACGCCTCTTTGCCTGGAAAATTGGCTGTATGTTTGTGACTTGGCTCTGTTATGCTTTCGCTGTAAAGCCTTTTTAAATAGGACACGATGGGTAGATTAACAAAGTTTTTCATTTGGTGTATAGCACTTTAATGTATGAAAGTTCCATATTTAATTTTTTTTTTTTTTGAATTTTCTCATCAGAATGTTGGAGGGGTGCTGCTAGCAGAACCCCTAGACGTAAGTAGTTAAGTAAAGGAATTGCTTTATTGCGAGTAATATTAACCTGAAACTGACCAATGAACTCAAAAAGCAAAAACTCCCCAGTGTTGTCTAACAAACCACATAAAATGAATACCCTTGTCAAACCAAAGGCCTTTGAAATTGAATTAATCGTAATAACTATTATTCCAAATCAATGTGGGGGGGATTGTGCTTTAATATAATTTTCCAGGAAGAGGGACAAAAATGGTTGGGGAAACGTGCACAACTTCACAGGTAATTTAGAAAGGTCAAAAATCACATTAGGAATTCAAGTTCATTAAAACAAGACTGTTAGGAATATGATGATACCACAAAAGTAGGATTAGACAGAAATCATGTTGACCATTTCATTCTAAAACCACTCACTAATGACTCATACATTTTTATCCCCCACCTTTATTTAACAGGTAGGCTAGTTGAGAACAAGTTCTCATTTGCAACTGCGACCTGGCCAAGATAAAGCAGTGTGACAGACAGTTACACATGGAGTAAACAATAAACAAGCCAATGACAAACAAGTTAATGACAGAGAAAATAAAGTCTATATACAGTGTGCAAAAGGCATAAGGCAGGCAATAAATAGGCCATAGGAGCAAATAATTACAATTTAGCAGATTAACACTGGAGTGATAAATAAGATGTTCAAGTAGAGATATTGGTGTGCAAATGAGCATAACAGTAAATAAAATAAAGACAGTATGGGGATGAGGTAGGTAAATTGGGTGAGCTATTTACAGATGGACTATGTACAGCTGCAGTGATCGGTTAGCTGCTCAGATAGTTGATGTTTAAAGTTGGTGAGGGAAATAAGTCTAACTTCAGCGAGTGTTGCAATTAATTCCAGTCACTGGCAGCAGAGAACTGGAAGGAAAGGCAGCCAAATGAAGTGTTGGCTTTGGGGATGATCAGTGAGATATACCTGCTGGAACGTGTGGGTGTTGTTATCGTGACCAGGGAACTGAGATAAGGCGGAGCTTTACCTAGCATAGACTTATAGATGACCTGGAGCCATTTGATTTTACTAGCGTTTAAGGGCAGTTGGAGACCACGGAAGGAGTGTTGTATGGCATTGAAGTTTGTTTGGAGGTTAGTTAGCACAGTGTCCAAGGAAGGGCCATGAGGAGATGCACTGCAGTACTCAATGCAGCTGGTGGCCACACCAGATTCTTACTGACTCTTGACCCTCTTTGTTAGTCACATGTCTGGAACTTGTTCAGTTTATGTCTCAGTTGTTAAATCTTATGTTCACACAAATATTTACACGTTACGTTTGCCGAAAATAAAACGCAGATGACAGTGAGAGGATGTTTCTTTTTTGCTGAGTTTATATGGTTACTCCTTCCTTTAATGAAGGCAGATTGAGTTTCACTGATTACATCAAGGCCTCTTTTCAGCATAGACATGGGCTAGTTGTGGCAAACATGATTGGTCTCCAATTATCCATGTAAATGTAAATGAGTCCTTTGGTTTGAGTATAGGAACCATTAGTCCGTCTCAAAGCAGGAGGCAAGACAGCATTGGCAATAACTTCTTTGTAGACCAAAAACAATAAGTAATATCAGGCCAAATGTCAATAGAATTCTGGAGTCAGGTAATCTGGTCCAGGAGATTTACTTACAGGCATTTGTTTAATGGCTTGGTCCAACTCCGTAATATCTATATCAGAATCAGTTTCTTAATAAACCTCACTTCCATAGGCTTAACTGAATCATAAAAGGAATCAGTCACCTTCTGAAAGATGAGATTGATAGTGAACTGTAGAAAGGGTGTATTTTCTTAATTTCAAGTTAACAGCATTTCATCAATTATGTAATAACACTATTCCTAGTCTGCAAATTAAAGAAATAAGGTGTTATTCCCACCCTTTTCAATCTATTTGGCTTTTGAACAGATGAAAGCACCCTGTTCCTTATCATTGTATGTGTCGTCCAGTTCACATTGGCATTTAGCAAGCTCTGCTTTTCCACCTTCATTTAAAATTACGTTTATTGCTCAGCCTGTTAATATCAATAGTAATATTCTTCTGCTTTGAGAATCTCTTCCAAACTAGCATTTTACCAGGAGTGATGGCAAGACATTGAATTCTGAATTTAATACATTTCCCATCGGAAGAGCAGAATTGAGACAGGTCTCTGTTAAGAGCTTTAGACTAAACAAAACAACTCATTCTTTAAAAAGGAAAGAGTTAAATGCCCAGTATGCTTTAGAAAATAGTTACTATCAAAAACAAAAATGTAACAATAGTCTGTCAGAGGAGTGATGCTCGGTAAACCACCAGACTAAGAAAAAAAATGTTTCAAAGAATACAAACAAGTACTTTTAACTGTTCGTCGTCAAACTCAAATTAGGGCTTGAATTCAATTTAAATTTCAGGATCTCAGTTTAATGCGACCACTCACTCCGCCATCTTGTCACATCCCGCCAAGACAAAGGCTGTCGTAACATGGATTGAGTGGAAGGCTACTAGCTAGCCTTATGAACAGCGAGTAGCCAACTTGTGTAACTAGTCATGAAAAAGCGGAGTTATTTAAAACATTGCTTGCATACTTCCGTTTAGATAGCTAGGCGCATACTGTAATCATGACTTGGTGGCTCACCAGTTTAACGTCAGCTAGCTAGGATTAGAAACACTTGGCGCCAAATGACCACCTCAAGATCAACTTCTAGCCAATTACCAGGCTAATTACATAACTCATGAAACTGTAAACTTGTCACTTTTCATAAACTTTTTTGAACACTTTGCAAAAGTCTTGTTCACTCACCTCAGAATCATCAGCAAAGATTTTGCGCGCGGTTCTTGAGGCCAGAATCCGGGTAGTGTTCAGGCTAGGAGGCTGAAGAAACATTTAAAAAAGGAGATTCCGTGACACATTAATTTAACTAGTTAACTAGAACCTTGCTTCCTTTAGATTCAATTAAATAATGTGCTAGAGACAGACGTGACCATTAGACTTGACAGAACGTTAACTAACCAGTTGAGGTCACTCACTGACAAACTGCTTAAAATAAAGTTAACTTTATGTCCGTAGTTCAAACGTACCGTGTTTTCTTTGTCAACCAGCGAAATGTTGTCCATTTGAGTAGTGATTGCATTGGTGTTTTTCTTAGAGAGTGGTGAGCGAGTTGTAAGCATTTTGAATGACAGATAGGTGATACAACAGGATAAATTAAATTTCTGTAAAATCGCAGGGGGAAAATAAAATGTTTCCCTATGTATTCACAAACATATGCAGTACACCAAGCTTATAGAGTCCTCCTGACAAATCAATGCCACAACTGAATTGCAACGTTTGGAGTTCCCTATTTATTGAAATTCTGGCGGTGGAATCCGAGCAGCCAATAGAAACAAAGTTAATGGTCGGTATTTTCATTTCCGGTGTGGCGGAGCCAATCAGATTGCAATTCTCTTACGTGTCACTTCAACGATTGCGGGAAAAGTCTAAACTTTTTTTTGATGGTTATAAAACCGTGAAAGGAAGGAGTTACACAATGTTTAAAAAAGGCGCGCGAATGTGAGACAATAGAGCTAGCACACTTTGTAACTACGGGTTAAAACGTTGGAAATACCAAATATAATGTCATATATAAAGTTCGAAATTAGTAGAAAAATGCAACGGGGTTAAGCAAGTTTAGCTACTATAGCAAGCTGGATGAATAGCTAATGTCAACAAGATTCGACGGATTTATTTGACGAACAAACAGTATAAAATGTAACTGCAGTCAAAGGGATTTTATAACTTGCTTGAAACTGTGGTTAAGTTGCCATTATATAAAAGGCCTGCAAACAAATTGTGTTTATCTGCTATTACGGATGCAATCCATTCTGTTGATGTGGCCAGCTGGCTTGTTTAGCTAATCCTACTCAACAAATACAATGTAGTTTAACGTTTAAATGGCTCACGATATCTATATTTGTTTACATTATACACAGACAAAGACTTTCATACCCAAGTTACTATTTTCCTGATATTTAAGCAGAAAGACCAATTTAGCCAACCTGGTCTCAGAGCATTTCGTATGGTATGTATTTATTTTTGGATGTCTTTCACACATTTCGTATGGATTGGCTTGACCGTAATCTTTCTTTCATTTTAGCTAAAGCTGTTTAATGTAGTTGCAGAGGGGCATGATACAATTTTGAAATAAATAATGCTACATGGATGAAACAATAGTTTTACATTATTCTGATGTGATTCAAGTCATGTTGGTATTTTTTTATTTTGGCCAATCAAATTTGTGATGACAATCCACTGTTTTGTTACGTGCTGCTGGACACAAAGTCAAAAGGAGACAAAATATGGTCAAAACAATGAAGTTGACCCATGAAGATCCTGTTGAAATGAAACTGAGCTCCATCGGAGGTAAGGTTGCACTGAAAAGTAGGACAAAGAGTAGTTATGCTACCTTGTCCTCCCACAGACGCATCTGGTCAGCGTGGGTGATGTGGTATTTACAATGGTTATTTTGCAAGTTATCTAACCTGTCTAAATCATTCAATATATCATTCATACGGTTACAAATGATTTATTTTATTAATCAAACATACTCAACGTGGGCAAATATGGATTAAGCTTTTTGGTCATTATGTCACTTTGCCAATAGGAAAAAATGATTAAGTACAGGATGAAATAGTAATATATTTAGAATTATATTGCAAAAGCTTGACAAAAAGTTTAGGTGTGATATGATGGTGTGTGTCTATAAACTTACGAACTGGAAAGCTGAAAAAAACATTTCTTTACTCACAGAAATTGTACTTTATTTTATTTTCACTGAGTGGCGTTGTTGTCCTATATTTTAGTGGAGCGCTTACGTGGACTGTCGGTCTGTAAAACAAATAGGCGGGTACGGTGTTAGCCAGTTAAAATCCTCTGATCGTTTCAGCTGAACGGGCGTCTCCAATTGGTCGCGCCCCTCTTGGCGCTGTAAAATACTGCAATTTAATTAGTGAAACGTTGTTACTGGGTGGAGTGGAGAGACGGGTATTCGAGATCAAAGGGGATCGAGTGCGATTGCGAAACAACACGTAATATTGTTGTCAACACTGCTGAGATCTTAGAATTAGGAATTACAATAATTTAATAGGGTCTCTATGGATGAGATTGAGAAATAGCGTTTGGTCATATGTTATTGAGAAAATATAGACCATACAACCAAGTTTAGTCATGTATTTTATTATGGAAAAAAACAATGTGACTCATAATGACCATTGCCTACATTGAAAGCTAGTAAAACTACACATAGGGACAGCACTTTTCTCAGCGTGACCATATCTATAGAATTCATTCAATCATTGATTACTCATATTATTAGTATGGTGAAGCTCTATAAAGTATTTAATATTTACTAAGAAATAATGTGAGGTATTTATACTGGTTATACTGTATCTGTAATAAAACAAAAGCAAAACGATCAAGCTATCAAAAACAGCACTTTTTAAAACAAAAGTTTATTAAATAATATGCAAAGCAAGAAAGTAGGTAGTATCACAGTGAGGAATACTGTCCACTGACATGTTTAAAAATATCAATAACATATATTGACGTATTGTCAATACATGCAGATTGGAATACACATAACAATCATATATAGATATTCATATATACATATTTACAATCACAGAGACCAATCGTAACAGATACTGTAAGCACAACGCAAAGGCTTTGGCAAAAAGAGTGCATACATTTTGCTAAACATTACATACTGTATACATATTACATGAGTAAACATAATTACATATATAGATCAAGGAAGTACAAAACAAGCATAATTAAAAAATCCAGTGCAAGGTCAGTTTGTTTCTGTCCATGAATGTGTAGCAGCCTATGGTTTTGTGTCATTTTCTCCTTGGTCTTGTGTGGTCGGTGGTGGGATATTGTCCTGAGATGACCGTACGGCCTGGGAGCCCCAGCTAATTGGGGGAAGGGACCAGCACACTGAGAGGAAGTTTGGAGCCACTCGACAGGCCCTTAGATACCGTCATCTTGTGGAGGTCGCGGACTTCAGCCGGCCAAGTGGAGGTCCTCTTGGAGGTCATGTGTCGGCGAGCATGCTTGGTCAAGTGGTCGCTGCGCATGAAGCGCCGATCGCACACGTTACACACAAACTTCTTCTCACCGGTGTGTGTTCGCCTGTGGCGGGAGAGCTCGTCGGAGCGGGCAAACTTCTTGTCGCAGCCCTCCCAGTGGCAGCTGAATGGTTTCTCACCTGGTCAGGAGGGTAGAAATGGAAAGCATAAGTACATCAGTGGAAGATAACACACTACATATTCAACATGATCATTCATCTAATTGCCATTGGGTAGAATACCCATTAGTGTCGTATTGAGTGGGTATCTACCAGTGTGAGTTCTGAGATGAGCCTTGAGGTGGGAACTTTTGAAGTAGGTCTTCTTACAGCCGGGGAAGTTGCAGACGTAGTTCCGTCTGCGGGAGAAGTCTGCTTGTGTGGCATTGCTGCTCTGCCCTGAGGGCATGTAAACTGGAGCTGGGGCCAAGGGCAGAAGCTTAGTGTTACCCAGGGTCATTACAGTCTGTGCGCACGACGGAGCCTGGGACACGGGGGGCTGGGGAACCACAAACATCACCGTCCCCTGAGTCACAGAGGAGCCCACCAGCTGCAGCGACTGGGGGAAGGAGGGTGACTGGGGTAGTATGGGCTTGCCCCCCCCCTGGGTCATCTGAACTGGGCCTGCCTGGACGAATGCAGAGATCATCCCTGTCCGCCCATTGACTGGAAATACCTGGCAGAGGACCTGGGAGCTGGGAATGGGTGGTGAGGACTGGGAGGTGGCGGTGGCCTGGGATGGGGACCTTTGGGTAGGAGTAGTAGAGGGGCCTGTGCTGCTGTCAGGTAAGGATGGACTGCCTTGATCCTTCTCTACCTTAACACACAGACCAGTGCTGCAGCTCTGTGGTTCAGTCTGCATAGGAACGGCCTCAGCCAGAAGGGTTGCAGTAGGGTTTCTGTTGGAGTTGGTGTCTGTGTGCTGCCCTATGAGGGACTGAGGTGGAATGTTGTTGCTGTGCTGTGTGAGGGCCCTGTCAGCAGTGTGCCGGATGACGCTGGTCACCATGGCTCTGCTGGGCAGCTCTGGAGCTCCAGAGCTCTTTAAGATGGGGACCGTACCAGGTCGTTGGTCCAGGAGAAGGGCATTTTCGCAGGGAAGACCTGCACAGAGTCTAGGCCGGGTTAAGACTGGTCTGGGGCCTGAGCTGGCCAATGAGGTGGTGAGGACAGCTGTTGTGGTAGCGGTCTCGGTAAAGCTGGGGCTGTGAGGGGGGGTCATGCACTGGGAAAAAGAAAGAGAAACAGGAATTAAACATTTGAACTGTCAAATGTGAAACAAACCAATATAATTCTCAATAAAAAAAAGCTTATTGTAGTTCTGATTGATTAAAATCAGTTTTGGGGGCCTCCCAAGTGGCGCAGCGGTCTATGGCTGCGTTACTACAGATCCTGGTTCGATACCGGGCTGTGTCGCAGCCGGCCGCGACCTGGAGACCCATGAGGCGATGAACAATTGGCCCAGCGTTGTCCGGGTTAGGGGAGGGTTTGACCAGTCGGGATGACCTTGTCCCATCTCGCTCGAGCGACTCCTGTGGCGGGTCAGGCGCATGCACGCTGACACGGTCGCCAGGTGTACAGTGTTTTCTCCGACACAATGGTGCGGCTGGCTTTAAGGTTAAGCGTGCATTGTGTCAAGAAGCACTGCGGCTTGGTGGGGTTGTGTTTCGGAGGACGACCTTCGCCTCTCCCGAGTCCGTATGGGAGTTGCAGCAATGGGACAAGACTGTAACTACCAATTGGATATGACAAAAAAAAAAGGGGTAAGCATTTTTTTCCTGTATTCAGGCTACTAGGCTACGTTAGCATAAAACGTGAACTTCCAGTATACATTTTAACCACAGTAGCCTACATAATGAGATTCCACATACCAGCGATGAGAGTGCGACCGGGTCCTTGGGGGACTCGATGACCTCAGGGTGGAGGAGGAGAGAGTCGCAGGAGTCCGAGGTAGGGGTCAGGGGGCGTGGCTTGTCGTTTGCTGACCTTTGTCCCCAGGAACTCATGCTGACAAGTGCCTCAGCGGCCTCCAGGTCATGGTACTGGAAGGTGCTGCAGCAGGACTGCTCACTGTCGTGCCTGTTCCTCTCCATCATCATCACCCTGATGTCCATTACATCAGCCTGAGGGAGGGAGGGAGGCCACTGGGAAGATACAAAGTTGATCACCATTACATCACATTATATGTCCCAAATGGAACCCTATTCCCTATATAGTGCACTACTTTTGACCAAAGCCCTATGGGCCAGTAGATCGGACGGAGGGAGGCCACACCTTTAACCTCCACCAGGGACAGATTGGGACCAGAAATCGGCCTGGGCATTTTTGACATGGACCATCCCTTTTTTTTCTTCTAGGGGCCCCCATTATTAGCCAAATAAATCATTTTTATTTAGACTGTCCCAATAGGCTAAAGATGGACCAGCCCATCTGGCATTTTTCCGAACTGCCCAATGGCCAGTCCGTTTCTTATCACCATGACATCTCAATAACTTCTGATGGTTGCAGACTCTTCCAACACTGACATCTACAGTATCTCACTAAATATCTCTAGTCCTACTACTGCAATGGTTCCCTCAAATATCATATAAGCATCTCATTACCAAGGTTCATTGAACAATAATGGATCAAGGGAGAAACATCAGACTGTTTTGAGTCCCAAGTCATGAACCATAGAAGCCTCAAAATGGTGGAAACGCCACATAGACAGTAGTCAATGAACAGGGGTTGTCTATTCTCCTAGATATGCATGTAGCTATGTAGTGCAGTGGGCTGGCATCTGCTGAACGCTAAGTTGCACATCTAGAAGAATACTCAGTTGCTGAATGCACAGTGCGGCTGCTAGCTGCCTCAGAGGCTTGGAGAGACAGAAAAGGAGAGAGGGGCCCCACTGCAGCACGGGCAGCCATTTGAGCAGGTGGGTGCACCCAACCCTACCAGCTCCCAGTAGCTCACATAACATTGGATTTGGGAGCCAGGAGGAACCTCCCATCACCAAAAATAGACCTGTGAGTGACATACACCACTGTAGACTGTGGTGCACGAGGGAGTGGGGGGCTGCATCAGGAAGTCTTGGGTTAAGTTGAGAATCCCCCCCCATTTAACTGCTCTTGAGGACTGAGGACACTCCCCAGCATTAAGAGCCAGTCACTTTGTTTTGTTGACACCAATGGAAGCACTTTATAATCCAAATCCAACCTTCATCCAACATAGATTATAAAATCAGATACAATCAATTAGTCAATCAATCAGTTGTCTACTTATGACCAATATGTTCAACCAAGCTCACAGGAACAAATGCCCCATAGCAATACGCCAAAACAGTCACATTTGCCTAATAAAACACAATAAAATGCAGAAATATGTGTACATTTGGCTACTAGGGGCAACGGTAACGTAATACCATCACATAACAACGAACAATCTAATTACAAAGTAATACAATGTAACAATGCAGTGATATAGAGCAGATACAATGTAGCAATATGTGATCACACAGTTGATACAGTAGCCGTTGGGCAGGGATACATTAGTTTCAATCTGACCTCAAATAAACCAGGCTCCCTGTGAGAAAAAACTCCACGGTCAACTTGGGCTGCATGCTTCCATCATCAGTTATAATACTGTAATACGTATGGCAGTCATCGGTATTTTATCGGTGGGCTTTGTTATAAATACCTGAAGATAACAACTTAATGCCGTTAGTTAATTAGCCAATTTAAAGTAAAAATCCATCAACTTACCCGACAAGGTTGCTCTGAATTCAGGGGTGGTGTAAAAGTCAGCATAGGAAAGTACGTGTAAAAATAACAATAGAGATACTAGCAATGCGAACACTCAATGAGACCTGAGCACACAAGTATTGCCGCTGCCAACAGCGGACTGGCCTCAGCTGAGTGAATCAAAAGCAGATACGAAAAAAAACAGAAACAAAATTCGGAATAGACTGGCTGGTGGTAACATGTTACCAATCAAAAACAAAGGTGTAGCGGACGCCGTCCAATCAGAGCGCAGGCAGCGCGTGATCAGTACGTGATTGTGGGCCTATTGGCGGAAAGAGGGTGCGTGGCTGTTGGAGGGCGTGACGGTGGAGTCAGCGGTGTCAGAGTAAACCCAGTGAACTCCGTGCTCGAGAACTAGAGGAAAGGTTGAAACAGCGAACAGGCGAAATCGTGAGATACTTGCACGCGTCTGGCTTGCTTTGCCAGGGGAGCGCGCGCCAAGCGGGTTTGCGCAAAATGGGGTACACAAAGAAATTAATAGAGAAACTGTCGAATATAGGCTACGTGAGCTTCGAAAATAAAGAATTTAGCACTGTTATTATGTGAAACCATTTATTGCGCCTTTGTTTTTATTATAGATGAGTGTAATTACTGTGTAATAACTGGTGGAATAAATAGTTGTTACTCAGTGAATAAGTGTACAAATGTTAATCAGTCAGGATTCTCAAATTTATTTGAGATTTATTTGAGAGAAACAGTAATAAGATAATAAATGTAATTATGGTATATGATAATGTGTAATTTCCTGAACTATGGGAAAACGAGAGGGGGGGGTCAAAATATAGATGGAGCTTCATTGTTTGGAAATGCATCTATAGACTATGAGGAATTTTGAACAATTGCACCAGTATCCATAGTAAACAAAAACAATCCCACAATGTTTTAAATTCATCAAATTATGTGCCTGATCAAACAGGATCACAAAACAGTGTATGGAATATTTCAGGATCACAGAATAGTCGAAGAATAGGAAATACCAACAAAGAGCGTTTGATGGCCGAAACACTATGAGAGATGTGCAAATTACTCAATTCATAATATACATTATATGTATATTTCAGCTTTGTTTATATATTCAATGCCTCATTGTTTTGCTGTGCCGTTTTCCTTTACTCTGGTTGCTGAATTTGCACCCCACTCTACCTCCTCCTTTCCCCTCCCCCAACGGGCGAACCCAAGGAACCCAATGACTCCAATGCGTTAAGGTTGTAAACAGGCTCCCGATAAAGAATTTCAGGGCGGGGCCTCTGAAGTAGGGAGCTTCACCCCCTTTGTTGTTGATGTATATTAACCCTAAAAAGGGCCTTTGTATTTCACTCCGTGCTGTCCAGACTTGAGCACATGCCACATCCAGGTCCAAAGGGTTTTGTTCCATCTGATAGTGAAGTGAACAACAGAAAATGAGCACCACTTCTATAACTAAGAAAACTCAGAAAGAATTATTCAGAGAAACTATGTTGTAGGGATCTTGGAGGGTTGAGAGAGAGTATGTCAGTCAGTCAGTCTGAGATGGAGGCAACAGACAAAGCTTCTTCTCACTCCCTGCTGGCTCCCTGGAGATTGTATTAAGCGAACAGAAAGAAACATTGTCTCAATCTATGTGGCAACCGAAGAGAATGAGGTTGTTGTTTATTGGACATTCAGGTGTCTGACAGCTTTCTTTGTCTACACATTTTAAGACAAATCACTGCATAAAATATTAGACCACCCATTTGTATAAGATTCTAAGGTTCCTTCCTGATTTGTGATTTCCTTACAATGATAATGACAACCAAAGTATTAAAGCAATGAACGTGTTTCCCTGCCTTGTATGAAATTGTATTGGTGTGAATTTTATGCTTTCACATCAATTTGACAATTCACAAAGAAGACTTTGTTCACTCAGACACACGTATTCACAGGAAAACATCAAATATATCCATTCCAAAATAACTAGACAAGTCTTGTCGTGGGGAAAACAATGATGTAATCTGAAAGGGTGTAGCTTGGGTTGAGATTAGTTCAATTTGGGATAGAACATAAAACAATCTCCAAGCAGTCGCTTTCAGTTTTATACACTGTTGTCAAGATCTGTTTCTGCAGAGGTTGGACTATGTAATGTTAACTCTCTCACACACACACCTCTTCAACTCACTGTGCACCTTTCTTTTCACTGTTACAGATGAGGCCAGAACAATCCAGTCTCATCTTGTACACACAGCGAGTTCTCTTCAGTCTGTAGATTGTGTTGTTTTAAGGCAACGCATAGCAGTAGAGGCTGCTGAGGGGAGGACAGCTCAGACTAATGTCTGTAACGGTGTTAATGGAATGGCATTAAACACATGGAAACCATGTGTTTGGTGTATTGGATACCATTCCACTAATTCCGTTATGCTATTACCACGGGCTAGTCCTCCCCAATTAAGGTGCCACAAACTTCCTGTGACGCATAGCACCTGTTGAGGCGGTGGGTGTAGAAGGCATTATAATGTGTGTGTGTGTGTGTGTAGTAGAAGACTGTTTGGCTGGGAGTTTTAGGGTGACACCACACTGCGAGCCAAGGGTGGCCCTGGCCTGCTATGGAGACAGCTGAGAGAGAGCCAAGAGACTGGTGGAAGGGGAGAGAGAGGGAGGTGCTGGGAGGAGAGTGAGGCTGAGGTAAACTGAATGAACTTCAACACACACACACACACCACGCCTCCAGACTCCAGTAGAGGGGTGGTAGTGCACATATATAACCTCTTCAGCTGACAGCCACTCCCTGCTAATATACACTGAGGGAAAACAGTTCTGGCTCCGAACTACCCTGCTGACCCGACATATACACTTCTGACATTTTCTAACCAGAGAATGTTTAAAGCATTGCCTTGCTTTAAAATAAACTCATTTGGATCTTTTATTTTCCTGGATCTTTTGTTGGATCTTGACAACAATATAGCAACTGTATAACCAACTGGTTGAATGATGCTAAAATGTCACACTTACATAAACCTGACCTCAATAGGATCACACATCAAATCTAGCGTTTTCCAAAACATCCCCTTTGGGGTGCCCGGGGATGAAAGTCATGTAATTTCTTACGAACAAGGAAGTCATTGTTCAACAGTTTCTGAGTGATCTACATTCAGGGTTGGACTGGCCATCTGGCATTTAGTGCAAATGCCAGACTGGCTGGTCCATTTTTAGCCCAGTGGGCCTGTCTGACTTGTTTGTTTTTTGTGCTAAATGATCATTATCTGGCTAATAATAGGGGCATCACGGAAATAAATTGTCCAGTGTGTTAGAAATGCCAGGGCCAATTTCTGGTTCCAGTCCGCCCCTGCTTGCCAACGCTTGCTAGACTCTGCCTGGCGTGTGATAGGATGGTTATTATGGTGAGGGAAAAAAACAGAACGGAAGGAGGCAAGGATGGGATTGTAAATTGCTGCCAAAAAGAAAGCAAAAGTTAATTTGACCCAGGCTGAAAAGACTTGGCTTATTCACAAAACTTCTAGGCAAGGGTGTATATAATATATACTGAACAAAAATATAAATGCAACATGTAAAGTGTTGATCCCAGAAATGTTCCATATGCACAAAAAGCTTTTCTCTAAAATATTGTGCATAAATGTTTTAATATCCCTGTCAGCATTTCTCCTTTGCCAATATAATCCATCCACCTGACAGATGTGGCATAAAATTAAGCAGATTAAACGGCTTGATCATTACACAGGTGCACCTTGTGCTGGGGACAATAAAAGGTCACTCTAAAATGTGCAGTTTTGTCACACAACACAATGCAACAAATGTCTCAAGTTTTGAGAGAGCGTGCAATTAGTATACTGCCTGAAGGAATGTCCATCAGAGCTTTTGCCAGAGAATTAAATGTTAATTTCTCTACCATAAGCCACCTCCAACCTTGTTTTAGAGAATTTGGCAGTACATCAAACTGGCTTCATAACCGCAAACCACGTGTATGGCGGCGTGTTCATGAGCAGTTTGCTGATGTCAACCTTGTGAACAGAGTGTCCCATGGTGGTGGTGGGGTTATGGTATAGGCAGGCTTAAGCTATAAACAATGAACACAATTGCATTTTATCAATGGAAATTTGAATGCACAGAGATACCGTGACGAGATCCTGAGGCCCAACCATCTCTGCAGCACTACACCAATTAGGCCTTTATGGTAGAGTGGCCAGACAGAAGCCCCTCCTCAGTAAAAGGCACATGACAGCTCGCTTGGAGTTTGCCAAAAGGCACCTAAAGAGTCTCAGACCATGAAAAACAAGATTCAAGATTCTCTGGTCTGATGAAACCAAGATTGAACTCTTTGGCCTGAATGGGGATGTTTTTCAGCGGCAGGGACTGGGAAACTAGTCAGGATCGAGGCAAAGATGAACGGAGCAAAGTACAGAGAGATCCTTGATGAAAACCTGCTCCATAGCACTCAGGTCCTCAGACTGGGGCGAAGGTTCACCTTCCAACAGGACAACAACCCTAAGCACACAGCCAACCTGACAGAGCTTGAGAGGATCTGCAGAGAAGAATGGGAGAAACTCCCCAAATACAGGTGTGCCAAGTTTGTAGTGTCATACCCAAGAAGACTCAATGCTGTAATCGCTGCCAAAGGTGCTTCAACAAAGTACTGAGTAAAGGGTCTGAATACTTATGTAAATATAATATTTCAGTTTTTTAATAAATTAGCAAACATTTCTAAATAACAGTTTTTGCCTTGTCATTATGGGGTATTGTGTGTAGATTGGTGAGGGGAAAAACAATTTAATCAATTTTAGAATAAGGCTGTAACGTAACAAAATTTGGAAAAAGTCAAGGGGTCTGAATACTTTCCGAAGTCATTGTGTGTGTGTGTGTGTGTATACAGAATATCTCCCTATATAGTCCCTATGGGCCTTGGTCAAAAGTAGTACACAATATAGGGAATAGGGTTCCATTCAGGACAGAGCATATCTGTTTTTACATGTGGGATGCAGCCTACTGATACCCAAATGATTATGAGACTCCAGAAAATAAATGTTTTAGGTTGTCAATAAATTGGATAGCAGTAAGCACAGGGGCCATGCAGTGTGGGTGGGTGTGAGACGAGAGAGGATGCTGGGAGCTCTGGGCAACAGATGTGATGTCCCCCATGGACACTGAACAAACAGTGGTGGGCTCACCGACCCAGGCAGAACTCTCTCACTCACACACACACACACACACACACACACAGGGAAATGAGCGCCACTTCAGTGCACCTCACAAACAGAGCGGAGTGTGTTGAGGTGGGTGGGATTCTGGAATGTTTGGAGGGCTTGACTCAAGCACTGAGATGTAACATGCTTGCTGTATTGCGTACTGTCCACACTCCCTCTCAACCTAAACTCCCTTAGTAGAAGTGTATGTGAGAGAGGAAGATGCTTCCAGTATCATCTTTGTTGAGTCCTGAGGTGAAATATCTCTGGTTAAAAATATAACCACGGTAAACAATTACTCAGCACTCCGAGAATGTATCTGACACCCTCACATTTTTTCTTTGTCTGAACCCTGCAGGCAGGCAGCATTCTGACTGCCAGATAGACCATGCAGCTAACAATCGACACCGTCAGGAGAGTTGGGCCCGAGCTAAGACCTACAAGGACTTGCTAAATCTCACCAGGGTGAATGTGGCCCACGCCCCTGGGGTGAAGAGAGGGTAAAGATAGGCTCAGACTGCAAAGGACAATTGATGCACCCAAAATGGCACCCTATTCTCTATGGGACCTGGTATAAAGTAGTGCACTAAATAGGGATTAAGGATACCATTTGAGACTGCACATGGACAAGTATTTAGTATTTTATTAGGATCCAATAAAGGCTGCCTCACTCTGCTGTACCGCACCACTCTCAGCACATAGGCTAGGCCTACAGTACATCCTGTTTGTCAGACTTGTTTAACACAGAACAACTACAGTTGAAGTCGGAAGTTTACATACACCTTAGCCAAATACATTTAAACTCAGTTTTTCACAATTCCTGACATTTAATCCTATTAAAAATTCTCTGTCTTAGGTCAGTTACGATCACCACTTTATTTTAAGAATGTGAAATGTCAGAATAATAGTAGAGATTTATTTCAGATTTTATTTGATTTCTTTCATCACATTCCCAGTGGATCAGAAGTTTACATACACTCAATTAGTATTTGGTAGCATTGCCTTTAAATTGTTTAACTTGGGTCAAATGTTTCGGGTAGCCTTCCACAAGTTTCCCACAATAAATTGGCTGAATTTTGTCCCATTCCTCCTGACAAAGCTGGTGTAACTAAGTCAGGTTTGTAGGCCTCCTTGCTCGCACACACTTTCTCAGTTCTGCCCACAAATTTTCTAGGGGATTGAGGTCAGGGCTTTGAGATGGCCACTCCAATATCTTGACTTTGTTGTCCTTAAACAGTTCAGCAAAACATTTTACTTACAGAGTGCATCAAACATGATTTAGACCTTGTTTATGGAAAAGTGTTTATTTCTGTATTTCAATGTTGCAACTTGTTGAAAATTGTCCACAGTGTTCCTATCATCTAGTTTAAGCCATTTTGCCACAAATTTGGAAGTATGCTTGGGGTCATTGTCCATTTGGAAGACTCATTTGCGACCAAGCTCAACTTCCTGACTGATGTCTTGAGATGTTGCTTCAATATATCCACATAATTTTCCTTCCTTATGATAAAAATTCCCTGTCTTAGTTCAATTAGGATCACAGCTTTATTTTAAGAATGTGAAATGCCAGAATAATAGTAGAGAGAGATTTATTTCACATAATTTTTCTTGCTCATGATGCTATCTATTTTGTGAAGTGCACCAGTCCCTCCTGCAGCAAAGCACCCCCACAACATGATGCTACCACCCCGTGCTTCACGGTTGGGATGGTGTTCTTCGGGTTGCAAGCATCCCCCTTTCCTCCAAACATAACAATGGTCATTAGGGCTAAACGGTTCTATTTTTGTTTCATCAGATGAGAGGACATTTCTCCAAAAAGTATGATCTTTGTCCCCATGTGCAGTTGCAAACCATAATCTGGCTTTTTTTATGGCGGTTTTGAAGCAGTGGCTTCTTCCTTGCTGAGCGGCCTTTTAGGTTATGTCGATATAGGACTCATTTTACTGTGGATATAGATACTTGTACCGATTTCCTCGAGCATCTTCACAAGGTCCTTTGCTGTTGTTCTGGGATTGATTTGCACTTTTCGCACCAAAGTACGTTCATCTCTAGGAGACAGAATGAGTCTCCTTCCCGAGTGGTATGACAGCTACGTGGTCCCATGGTGTTTATACTTGCCTAACATTGTTTGTATAGATGAACGTGGTACCTTCAGGCGTTTGGACATTTCTCCCAAGGATGACCCAGACTTGTGAAGGTCTACAATTTTTTTTCTGAGGTCTTGGCTGATTTCTTTTGATTTTCCAATGATGTCAAGCAAAGAGGCACTGAGTTTGAAGGTAGGCCTTGAAATACATCCACGGGTACACCTCCAATTGTCTCAAATGATGTCAATTAGCCTATCAGAAGCTTCTAAAGCCATGACATCATTTTCTGGAATTTTCCAAGCTGTTTAAAGGCACAATCAACTTAGTGTATGTAAACTTCTGACCCACTGGAATTGTGAATTATAAGTGAAAAAATCTGTCTGTAAACAGCATTTGTAAAAATGACTTGTGTCATGCACAAAGTATATGTCCTAACCGACTTGCCAAAACTATAGTTTGTTAACAAGAAATTTGTGGAGTGGTTGAAAACGAGTTTTAACGACTCCAACCTAAGTGTATGTAAACTTCCGACTTCGACTGTAGCTGTACAACATATTTCACAATGGTTGTGAATGTGATATAATTTAACGGATATTTTTGTGACACAATAGTTTGTAATCACAAAAATGATCACACAACCACTTTACCGTCTCCAAAGCACTTATCATTATTATTTTTTTAATCTCTGTTGTATCACAAACGTTGTGCCAAAAATTGTACATCAGTTGTACAACTTGTGTGTACGTGCCTAAGTGTCTTTAAAAACCGGACTGCATGATGTTCAGGACTAAAAGAGCTGTGAGAAAGATAGTTCTCAGGCAGATTTTATTTGACCTTCTCTATCTAGAGGGCTATAAAACACTCTGATGTGGTTCTGTTCCTTTTATAGTGTACTACTTTTGACCAGAGCCCTATTCACCAAATCTGCACAATCTGTGCTTCATGCCTCGTTGCTGCAACTCGGTTCTCCTACAAAACACACAATGTCCAAATAAATGCTTAGATTGAAGAATGACTTTTAACAAATTTAATAACCACTGTGGGTAAGCATCTGCTGACAGGACTGACTCCAAATCGAGTCAGTCCAAATTGAAACATTAACACACTTTGACCCCAACCCTCATTTCCTGTTGCAAAGAAATATTCACATTCGGTCATCTCAAAACATTGTGTTGCCACCTATAAATTTACGTTCAGACACACACAAAATAGCACAAAATGTTCAAGATGTAAATATAAATACATAGCTATAATTTAATTCATATCCCTTTTTTCATGTTTTAAACTTACAAAAAATAAAATCATCACAGAGTTAATAAATATAAAAAGTACTGACAGAAATAGCCAGTAACCGCATCATGTTTTACACATCTTTGAAATATACAGTATCAGTCGAACGTTTGGACACACTGTCAGAGTCTATCTGAAAGATAGCGAAGGAGTCAAGCGCAGGACACAGATAAGAGTAACAATCACTGATTTACTAAATCCAAAACGTAACAAAATCCCGTTCCAAACAAGGACAAAACAGGACTCAAAATACAACACACCAGCAATACACGAAAGACAATCACGCACAAAACAGAAAGGGAAACCAGAGGGTTAAATAAGGAACATAATTATGAGATGGGAACCAGGTGTGTAAAACAGACAAAACAAAAGGAAAAATGAAACATGGATCGGTGGCGGCTAGAAAGCTGGTGACGTTGACCGCCGAAACGCCGCCCGAACAAGGAGAGGGAACAACTTCGGTGGAAGTCGTGACACACACCTACTCATTCAAGGATTTTTTCTTTATTTTTACTATTTTCTACATTGTAGAATAATAGTGAAGACATAAAAACTATGAAATAACACATATGGAATCATGTAGTAACCAAAAAAAGTGTTAAACCAATCAAAATATGTTTTATATTTTAGATTCTCCAAAGTAGCTTTTCCAACATTCTTGAAGGAGTTCCCACATATGCTGAGCACTTGTCCGCTGCTTTTCCTTCACTCTGCGGTCCAACTCATCCCAAACCATTTCAATTGGGTTGAGGTCGGGTGATTGTGCAGGCCAGGTCATCTGATGCAGCACTCCTTAACTCTCCTTCTTGGTCAAATAGGCCTTAAAGCCTGGAGGTGTGTTTTGGGTGATTGTCCTGTTGAAAAACAAATGATAGTCCCACTAAGCGCAAAACAGATGGGGTGGCGAATCGCTGCAGAATGCTGTGGTAGCCATGCTGGTTAAGTGTGCCTTGAATTCTAAATAAATCACAGACAGTGTCACCAGCAAAGCACCCCCACACCATCACACCTCCTCCTCCTTCACCGTGGGAACCACACATGCGGAGATCATCCGTTCACCTACTCTGCGTCTCACAAAGACACGGCAGATGGAACCAAAAATCTCAAATTTTAACTCATCAGACCAAAGGTCAAATTTCCACCGGTCTAATGTCCATTGCTTGTGTTTCTTGGCCCAAGCAAGTCTCTTCTTATTATTGGTGTCCTTTAGTAGTGGTTTCTTTGCAGCAATTCAGCCATGAAGGCCTGATTCACACAGTCTCCTCTAAACAGATGATGTTGAGATGTCTGTTATTTGAACTCTGTGAAACATTTGGGCTGCAATTTCTGAGGCTGGTAACTAATGAACTTATCCTCTGCAGCAGAGGTAACTGTGTCTACCTTTCCTGTGGCGGTCCTCATGAGAGCAAGTTTTATCATAGCGCTTGATGGTTTTTGCGACTGCACTTGAAGAAACTTCTTGACATTTAACTTCATGTTTTAAAGTAATGATGGACTGTCGTTTCTCTTTGCTTATTTAAACTGTTCTTGCCATAATATGGAGTTGGTCTTTTACCAAATAGGGCTATCTTCTGTATACCAGCCCTACTTTGCCACAACACAACTGATTGGCTCAAACGCATTAAGGAAAGAAATTCCACAAATTAACTTTTAACAAGGCACACCTGTTAAATTAAATGCATTCCAGGTGACTACCTCATGAAGCTTGTTGAGAGAATGCCAAGAGTGGCAAAGCTGCCATCATTTACATTTACATTTATGTCATTTAGCAGACGCTCTTATCCAGAGCGACTTACAAATTGGTGCATTCACCTTATGACATCCAGTGGAACAGTAGTGCATCTAAATCTTTTAAGGGGGGGGGGGATTACTTCATCCTATCCTAGGTATTCCTTAAAGAGGTGGGGTTTCAGGTGTCTCCGGAAGGTGGTGATTGACTCCGCTGTCCTGGCGTCGTGAGGGAGTTTGTTCCACCATTGGGGGGCCAGAGCAGCGAACAGTTTTGACTGGGCTGAGCGGGAACTGTACTTCCTCAGTGGTAGGGAGGCGAGCAGGCCAGAGGTGGATGAACGCAGTGCCCTTGTTTGGGTGTAGGGCCTGATCAGAGCCTGGAGGTACTGAGGTGCCGTTCCCCTCACAGCTCCGTAGGCAAGCACCATGGTCTTGTAGCGGATGCGAGCTTCAACTGGAAGCCAGTGGAGAGAGCGGAGGAGCGGGGTGACGTGAGAGAACTTGGGAAGGTTGAACACCAGACGGGCTGCGGCGTTCTGGATGAGTTGTAGGGGTTTAATGGCACAGGCAGGGAGCCCAGCCAACAGCGAGTTGCAGTAATCCAGACGGGAGATGACAAGTGCCTGGATTAGGACCTGCGCCGCTTCCTGTGTGAGGCAGGGTCGTACTCTGCGGATGTTGTAGAGCATGAACCTACAGGAACGGGCCACCGCCTTGATGTTAGTTGAGAACGACAGGGTGTTGTCCAGGATCACACCAAGGTTCTTAGCGCTCTGGGAGGAGTTGTCAACCGTGATGGCGAGATCATGGAACGGGCAGTCCTTCCCCGGGAGGAAGAGCAGCTCCGTCTTGCCGAGGTTCAGCTTGAGGTGGTGATCCGTCATCCACACTGATATGTCTGCCAGACATGCAGAGATGCGATTCGCCACCTGGTCATCAGAAGGGGGAAAGGAGAAGATTAATTGTGTGTCGTCTGCATAGCAATGATAGGAGAGACCATGTGAGGTTATGACAGAGCCAAGTGACTTGGTGTATAGCGAGAATAGGAGAGGGCCTAGAACAGAGCCCTGGGGGACACCAGTGGTGAGAGCACGTGGTGTGGAGACGGATTCTCGCCACGCCACCTGGTAGGAGCGACCTGTCAGGTAGGACGCAATCCAAGCGTGGGCCGCGCCGGAGATGCCCAACTCGGAGAGGGTGGAGAGGAGGATCTGATGGTTCACAGTATCGAAGGCAGCCGATAGGTCTAGAAGGATGAGAGCAGAGGAGAGAGAGTTAGCTTTAGCAGTGCGGAGCGCCTCCGTGATACAGAGAAGAGCAGTTTCAGTTGAATGACTAGTCTTGAAACCTGACTGATTTGGATCAAGAAGGTCATTCTGAGAGAGATAGCGGGAGAGCTGGCCAAGGACGGCAAGTTCAAGAGTTTTGGAGAGAAAAGAAAGAAGGGATACTGGTCTGTAGTTGTTGACATCGGAGGGATCGAGTGTAGGTTTTTTCAGAAGGGGTGCAACTCTCGCTCTCTTGAAGACGGAAGGGACGTAGCCAGCGGTCAGGGATGAGTTGATGAGCGAGGTGAGGTAAGGGAGGAGGTCTCCGGAAATGGTCTGGAGAAGAGAGGATGGGATAGGGTCAAGCGGGCAGGTTGTTGGGCGGCCGGCCGTCACAAGACGCGAGATTTCATCTGGAGAGAGAGGGGAGAAAGAGGTCAGAGCACAGGGTAGGGCAGTGTGAGCAGAACCAGCGGTGTCGTTTGATTTAGCAAACGAGGATCGGATGTCGTCGACCTTCTTTTCAAAATGGTTGACGAAGTCATCTGCAGAGAGGGAGGAGGGGGGGAGGGGGAGGAGGATTCAGGAGGGAGGAGAAGGTTGCAAAGAGCTTCCTAGGGTTAGAGGCAGATGCTTGGAATTTAGAGTGGTAGAAAGTGGCTTTAGCAGCAGAGAGAGAAGAGGAAAATGTAGAGAGGAGGGAGTGAAAGGATGTCAGGTCCGCAGGGAGGCGAGTTTTCCTCCATTTCCGCTCGGCTGTTCTGTGAGCTCGCAATGAGTCGTCGAGCCACGGAGCGGGAGGGAGGACCGAATCAGAATCAGGAGATAGGTTGGAGAAGGTTTGAGCAGAGGGAAAAGATGATAGGATGGAAGAGGAGAGAGTAGCGGGGGAGAGAGAGCGAAGGTTGGGACGGCGCGATACCATCCGAGTAGGGTCAGTGTGGGAAGTGTTGGATGAGAGCGAGAGGGAAAAGGATACAAGGTAGTGGTCGGAGACTTGGAGGGGAGTTGCAATGAGGTTAGTGGAAGAACAGCATCTAGTAAAGATGAGGTCGAGCGTATTTCCTGCCTTGTGAGTAGGGGGGGAAGGTGAGAGGGTGAGGTCAAAAGAGGAGAGGAGTGGAAAGAAGGAGGCAGAGAGGAATGAGTCAAAGGTAGACGTGGGGAGGTTAAAGTCGCCCGGAACTGTGAGAGGTGAGCCGTCCTCAGGAAAGGAGCTTATCAAGGCATCAAGCTCATTGATGAACTCTCCGAGGGAACCTGGAGGGCGATAAATGATAAGGATGTTAAGCTTGAAAGGGCTGGTAACTGTGACAGCATGGAATTCAAAGGAGGCGATAGACAGATGGGTAAGGGGAGAAAGAGAGAATGACCACTTGGGAGAGATGAGGATCCCGGTGCCACCATCCCGCTGACCAGAAGCTCTCGGGGTGTGCGAGAACACGTGGGCAGACGAAGAGAGAGCAGTAGGAGTAGCAGTGTTGTCTGTGGTGATCCATGTTTCCGTCAGTGCCAAGAAGTCGAGGGACTGGAGGGAGGCATAGGCTGAGATGAACTCTGCCTTGTTGGCCGCAGATCGGCAGTTCCAGAGGCTACCGGAGACCTGGAACTCCACGTGGGTCGTGCGCGCTGGGACCACCAGATTAGGGTGGCCGCGGCCACGCGGTGTGGAGCGTTTGTATGGTCTGTGCAGAGAGGAGAGAAGGCAAAGGGTGGCTACTTTGAAGAATCTAAAATATATTTTGATTTGTTTAATACTTTTTTGGTTCATGATTCCATTTGTGTTATTTCATCGTTTTGATGTCTTCGCTATTATTTTACAATGTAGAAAATAGTAAAAATAAAGAAAAACCCTGGAATGAGTAGGTGTGTCCAAACTTGACTGGTACTGTACTTCAAAATAATACGTAATACTTTCATACGTTAACTGGCATTCTGAAGACATCGCTGCTGTCTTGTCTGTGTATATATAGCAAAAAGTAGTTGATCAAAAAATACACATGAAAAAAACGTCTAAAAAGTCGGAAAATATCATTGGCCGTTACACAATATTGTTTCCAAATGGTCCTCATCATAGTTTCATCTTGTACCGTAGCTACTGCCAAAAAGCCCCAGTAGTACAGTGTGACTCCCATCATCTGCTTGTGAAGCAATCACTCAGTCACATTTTATGTGAAAATACTTAAATGTATTTTTCTTGCCAGTGAGCAAGGTAGCCATTTTGTGCAACCAACCACACCAGAAATGGCCTCAGACACTGGAGCAGCAGAAAGGCAGAACTCATGAAAATATCTTGTTTTCCTTTTAGAAGTCTGTTACAGTTGTGTAAACACGTGACTAATCCTACGGTTGTGTCCCACAGCTGCCGGGGTCAACATGTGTTCCACCTCCAAGGGTCTCCCCCTGGAGGCCCATGACAACAGACTCCACTCCCCCTGACCAGTGTTGTGTTCATATTCACTAGGTAGAAAAAGGACCAAATAAGAAACGCTAATTTTCACTTTCCGTTGCAAAAAGTTGTGCCCTGATGAATACTTCCCTTGTCCGGACTCAGATCTCAGTCAGTGTCAGCAGCATTTCCCCCCCCACCTCTTCCATGTTGATCTGGAAGGCATCCTCGTTGGAGTAATGCTTGATGATGTTATCGTCCATATGGACTAAGATCCTACAGGACAGGAGAAGTGATTTACTTATCTTCAGACTGTTGTTTATTCTATAAACAAGTTACAGATTATTTACATTGGAATGCGTCCCAAATGGCACCCTTTTCCATAGTGCATTACTTTTGACCAGGGCCCATAGGGCTCTGGTCAAAAGTAGTACACTACATAGGAAATAGGGTGCAATTTGAGATGAACACTTTAATCCCAGTGACACCAGTCTTACCCTTTTTTGCACCTCTTGTAGACTTTCCCCATTTTTTCAAGCGGCAGCTCGTATTTATCGGTTACCTAGAGATGTGATGGGAAAAACATGGGAAACCCCCTATGTGAACTGAGTGCAAATCGGCCTTAGACAATACAATCCATTCCATTGAATGTCACTGTGGATGCCTGTGTGCATTCTCTGACAAGTGACTACTTCCTGACGGACACAAACAGGAAACAAATCCCTCTTCCTGTGACACTGGGTCTGTGTCCCAAATTACACCCTATTCCACATAGTGCACTCTACACACACAGCTATATCTGCTTAGCTATTATTGAACTTTGCCTGTTGAAAATGTTCTCCCGAGTTATGTACACACACTTAGGCATCAAAAAATACATTTTGAACAAAATAGAACACTACAAATGTACTCACAGCCTCCAGTAGTCCTGCCAGAGTGGGCGTCTTCAGCATCAGAGCATCAAACACCTCCTCTGTCTCCTTACGGACATAAAGCAGCACTAGAGGAATGTAGTGCGAGGAAACAAACTATCAGATACAGCACCAAAAGATACCACACCAACCCCCACAGTGTAGAGGAGAGGTAGTCCGATACCACACCAACCCCCACAGTGTAGAGGAGAGGTAGTCAGATACCACACCAACCCCCACAGTGTAGAGGAGAGGTAGTCAGATACCACACCAACCCCCACAGTGTAGAGGAGAGGTAGTCAAATACCACACCAACCCCCAGTGTAGAGGAGAGGTAGTCAGATACCACACCAACCCCCACAGTTTAGAGGAGAGGTAGTCAGATACCACACCAACCTCCACAGTTTAGGGGAGAGTTAAGATGTCCACATGCATATCAAGAAGCTGATTAAATGGCATGATCATTACATAGGTGCACCTTGTGCTGGGGACAATAAAAGGTCACTAAAATGTGCAGTTGTGTCACACAACACAATGCCACAGATGTCTCAAGTTTTGAGAGAGCGTGCAACTGGCATACTGACTGACGGAATGTCCACCAGAGCTATTGCCAGAGAATGAAATGTTAATTTCTCTACCATAAGCCGCCTACAACCTTATTTTAAAGAATTTGGAGGTACGTCAAACCGGCCTCATAACCGAAGACCACGTGTATGGCGTCGTGTTCACGAGCAGTTTGCTGATGTCAACTTTGTGAACAGAGTGCCCCATGGTGGCGGCGGGGTTATGGTATGGGCAGACATAAGCTACGAACAGACAAAACAATTGCCTTTTATCAATGGAAATTTGAATGCACAGAGATACCGCGACCAACCCCCACAGTTTAGGGGAGAGTTAAGATGTCTGCATGTATATCAAGAAGCTGATTAAACGGCATGATCATTACATACAGTTGAAGTCGGAAGTTTACATACACTTCGGTTCAAATTTGTTTTTCAACCACTCCACAAATTTCTTGTTAACAAACTATAGTTTTGGCAAGTCGGTTTGGACATATACTTTGTGCATGACACAAGTCATTTTTCCAACAATTGTTTACAGACAGATTATTTAATTGTATCACAATTCCAGTGGGTCAGAAGTTCACATACACTAAGTTGACTGTGCCTTTAAACAGCTTGGAAAATTCAAAAAAATGTCATGGCTTTAGAAGCTTCAGTTAGGCTATGTGCCATCATTTGAGTCAATTGGAGGTGTACCTGGGGATGTATTTCAAGGCCAACCTTCAAACTCAGTGCCTCTTTGCTTGACATCATTGGAAAATCAAAAGAAATCAGCCAAGATCTCCACAAGTCTGGTTCATCCTTGGGAGCAATGTCCAAATGCCTGAAGGTACACATTCATCTGTACAAACAATAGTACGCAAGTATAAACACCATGGGACCACACAGCCGTCATGCCGCTCAGGAAGAAGACGCGTTCTGTCTCCTAGAGATGAACGTACTTTGGTTGGAAAAGTGCAAATAAATTCCAGAACAACAGCAAAGGACCTTGTGAAGATGCTGGAGGAAACAGGTACAGAAGTATCTATATCCACAGTAAAACGAGTCCTATATCGACAAAACCTGAAAGGCCGCTCAGCAAGGAAGAAGGCACGGCTCCAAAATCGACATAAACAAGCCAGACTACGTTTTGCAACTGCACATGGCGACAAAGATCGTACTTTGTGAAGAAATGTCCTCTGGTCTGATGAAACAAAATTAGAACCGTTTGGCCATAATGACCATCGTTATGTTTGGAGGAAAAAGGGTGAGGCTTGCAAGCCGAAGAACACCATACCAACCGTGAAGCACGGGGATGGCAGCATCATGTTGTGGGGTTGCTTTGCTGCAGGACGGACTGGTGCAATTCACAAAATAGATTGCATCATGAGGCAGGAACATTATGTGGATAAATTGAAGCAACATCTCAAGACATCAGTCAGGAAGTTAAAGCTTGGTCGCAAATGGGTCTTCCAAATGGACAATGACCCCAATAATACTTCCAAAGCTGTGGCAAAATGGCTTAAGGACAACAAAGTCAAGGTATTGGAGTGGCCAACACAAAGCCCTGACCTCAATCCTTTAGACAATTTGTTGGCAGAACTGAAAAAGCATGTGTGAGCAAGGAGGCCTACAAACCTGACTCAGTTACACCAGCTCTGTCAGGAGGAATGTGGCTAAAATTCACCCAACTTAATGTGGGAAGCTTGTGGAAGGCTACCCGAAACATTCAACCCAAGTTAAACAATTTAAAGTCAATGCTACCAAATACTAATTGAGTGTATGTAAACTTCTGACCCACTGGGAATGTGATGAAATAAATAAAAGCTGAAATAAATCATTTTCTCTACTATTATACTGACATTTCACATTCTTAAAATAATGATCCTAACTGACCTAAGACAGTTTAAAAAAAAACTTGGATTAAATGTAGGGAATTGTGAGAAACGGAGTTTAAATGTATTTGGCTAAGGTGAATGTAAACTCCCGACTTCAACTGTAGCTGCACCCTTTGCTGGGAACAATAAAAGGCCACTCTAAAATGTGCAGTTGTGTCACACAACACAATGCCACAAATGTCTCAAGTTAAGGGAGCATGCAAATGGCATGCTGAGTTTAGTAATGTCCACCAGAACTGTTGCCAGATAATTTAATGATAATTTCTCTACCATAAACTCTACCAATGTCGTTTTAGAGAATTTGGCAGTACGTCCATCCGGCCTCACAACCACAGACAACGTGTAACCACGCCAGCCCAGGACCTCCACATCTGGCTTCTTCACCTGCGGGATTGTCTGAGACCAGCCACCTGGACGGATGATGAAACTGTGGGTTTGGACAACCAAAGAATTTCTGCACCATCTGTCAGAAACCGTCTCAGGGAAGCTCATCTGCATACTTGTCGTCCTCATCAGGGTCTTGACCTGACTGCAGTTGGGTGTCGTAACCGACTTCAGTGGGCAAATGTTCACCTTCGATGGCCACTGGCACGCTGGAGAAGTGTGGATGTAAGACCTGTGTGACCTGAGTGCCCCATGGTGGCAGTGGGGTTATGGTATGGGCAGGCATAAGCTACAGAGAAGAAACACAATTTAAAAAATTTGATGGCAATTTGAATGCACAAAGATACTGAGATCCTGAGGCCCATTGTCGTGCCATTCATCCGCCGCCATCACCTCATGTTTCAGCATGAGCATTAACCCCATATTAAAAGGATCTGTAAGCAATTCCTGGAAGCTGAAAATGTCCCAGTTCTTCCATGACCTGTATTCTCACCAGACATGTCACCCATTGAGCATGTTTGGGATGCTCTGGATCACGTGTACGACAGCGTGTTCCAGCTCCCGTCAATATTCAGCAACTTCGCACAGTCATTGAAGAAGACTGGGACAACATTCCACAGGCTCAAATAAACAGCCTGACATTGTTGAGGCATCTGTATTCCCAGTCATGTGAAACCCTTATATTAGGGCCTAATGACTGATATGAACTGTAAATCAGTGAAATCTTAGAAATTGTTGCATGTTGCATTTTTGTTCATTGTAGTTCATGTAGAATTGGGCGATTAAGATCTCCTCGGCAAAAACGTAAAAATGTACGACAGATTTTTTTATTTATCGTAGATTAATTCAGACTATTTTGAGGAAGTGTATACCGAATATGGCGTCTCAAAATTGTTCAAGCGAAAGTCTTTTTAGGGTATATGTGAGGACAATCGTTCGGTTCGCCTAGCCGAATTCAACTAGGTGCCTACCAAAGCATGCAGAAGCCTTTAGTCAGATACTACCACACCAACCCAGTCAAATACTACCACACCAACCCAGTCAAATACTACCACACCAACCCAGTCGAATACTACCACACCAACCCAGTCAAATACTACCACACCAACCCAGTCAAATACTACCACACCGACCCCCACAGTGTGAGGGAGAGGTGCCATAGACAGTGGTACCTGAGAAACAAAAAGAGGGAAGAATCCACACAAAGGTGTTTTTTTAGACATGAGACCGTTTCACACATTGACCTACTGTGTGAGTTTCTCTCTCAGTCAAGTCACTGAGTTATGATGTACTACAGTATTGCCCTAATATCCTGCTAGGTGATGTTTCCATGGTTTTAGTGTGTATTCATGCTGAAACAACTGCCACCCTCATCAGATATCATAAACATAGTAAAACTCAGTTAAGATGGACTGTCTGAAATAGTGCCCTATTCCCTATACAGTGTACTACTTTTGACCAGAATTCAGGACAGGAGGCCATTTCGGAGACACCCCTGGACCCCTGTTAAAGGGTAATTCCACCACTTTATAACCTCATAAACTGAGAAAAGGCTGGGCCAGTGACTGACTGTAGTTGCTCTTTACTCTTTTCACACTGGCGTCTTGGGAATTGGCAGTGAGCCTAGTCAGAAATAGACTAGTCTGAGACAGACCACGCCAAACGGCGAACAACCCCTAATCATTCTGAGAACAGCCACCACAAACACGTGAGTGGGAAAACCAATCCCGTTTGGACTACATGTCATGATCATATTCCACTTGGAAAACAAACCGTGTGTGTTGTGCTTTCTCCATCTAAGGGGAGGGGGAGGGGGAGGGCACGGCTTTGGAAGCCATGTGGCCTGTGTTTACATGCAGTCAGCTGAACTGCGTGGGAGCAGCCTGAGCAACAGCAGCCTGAGCAACAGCAGCCTGAGCAACAGCAGCCTGAGCAACAGCAGCCTGAGCAACAGCAGCCTGAGCAACAGCAGCCTGAGCAACAGCAGCCTGAGTAACAACCACAACTACAGTGCAGCCAGACAGAGAGCATTTCTCTCTCTTGCTCTATAATTCTCTTTATCTCTGTATTATGCCTTCTCTTCACTGTATTTATTTCCCTTGAATACACACTGTCGGCAAACGTATCTCAATATAATGTACCTTTCTCTGGTCTGTCCCGCCTTGCTTTCTTGTGAGGAGCCAACTCAAAGTCCTCATCACAGTGGAGTAGTCTCTTCTGCCCCAAGCTGCAACCAGACAAACACAACACATATGACTATTTACATTTTAGTCATTAAGATCACTAGTTACTATAATGAGTATAAAAGACTATGAAAAAGGCACATTGAGTGAATGAATCACTTATTATGGGTATCAAATTGTTTACATTTATAGGCACTTTTAGCATCTTTCACTAAATATTACAGTAAGTATACAATATAACAATTTTACTCACCTATCCTCACCGTCATCTGATAGGCTTGCCTGATAAAGAATGAAGAGAAAAATAAATCAGTTGAGTGGGCTATTTGTTCAGTTGCTATTGTCCCAAGCAAACTACAGTACACTGAAACTCTGCAGTCTGTGTAGCACTAGCATCCCTATAGCCCCTCACTTAGAGGT
Source organism: Oncorhynchus nerka (assembly GCF_034236695.1). NCBI lineage: Eukaryota > Metazoa > Chordata > Actinopteri > Salmoniformes > Salmonidae > Oncorhynchus > Oncorhynchus nerka. The sequence continues at coordinate 18,912,481 of NC_088419.1, read as the reverse complement.
GATGTTTCTTTCTGTTCATGTCTCAACTTTTGTCTGAAATGTAAAATAAAAAAAATTAAAAAATACATTCTCTTATGTATTTAAAATGTACCTCACACACATTTAAAATCAAATACAATTTATTTGTCAAATGCTTCGTAAACAACTAACAGATTTATAGGGAAATGCTTACTTATGGGTCCTTTTCCAACAATGCAGAGTTTAAGGGAAAAAAAAAACAGAATAACAGCATGAAAAAATAACATAACATTTCAACTAAGTACTGTATGGAAATGAATCAGCAGTATTATGATGGGTTCCCATGCATGCAACCCAGTGGCGGTCAGTGCCGTTTCAGATGAGGGAGGGCGATTTTGTTTTCATGAGCATGGCCTTATATCAATTCAATTCAATTCAATTCAATTCAAGGGCTTTATTGGCATGGGAAACATGTGTTAACATTGCCAAAGCAAGTGAGGTAGACAACATACAAAGTGAATATATAGTATATCTATTACAGCATATTGGATGATTGTCGTTCATATTCCATTCGCCCAGTTAAATGTAACAGTGATAGGCTTAGGCTACTACATGATACTCAAATTTTCCTTATACCCATCATGAGGTTGCTACAACCTATCCTATGAATGAAAGTTTACAACGTAGGTGCACACAGGTCGAGAGACAAATTTGATGTGACAGAGAGTGACACATGGACAGACAGTAAAATTCAATACCGCCTTGCACACTCTTGCCTGCATCTAGCTGATATAGTCCAACAGCTGCAAACGAGAGTTTCAATTGGACAAATTCAGGTATGTTTATCCCCGTTTTGTTCCGTTTGCTTCGATTTAAAAAAGCGTTTTTCAACAGAATCAGCTAAATGAATACAGTCCTGATCACATTTAAACACAGTTCAGTTTCATAGCAGCCACATTGTATTCCTTCTCACATCTATGTGCTCTCCTCCTTTCACCTCTTCCCTTCGCTTGTGGACTTCAATACACAACACATCAGCTGTATGTGACCAGGTGAAAAAACATTTCCAAGCCAAACCACTACACATGGCCTTAATGGTTGTCACCATATTAGCTAAATGAACGTCATAGTCCGCATAGCTAATAGAACTAACACGTTAGTAAACCCACTACAATCATACATTAACGTTACACTGTACAGTCAGTAAGCTGTTACACCAGCGGACCCGATGGGAATAAATTAGTAAAACCAAAAGCTTACCTTGACTTGGAAGAGTTCCAGTGATGTGTTGGATAGACATAGCCAGCTAGCTAACATAGCAACCCTCTGTTTGAGCCTATTGTTTGAGTAGGCTAAAGTAACTAGCTGCATTTGCTAGCTAAGTAAGTGAAACTGAAAAAAAAACATATTTCTCTTGCTTCTCCTTAATTTAGAAAGCAATTAGTTCAAAACTATTCAACATTTTTTTTTCTCTTTGAGTCAACTACTCATCACATGTTATGCAATGCCCTGACCATAGCGAGACCTTGTTTCTCTATGGTGTAGTAGGTCAGGGCACGACTGGGTGTATTCTAGTTTATTATTTCTATGTTGTGTTCTAGTTTATTTTTCTTTGTTGGTGATTTGTATGATTCCCAATTAGAGGCAGCTGGTAATCGTTGTCTCGAATTGGGGATCATATTTAGGTGGGGGTTTTCCCCACCTGTGTTTGTGGGATATTATTTTGTGTATGTGCACCACACAGTCACGTTTCATTGTTAGTTTATTGATTTATTGTTTTTGCTAAGTTTCACTTTATAATAAAAATGTGGAACTCAACATCCACTGCGCCTTGGTCCGTCTCTCCACACGTACGTGACAAGGACATCCTCCGGAAGTTGACATAATTACTGTGTAAGTCTATGGAAGGGGGTGAGAACCATGAGTCTCCTAGGTTTTGTATTGAAGTCAATGTACCCAGAGGAGGACGGAAGCTAGCTGTCCTTTGGCTACACCATGGTGCTACCCCACAGAGTGCTGTTGGGGCTACTGTAGACCTTCATTGGAAAAACAGTGTGTTTTAATCAAATATTTGGTGACGTGAATATATTTAGCATAGTTATAGCTAGGATAACTTTTTTAATTATTTACTATTTATGAAATTCACTAAGGAGGATGGTCCTCCCCTTCCTCCTCTGAGGAGCCTCCACTGATCAAATCAAATTTATTTATATAGCCCTTCGTACATCAGCTGATATCTCAAAGTGCTGTACAGAAACCCAAAACCCCAAACAGCAAGCAATGCAGGTGCACCTGATGCAACCAGGTGTCTATTTGTTATATCCTGGAAAATGTAGTTCGGTCCTAGCAATGGCCAAAAACAAATGGTACCTAGAGACTGTCAGTTTGGCGATATGCTACAGTGAAACATGGTTGCAATCCAGTTTCTTTCCCAAAGTTAAAGTTTTTCCAGAAATCCCAGTCGGAGGATTCCCTCCCTGCTTATTCCCTCTCGATTCCAGGAACCGTCCAACTGGTATTTCTAAAAAACCTGGGAACTTCGGGAAAGAGTCCTGCAACCCTAAACATAGGCATCGCTGGACTTACATGGTGGTGCTGGGTGCTGGGGAAGTGGACCTCTGGGATGAAGAGAACTGGCTGGGAGTCCATGTCACTCATGGCTTTGAACGATGCTATGGCCACATGCTTCAGCTGCAGAGGGTCTTCCACATCTGTGGCAGGACAGCAGGGGGAGATAGAGGGTCGTCACTAGCTTCTATAGCCAAGTCATAGACCCCGCCCATTTCTCAAATGTATCTTCTTAGAATTCTATTTTAAACCTAACCACACTGCCAACTTTATGCCTAACCTTAAATTAAGCTAATTTCTGTAGCCAATTTTGACTTTGTGGCTGTGGAATCTGACTTTGTGGCTGTGGAGGAATTATCAAGTGCTTGTCAAATAGTGAATGAGTCACTGACGTAGCAGGACTCAAATCATCATTAGTCGCATCATGCGGGGTTACAATGTACTAAAAATCAAAACATATAGCTCAACATTTGTAGAACAGTAAAGTTATATTAATAACTCTAAATGAAGCATATAGGAATACCTATTTATTTGTTAACGCTCAACACAGATAGCCACATGTGCGCACTTCCTCAAATTGTTTGGAGAAAATATCCTTTCTATTTTATTCAGCTTTGTTCAATTGTATTCTTCATACTATAAAATAATACCACGGAATTCTAAGCAAATCTTGTTTGCTAAATGAACTAGTGTAGCCTACAGCCATTTGGCATAGCCAGATCAGGACCTAAATAAAATAAGGAAAACTCAGTATCCTATTCTGTTCTTCTGAAATAGACTACATTTTCTTCATATCATCCTTCTTTAGACCGGTCTAAAATAAATACTGGATATATTGTGAAGGAGGAAGGCTCTATTACATGGATTTATTAGACTTTTTAAAATGTAGATCTTCCAAAGGTCTGCATCAGTGACTTGTTGGCTTTGTGTGGAAGCCAGGATATGCTAAATGTGTTTATGTTCATTAACTGTCAATTACTGTGAGACCGACAGTTATTTGCTTGACAATCACCAGCTGATGAAATGTAGTTCCTTTCAAGTTATTTTCTTTCTACCTATGGAGTTTTACCTTGATACTGTTGCCCTGGCTTAATTTTTAGGGGTTAGTTGTAAAGAGGCTTTTGTGAAGCACACTGGCATACTGATATTTTTTGGGGGGGTGATTGATGAACTGATTGATTAATCGATTGGTTGTTTCAGGTGATGTACTCACAGGCTGCGGTTGTCTCCTGTCTCTTTCCCTTCCTGTAAGGCTGCTTCCTTTCCTCATCTCGGATCTTCCTCTCGGCACCTTTGTCACAGAACACCTTAATCATGCAGTAGGCTCTGTGTACTAGCTTGTGACCACGGCTCCCAAAGCTGTAGGTGTCAATCTGGAGGTTGAGAGGAAGGCCCCTCACTCCCTTCTGAGGGGAGAAGTCTGTACTTAGACAGTTCACAGACACAAACACCTGAGGGGGCAGCGATAAAGGCACATGAGAATTTAAATTCAAAAAGCTTTCTGTCCATCCAAAAGCATTGCATAAAAGCACCAATAATGCCATAAAAATACACAACAAATTGAGTCATAAGACAGAAAATGTTTAATTAATTAAATAAACATTTGAATAAACAGTTCTGATGCACATTTCTGGGTTCAAGACAACTCCGGAAATCTCCAAACTGACTTCAGTGCGTTCAAGTCAAATGAACTCGGGGTCATCCAAATCGGAATCCAAAATCGGAATTACAAGTTGGAAACTTGGACATCATGCTAGAGCTCCGACCTGAAGATCACTGACATCACCGATTTTTGCCAGACTGAGGTCGTTTTTTTTCTAGTTCCCAATTGTCTTGAATGCACTATATTTCCATATGACATTTCTGTCATGCAGGCAGAAAGAAATCAAGGTACAAAATTGTAGTCTCTACATACAAAGTGTGGTCCTGGGTAGTTTCAAAGTATTGTGTATGATTGATTTAGTTGTATATGTTTCCCCCAGCTGGTGACTGTTTGTAACTACATTTGTTTTGTATTACAAAACATTGTCAGAAATTTGTCTCAAATCTGGTATGGTAAAGTTGTCCCTAGACGCTGATCTTGGGGCAGTTCAGCATTTCCCGCACTATTGGTTAAGGTCAAGATTGGGGGAGGGGAGAGGAAGCTGATCTGTACCTAGGGGAAACTTTACCCCCAGAGCCCAAAATCTTCACTCGAAGATTTCTGCTGCCACTATAACGACATGATTTTGGCATTTCTTACCCGTGGCTCGTCCTTTGTGTCCCATGTGAAAGAGATGGCATTGTAGGCGATCTCCTCAATATTGCCGATCGTATTGAATCGCTCTTTATAGTCAGCTGGGATGAACAAACAGGGAAGACAACAGTACTGTTTACACACTAACAATTCATGTTTACATACTGATTTTGAGGACATGTGTGGGTGTGTGTGACCCCTCACCAATATCAATGCAACGCTGCTTGGCTGTGTGCTGTCTGCTGTGCCAGTACTTCCAGTATTTGAGCTGGTCCTCTGTGAGCTTCTCCTCTCCAAACACAAGCATCACCACACTCTGAAATATACAGTCAGCTCTACATTACAAACACACACCACCAAGACCTAAAACACAAAAACAACATTTAGAGCAAAATACATATACTCTATTCCCAAAACTGTACAGAGGACAAGAAAGAGGGGTCGACCCAGAAACACTTGGTAGTCCAGTCAGAGACGACAGAGCAGCCTCAACTGGTGAAACCTGGACAAACTTGACCCGAACCGAGTGAGGACATTTGTCAATGGCCTTAAGTCAAGTAAGGCCTTACCAAAACATATTTGGCAAACCTAGAGACACAGTAGATAGAATAGGGGACACAGAGAGACGGGGACAGAGAGAGGGACATAGAGAGACTAGAAGATAAAACAAACAAATAAAAGAGATAGATTAGAGATGCTCATACCCGGACTTCTCCACTGAGATGAGATTGGAGCGGGGTGCCCCCTAGTGCTCTCAAGGTGATGGGGTAGAACTGGGCCTTGTTCAGGTAGCTCATCTGGCCACTGCTGCTCTTGGTCCAGAGGGACTGGGGAGCCTCCAGCATGTACTCAAAGTGTTGACTGAAAGAGAGAGGGAGAGAATATTCGTTGAGCCAGTAACAAAAGGTCGCTGGTTCGAATCCCCGAGCCGGCAAGGTGGAAAAATCTGCCATTCTGCCTTTGACGTGGACGTCGATTAAGGCAGCCCCCCCTGATTCAGAAGGGCTGGGTTAAATGCAGAAGAAACATTTTGGTTTAATGCATTCAGTTGCACAACTGACTAAGTATCCCCTTTTCCCTATATCCTAATATCTCAGCTAGTGACTATAAAAGCATTGTTGAAAGTGAATATTTGATAGGCAGAATGAAAACTTAAAGGTGCAATATGCAGAAATCGCACTACCAATTTCTGGTTGCTAAAACAAGCAATGCATAACGTAGAGCAGGGCTCTTAACCCCGTTCCTGGAGTGCTACCATCCTGTAGGTTTTCGCTCCAACCCTAATCTAGCATAACTGATTCTAATAATTAGCTGGTTGATAAACTGAATCAGGTTAGTTACAACTGGGGCTGGATCGAAAACCAACAGGAGGGTAGTTCTCCAGTAACAGGGTTGGAGAGCCCTGGTGAAGAGAATCGTTGTACCATCTAAACCGCTGTGAAATGTCTTTTCAAAAACACCAAATATTGCATTTTCAGCTGTTTGAAGCTGGTGTACAAAACCGAACACAAAAGGGAAGCATAGAAATAGTGTGTATAGAACAGATCTACCGCTTCTTAGACTTGCTTTCAATTAGTGACAGGTCTATTACTCACATGTCTATGTGAATTTGGTCAGATCACCCAAAAAGTGACATATTGCAGCTTTGTATTAAGGTAAGACTTAAGATAAGGTTTGATTAGAGATAGTTTCAGTGAGGTTAAGGTATTTTCTGCTGGTTCAATATACCCTGACTGTTTAAAAAAACAAACACTGAGTGACTGTCCCTATCACATTTTGACTGAGAACGTTACCTTGCTGTGGAGCTGTAGTAAGGGTATCCACCAGGAGGGATGGAGGTCATACGTAGCTGGACCTCTTCAGAGGGAGGGAAGACCTGTGGGTCACAACAACACAATCCAGGGGACCATCAGTACCAGGAAAATAGGTAATGTCCCAAATGGCACCCTATTCCCTTTATAGTGCACTATTTATTTCCCCTTATAGGGTTCTGGTCAAAAGTAGTGCACATTAAAGGGAATAGGGTGCCATTTGGTATGTGTGCAGGTGACCATTACATATTACCAGTTGTGGAAAAAGTACCCAATTCTCATACTTGAGTAAAAGTTAAGATACCTTAATAGAAAATGACTAATGTAAAAGTCACCCAGTAAAATACTACTTGAGTAAAGGTGTAAAAGTATTTGGTTTTAAATATATTTAAGTATCAAAAGTTTATGTAATTACTAAAATATACTTAAGTATCAAAAGTAAAAATCATTTCAAATTCCTTATATTAAGCAAAGCAGCCTGCCACATTTTCTAGTTTTTTTTATTTACAGATAGCCAGGGGCACACTACAACACTCAGACATCATTTACAAACAAAGCATGTGTTTAGTGAGTCCACCAGATTAGAGGCAGTAGGGATGACCAAGCATGTTCTCCTGTTAAGTAGGTCAATTAGACTATTTTCCTGTACTGCTAAGCATTCAAAATGTAACAAGTACGTTTGGGTGTCAGGGAAAATATATGGAGTAAAAAGTACATAACTTTCTTTAGGAATGTAGTGAAGTAAAATTAAAAGTAGTAAAAAATATAAATAGTAAAGTACAGATATCCGAAAAAAAAAAAAAACTTTTTTTTTTACACCACTGCATATTACACTACAACGCGTAGATCGATGAAAATATGGATGATGCCTCATTGGCTCCATGTAGCTAAGTGAATAGGCTGTCTCACAGGCTTGTTACTTTTACTTTCAATGAAGCCTGGGTGTAAGTTACACAGCTCCATGAGGGGTTCGTGCTGCTCAGTGTAAAATTGTGCTCTCGTTCTATCTGGTTCTGTAGTAAACATATGAGACCCTACCTCATTGGAGCTGTCCCTATAGGACTTTGTGTAGGTGGAGTCAGGGGTGAGGCTCCGGGCTCTGGGGCTGTACTGGCTGAGGTGGCGACTGAAGGCCATGCCATCCGACTGGGAACCGTGGGGACCAGAAGGGGTGCAAACGGGGAAGGAGTGCAGGGCCTGGGTCCCCTCTGGGCTGAGGGAGTAGGGGGGAGGGCTGGAGGTGGTGGAGATGCAGACTATGGAGTTTGAGGCTGGGTAGAGAGCCTGGGTTTTGTCCCCCCGGCTGGGTTGGCTGCTGCCCTGGGCCGCGGTGTTGCGATGGACGGTCCTCAGAGTTGTCATGGCCAGGGGGGAATCTTGGAGTGGCACCACGAAGTTCCTGAGAAGGAGATGATCAGAGTAAAGGTCATCTCAGAACACAGCTTTCTTTACTTCAAAACACTTTCTCAATTTACAGTAAATAACAAGTAAACTATGCCAAGTCATAACTGAATAAAAACATTATAATAACTAAGGAGATTCATTACATATTGTTTGGATCAGCATCGCCCACAATAACTTCTGTTTTGAGCTGTCCAGTCGTTCTCTTGTCTTGTGGCACCTAGAAGAGTAGTATAATATATTGTCACACCTATATACATCTATGGCGGTACTTAAAATACCTTTATAGTATAGTAGTTATGTAGTAGTAGATATGAGGTAGGTAAGTAGTAGTAGTGTAGTAGATATGTAGTAGGTATGTAGTAGTAAAGTAGCTATGTAGTAGTACAGTATGTACAGTTGAAGTCGGAAGTTTACATACACTCAATTAGTATTTGGTAGCATTGCCTTTACATTGTTTAACTTGGGACAAACGTTTCGGGTAGCCTTCCACAAGCTTCCCACAATAAGTTGGGTGAATTTTGGCCCATTCCCCCTAACTGAGTCAGGTTTGTATGCCTCCTTGCTCGCACACACTTTTTCAGTTCTGCCAACAAATTGTCTATATGGTTGAAGTCAGGGCTTTGTGATGGCCACTCCAATACCTTGACTTTGTTGTCCTTAAGCCATTTTGCCCCAACTTTGAAAGTATGGGGTCATTGTCCATTTGGAAGACCCATTTGCGACCAAGCTTTAACTTCCTGACTGATGTCTTGAGATGTTGCTTCAATATATCCACATAATTTTCCTTCCACATAATGCCATCTATTTTGTGAAGTGCACCAGTCCCTCCTGCAGCAAAGCACCCCCACAACATGATGCTGCCACCCCCGTGCTACACGGTTGGGATGGTGACCTTCATCTTGCAAGCCTCCCCCTTTTTCCTCCAAACATAACAATGGTCATTATGGCCATCAGTTCTATTTTTGTTTCATCAGACCAGAGGACATTTCTCCAAAAAGTATTTGATTTGCACTTTTCGCACCAAAGTACATTCATCTCTAGGAGACAGAACACGTCTCCTTCCTGAGCGGTATGATGGCTGCGTGGTCCCATGGTGTTTATACTTGCATACTATTGTTTGTACAGATGAAGGTGGTACCTTCAGGCATTTGGAAATTGCTCCCATGGATGAACCAGACTTGTGGAGGTCTACAATTTTTTTTCTGAGATCTTGGCTAATTTCTTTTGATTTTCACATGATGTCAAGCAAAGAGGCACTGAGTTTGAAGGTAGGCCTTGAAATATATCCACAGGTACACCTCCAATTGACTCAAATGGTGTCAATTAGCCTATCAGAAGCTTCTAAATCCATTACATAATTTCTGGAATTTTCCAAGCTCTTTCAAGGCACAGTCAACTTAGTGTATGTAAACTTCTGACCCACTGGAATTGTGATACAGTGAATTATAAGGGAAATAATCTGTCTGTAAACAATTGTTAGAAAAAGGACTTGTGTTATGCACAAAGTAGATGTCCAAAACTATAGTTTGTTAACAAGAAATTTGTGGTGTGATTGAAAAACGAGTTTTAATGACTCCAACCTAAGTGTATGTAATCTTCCGAATTCAACTGTATGTAGTAGTAAGCATATATGAGGTACCTTATAGTAGTTGTAGAGGAGAGCATTGGCACTGTCCTCATCTCCGTTGATGTGCATCATGGCCTTGGAGGCGGCGGTCAGGGGGTTCCCTAGGAAGGCCCTCCAGTCCTCGTCATCCTCCGTGAGCGCCTGCCTCCGACCACCACATGACACCTCATTCTGGAACACCAGAACACCTCTCTTTCTGCACAGTGAGACAGTCCGACATTAAGTTCAGATTCAGAACACCCACTTTCTGCACAGTGAGACAGTCCGACATTAAGTTCAGATTCAGAACACCTCTCTTTCTGCACAGTGAGACAGTCCGACATTAAGTTCAGATTCAGAACACCCACTTTCTGCACAGTGAGACAGTCCGACATTAAGTTCAGATTCAGAACACCTCTCTTTCTGCACAGTGAGACAGTCCGACATTAAGTTCAGAACACCTCTCTTTCTGCACAGTGAGACAGTCCGACATTAAGTTCAGATTCAGAACACCCACTTTCTGCACAGTGAGACAGTCCGACATTAAGTTCAGATTCAGAACACCCACTTTCTGCACAGTGAGACAGTCCGACATTAAGTTCAGATTCAGAACACCTCTCTTTCTGCACAGTGAGACAGTCCGACATTAAGTTCAGATTCAGAACACTCACTTTCTGCACAGTGAGACAGTCCGACATTAAGTTCAGATTCAGAACACCTCTCTTTCTGCACAGTGAGACAGTCCGACATTAAGTTCAGATTCAGAACACCCACTTTCTGCACAGTGAGACAGTCCGACATTAAGTTCAGATTCAGAACACCTCTCTTTCTGCACAGTGAGACAGTCCGACATTAAGTTCAGATTCAGAACACCCACTTTCTGCACAGTGAGACAGTCCGACATTATGTTCAGATTCAGAACACCTCTCTTTCTGCACAGTGAGACAGTCCGACATTAAGTTCAGATTCAGAACACCTCTCTTTCTGCACAGTGAGACAGTCCGACATTAAGTTCAGATTCAGAACACCCACTTTCTGCACAGTGAGACAGTCCGACATTAAATTCAGATTCAGAACTCCCCACTTTCTGCACAGTGGGGCATCCAACATTAAGTTCGAACCCTGCTATTGGTAATAATGTAAACTGGTAGCTAAGGAGATAAGTGAACAAATATTTACTCTCAGTCTATTCAAACGAAATATATGTGTAAGGGGTGTGGGTTGTTGTTGTGAGTAAAACATGTTTGACAGATCTTGAAGATCATTCTATCTATACCATAGGGTATAACACTCTGCATTGCTGTTATTATGCCCAATAATAGTCCTAACCTCTTCAATGTACACACATAGAAGAAGTCCCATAGAGTGAACAGGAGGAAATGTAAGCGTTAATGCCAACCGCAGCATGAAAAATGCCGACCGCGCCGCAATGATCTCTGTTGGGACCCGCATGTCCCGCGGGCATCCCGTGGGAATGCAGCCATCTAACGTCAGGCCAACTAAGTAGCCAGATCGCTGATCCTGCTCTACCAGCAAGACCGGTCTTCATCGCGCTGACTGTGTCATTACAAATTACTTACATTGTTTTGTTTATATACAAGACATTACCTTTGTACAAACATTGCACACTTTAATCGTGTGTCTGTGTGTGTAGCACACATAGTCTGTCTGAGAAGTTCAATGCACAATCATATAGTGACACTAATCATTTGAAGACCGTTTGCCAACTAAAACTACCATTCTTAAAACTAGGCGACATGGAAAGTCAAAGAAGCTCAGCAATCCCCTAATAACTGATATTTAAATATAAAATGTATCCTTTGTCATCTAAAAGCTGCTGCGCGTTATTGCGGACCTGTGTATGCCTACAAGTGTACATATAGCCTACACCAAAGAGAACTGGACCGTGTACTTACTTTGCAAGCTCCTGTGTCATTTCCCGCTGTCGGACTGGACTTTCAAGTTGTAACGGTAAATTCCAATCCAATATAAAATAAACACGAGATGCTGGTAGGTAAACTTATGTCAACCTTGTCCTTCAGAACTAGTTTAGTCGGCTTTTCTCGATCTATGAGCTGGAGCCGGAGTTTTGACTGCTATAGGCCACGAGATTGTCTTGCTGTGACACATAATGGGCGGGGTTCAGTTTCACATTATCATAGGCCAAGGGAAAATAGTGCCTTCAGAAAGGATTCATATTTAATCCACATTTAGTTGTTACAGCCTAAATTCAAAATGGATGAAATATTTTTTTTTAAATCTCACTTGTCTTCACACAATTCTCCATAATGACAACGTGAAAACATGTTTTAGAAAATATTTGCAAATGAAAATGAAATACCGAAATATCTTATAAGTATTCCAAACCTTTGCTATGTCACACCACATTGAGCTCAGGTGCATCCAATTTCCTTTGATCATCCTTGAGATGTCACTACAAAAAATATTAGAGTCCACCTGTGGCCAACTCAATAGTTTGGACATCATTTAGAAAGAAACACCTGTCTATATAAGGTCCTACAGTAAAAAGTGGATGTCAGAGCTGAAACTACTGTATACCATGAAGTCCAAGGAACTGTCTGTAGATTTCCGTAATGGAATTGTGATTAGACATCATTGGGGAAGGGTATAAAACAATTTCTAGAGTGCTGAAAGTTTCCAAGAGCAGTGGTCTCCATCATTGGGAAATTGAAAAAAAATATGGAACTACCTAGACTCTGCCTTGAGCTGGTCGTCCGACTAAACTGAGCAACCGGATAAGAAGCACCTTGGTCAGGGAGGTGACCAAGAACCCAATGACCACTTGGACAAAACTACAGAGTTCCTTGGCTGAGATAGAAGAACATGCCAGAAGGACAACAGTCTCTGCAGCACTTCCCCAATCTGGGCTTTATGGGAGAATGGCCATTTGGAACCCACTCCTTTGAAAAAGGTACATGACAGCACGTATGGAGGTTGCAAAAAGGCACATGAAAGACTCAGAGCATAAGGCAAAATATTCTGTGTCTGATGAGACAAAAATGTAACTCTTTGGCCTGAATTCAAAGTGCTATGTCTGGAGAAAACCAGGCACAGCTCATCACCGTCTAACACCATCCCTGCCAAATTCTACATGAATCTTCAACACAGGAACGATACCAAAAATAAATTTGCAGAAACTCGTTAAAGACGAAAGCACCTATGACTCTCCAAATTATATTTTAAAAAGCAAGCTAAATACTTTAAGCAGATGTTTTATTTTCAGTCTCCTCCTCACTCTATGAATGATGATTACTGTAAGGAATTCTTTCCAAATAATACAAAATTGAAAATGAACAAATTCACAAAAATATCAATGCGAAGCCCAATGAAAGGAATAACTTAAATCGTTTCAATCTGGAAAAACCCCAGGGCTTGATTGCATACCTGCAGCAGGGTAGCCTAGTGTTTAGAGCGTTGGACTAGTAACTGAAAGGTTGCAATCTGTCGTTCTGCCCCTGAACAGTTCTGTTCCTAGGCTGTCATTGTTCCTAGGCCGTCATTGAAAATAAGCTCCATTAGTAGCTTGTTTTAACTACTCCGATAAAAATGGTCTGTCAGGTACGCAGCAGGAAGGTCTGTTTTCACTATAACTAAAACAATACCCAGATGACAAACAAAGATCCAGCCCATCTAAATAGTTGAAGGCCTCTTGCACTTCAATGTTGTGAATACAAAAATACGGCCAAAATGCATCGCACACAGAATTACAAATGTTTTACCAGGTATTGTTCATCCTGATCAGACAGGTTTTATTGAGTGTATGAACAATACTCCATCACCTATTCTGCCTTTCTCGTGATGATTTATTTGATCAATTGAATGGCAAATTAAGGGCAACCATTGATGCCATAGCTCCAGTAAAGTTGAAAAGGGCCACATCCAAACGGAGAGGCCCTTGGATGAGTGAGGAAACTAGTAAATTCAATAAAAATTGCAGAAAGGCAGAGCAGAAGTGGAGAAAGTCAAAGTTGCAGGTCCATTATGATATTCTGAGAGAGCATATTTAACAAGGCAATTAGAAATAACTTGATCACTAATAATCAAAATAATTTGAGAGTGCTCTTCTCGACCATTGATGGCCTAATAAATCCTACCCACGCAAACCTATGTGAACTTTCCTCCACATCTAAATGTGATGAGTTTGCAGCATATTTCAGAGATAAGATAACTAACATTAGGCTGGGTATCAGTCAAGCAAAACCTGATGAGAGGATTGATATGTGCCTTAGCCTACCACGCAAAGGCACTATGGATTTTCCCTGGTTGACACAAATCAAATCCAATGTATTTATATAGCCCTTCGTACATCAGCTGATATCTCAAAGTGCTGTACAGAAACCCAGCCTAAAACCCCAAACAGCAAGCAATGCAGGTGTAGAAGCACAGTGGCTAGGAAAAACTCCCTAGAAAGGCTAAAACCTAGGAAGAAACCTAGAGAGGAACCAGGCTATGAGGGGTGGCCAGTACTCTTCTGGCTGTTTTAGGTGGAGATAACAAAACATGACCAAGATGTTCAAATGTTCATAAATGACCAGCATGGTGAAATAATAATAATAATCAGAGTAGTTGTCGAGGGTGCAGCAAGTCAGCACCTCAGGTGCTGAACAGTTGAAACTGGAGCAGCAGCACGGCCAGGTGGACTGGGGACAGCAAGGAGTCCTCATGCCAAGTAGTCCTGAGGCATGGTCCTAGGGCTCAGGTCCTCCGAGAGAGAGAATTAGAGAGAGCATACTTAAATTCACACAGGACACCGGATAAGACAGGAGAAGTACTCCAGATATAACAAACTGACCTTAGACCCCCGACACATAAACTACTGCAGCATAAATACTGGAGGCTGAGACAGGGGTCAGGAGACACTGTGGCCCCATCCGATGATACCCCCGGACAGGGTCAAACAGGAAGGATATAACCCCACCCACTTTGCCAAAGCACAGCCCCCACACCACTAGAGGAATATCTTCAACCACCAACTTACAATCCTGAGACAAGGCCGAGTATAGCCCACAAAGATCTCCGCCAAGGCACAACCCTTGATGACAGATTTGCAGACTCTTGGCATTCTCTCAACCAGCTTCATGAGGAATGCTTTTCTAACAGTCTTGAAGGAGTTCCCACATACAGCTCTGGAAAAAATGAAGAGACCACTGCAAAATTATCAGTTTCTCTGGTTTTACTATTTATAGGTATGTGTTTGGGTAAAATTAACATTTTTGTTTTATTCTATAAACTACTGACAACATTTTTCCCAAAATCCAAATAAAAATGGTCATTTAGAGCATTTTATTTGCAGAAAATGACAGATGCAGTGTTGTCAGACCTCGAATAATGCAAAGAAATTAAGTTCATATTCATTTTTAACAACACAATACTAATGTTTTAACTTAGGAAGAGTTCAGAAATCAATATTTGGTAGAATAACCCTGATTTCATGTGTCTTGACATGCTCTCCATCAGTTTTTCACATTGATGTTGGGTGACTTTATTTTATTAATCTTTATTAAAACAGGAGAAACAAGCTGAGACAGTCTCTGTTACAGTTGTGCCCTGTGATACAACAATACAAACACAGCAATTAATACGAATTTAAAACCAAACAAAATGAAAACATATAAAAAGTACAAGTGTCACGCCCTGGCCATAGAGATGCTTTTATTCTCTATTTTGGTTAGGCCAGGGTGTGACTAGGGTGGGCATTCTAGTTTCTTTATTTCTATGTTTCTATTTCTTTGTGTTTGGTCGGGTGTGGTTCTCAATCAGAGGCAGCTGTCCATCGTTGTCTCTGATTGAGAACCATACTTAGGTATCCCTTTTCCCACCTGTCTTTGTGGGAAGTTGACTTTGTTTAGGGCACATAGCCTTTAGCTGTTTTGTAGTGTTTATTGTTTTGTTCAGCGTCATTTTTATTCAATAAAGGAAAATGTACGCCAACCACGTGGTCCTCTTCCTTTAACAGCCGTAACAACAAGACGGAGATGAAAAATATTTAAATAAATACACTTCTATAAGAAAAACCCATTACATAAAGAAATCACAGTTTATTCTAAAAAGTTAATGTAATGTGCATTTAAACTGTCTTACAGGCACCAAAACATCTAACTGGAGTTCTCTCCAATTCATTCCATGAGTGTGGAGCATGATATTGAAATGCCGTTTTGCCTAACTCAGAGTGAATCTGGGGCATCTCTAGCACTAGCATGTCCTGTGACCGAGTCTGATAAATTCTGTTTGACCACTGGATTGTTGAGTTAAGATAATTAGGAAGTTTCTGTAAGACAGCTTTATAGACAAATATCAACCAGTGTCTGGTCCTTCTAAAAGTCAGGGAGTCCCAGCCAGCCAAAGTGTATAAAAGGCAATGATGAAGTAACAAAGCGCAACGCTGCATCCAATGTCTTCAGTACTGATGCTGATCCATGCATATATAAAACATCACCATAATCAAGCACCGACATAAGTGGCCTGTACAATTTACGTTCTGTGCTCTGATGACACAGCTTCTTTGCCATCTCAGTTATGAGTTTTAAAAGAGATGATCATCTAACCAAACTCCAAGGTATTTATAGGTGGGAACACGTTCCGAAAGACAGCCATCATGGGGAGCGATGTTCAGATTTTCCAATTGTATGCCACTCCTGGAGCAAAAATGTAAGTAGCTTGGCTTTGTTTGATGGCTTGTGACCATCCATCTTCCTCTTGATCACATTCCAGAGGTTTTCAATGGTGTTCAGGTCTGGAGATTGGGCTGACCATGACAGGGTCTTGATCTGGTGGTCCTCCATCCACACCTTGATTGACCTGGCACTGTGGCTTGTAGGCCTCTCCAAGTCTCGCACCCACTGTGAAATTTGGTGATGATCTGGAGTGACTTGAAGATTGCTGTTCACTGCCGCTCCCCATATAACTTAACAGAGCATGAGAAAATCTGCAAGGAAGAATGAGAGAAAATCCCCAAAGCCAGATGTGCAATGCTGATACAGACATAACCAATACGACTCAAAGCTGTATTCACTGCCATAGGTGCTTCTACAAAGTTTCATAGAAGTGTCTGAGAATTGGGACAAAGCAGTCCAAAACCACTAATGGCAGGTAACACCCATTATCTGTCCTTCACACTCAAAACTAAAGTAACACGCAAATTGACAGCCTATAGTCTTAGCTTAAAATGTCAGGTATTCCTTAATTAACAGAGTTGCAAAGCCATATGTGCATAAATGTCAGATTTTTATGAACCTCGATTCATAGCTGGGACAAAGGTTCACGTATAACATTGTAATAACAGAAAATATAGTTTAATATAACTGAAAGTACAGCATGTTCATAAACATCATTTCGCATCGTAATCACATTGTAATCCACAGGCAATTTGTACAAAAAGGCAAACACTCAATCATGTTACATCGAGACAAAAACGAAAGTAATCCGTCAGCATGGCATTATGGCACAGTAACAATCCACAGTAGTTGGTCCCGATGAAGTTACTCTCTTTAGCTGCCTAGAGAACAAAGTTGTTTTTCTGGTTTGTTTGCCGTTGGGCTGTTTTCTGGGCTGTGTCTTTGTGGGCGTAGTTAAAGCTCTAGCCCAGGGCTTGCTGCTCCTGAGGAAATGCCTCTCCACCTTCAGTACTTCTTCATACACATAGTCAGGTTTCACCCCCAGGAAGAAGGAGAACCGGTCCAGTAGCCATTCGTACACCCTGAGGAGAGTGGCCTCCATCTCCGCATAGTGGTTCTTACAGAACCTGAGGGGGAAACAAAACATTGCAGAAAAACTCAATGAAGTTGGCTAGATTTCCATCCAATTGGCGACCAGATTTTCAAGCAATTCTAAGAAAATGTGCACATTTTTCGCACCAGTGGTGTGTTTCCACCAAACAGACTTGCTGTGGATAATAATCAGTGTTTGACGATGTACTAAACAACATACGTTTTCAAGCATCGATCATTGTGTCACCAGAATAAGACCCTGGATATTTATTGGAAAGGAGCATCAAACTCCATCACTGTGCACTTTCACCACCCTGTGAAGTTCATCAACTTATTTAATCTGTAGCCTACAGTTCCTTCAAAGTATTCATACCCCATGATTTATTCCACATCGATGTTACAGGCTGAATTCAAAATGGATTTAAAATAATAATAATTCTCACGAATCTACACACAATATTCCATAAGGACAAAGTGAAAATGTTTTTAGAAATGTTAGCACATTTTTAAAAAGTGAAATACAGATCTCATTTACATTAGTATTCACACCAGAGTCAATACTTTGTAGAAGCACCTTTGGCAGCGATTAAAGCTGTGAGTCGTTCTGGGTAAGTCTCTCAGAGTTTAACACATCTGAATTGTGCAACATTTGCCATTATTCTTTTAGAAAATCTTCAAGATCTGTCAAATTGGTTGTTGATCATTGCTGGACAGCAATTTTCAGGTCTAGACCTAGATTTTCAAGTAGATTTAAGTCAAAACTAACTCGACCACATTCACCGTCTTCTTGGTTAGCAACTTCAGTCTAAATTTGGCCTTGTTTGAGGTAAATGAATCTCCCAGTGTCTGGTGGAAAGCAGACTGAACCAGGTTTTCCTCTAGGATTTTGCCAGTGCTTAGCTCCATTCCGTTTATTTTTTATTCTGAAAAACTCCCTAGTCCTTAAGCATTATAAGCATACCCATAACATGATGCAGGAACCACTATGCTTGAAAATATGAAGAGTGGTACTCAGTAATGTGTTGTATTGGATTTGGCCCAAACATAACATTTTGTATACAGGACAAAAAGTGAATTGATTTGCCACATTTTTTGCAGTATTACTTTAGTGCCTTGTTGCAAACAGGATGCATGTTTTGGAATATTTGTATTCTGTACAGCATGGGTGTCAAACTCTGGTCCGTGGGCCAAATTTGGCCCGCGGGGTAATTATATTTGGCCCGCGAGACAATACCAAATTACTACTAGAGCTGGCCCGCCGGTATTATACAGCGCATTCACCACTAATACTACGAATCCCATAATGCTCTGCTGTTTTCGCGCGCCAATCAGGACAGGACCCAGAAACGCTCTCTCCTCTGTGACAGTAGTCATAGCAACATAGACGCTACAACTGTCAGCGAGCTAACCCTTCCCAAAAATGGCGAAAAGAAAGGCAGAAAACAGGAGCTTTCTGGACAAGTGGGAGGCAGAATATCTGTTTACATATGTAAAAGACAAACCTGTTTGTGGAGTCAACGTGGCTGTAAGTAAGGAGTACAACATTAGACGACACTATGAAACGAAACACCATGACAAATACAAGGACCTGGACATGACTCAAAGGAGCCAGAAAGTAGAGGAGATGAAAAGAAGTTTGGTTTCACAACAGAATATGTTTAAAAAAGCCACATCACAAAGTGAGGCTGCTGTAAAGGCTAGTTATATAGTGGCAGCAGAGATCGCAAAATCAGCCCGGCCCTTTAATGAGGGAGAGTTCATGAAAAAGTGCATGATGAAGGTTTGTGACCTCGTATGCCCAGAGAAAAAACAAGCATTTTCAAACGTGAGCCTGAGCAGGAACACAGTAGCTGATCGCACATGTGATCTTGCCACCAATCTGTATGACCAGCTGATGGAAAAGGGAAAAGATTTTGTTGCGTTCCCCCTCGCTGTGGATGAGAGCTGCGACGCATCTGATACTGCTCAGCTGTCAGTCTTCATCCGTGGAGTGGACTCAAATCTGTGTGTTACGGAGGAGCTATAAGGATTCAAATCAATGCATGGCACAACCACAGGAAAGGAAATCTTTGAGGAGGTTTCCAAATGTGTAACTGAAATAAAGCTGCCGTGGGATAAACTCGTTGGATTAACGACAGATGGTGCGCCAGCGATGTGCGGTAAAAAGAGTGGACTGGTGGGCATGGTTCGGGAGAAGATGCGGGAAGAGAACTGTGCAGGTGAGCTAACTGTTTACCACTGCATCATACATCAGGAAGCACTGTGTGCCAAAGCCCTAAAGATGGAACATGTTATGACCACAGTAACACAGGTAGTTAACTTTATAAGAGCCAAAGGTCTAAATCACCGCCAGTTTAAATCTTTTCTGGAGGAGAGTGGTTCGGAATACGCAGACGTGCCGTATCACACAGAGGTGAGATGGCTAAGCAGAGGAAAAGTACTGAACAGATGTTTCGAGCTGCGTGAGGAAATATGTCAATTCCTGGAAACCAAAGGGAAGGATACAGCAGAGCTCCGGGAGCAAAAGTTCCTGTGTGAGCTGGCCTTTCTCTGTGACATCTCGAGTCATCTCGATGCGCTGAACCTGCAGCTTCAGGGGCGGGGGCGCATCATCACAGACATGTACGCTGCAGTGAGGGCCTTCAAAACTAAACTGTGCCTGTGGGAGAATCAGATGCTGCAAGGAAACCCTTGCCATTTTCCCTGCTGCCAATCCATAAAAGTGCAGATCTCTACCGCCGTGTTCCCATGCGCACAGTTTGCTGAAAAACTCAGTGTTCTCGCCGCTGAGTTTAGCCGGCGATTTGCCGACTTCGATGCCCAGAAATGCAAGTTTGAACTGCTTAGTAATCCCTTCGCAGTTGATGTGGAAAATGCACCAACCAACATCCAAATGGAGCTGATTGAACTCCAGTGCAACGACACGCTGAAGTCAAAGTATGATGCTGTGGGCGCCACGGTTCATCCCTGACACAATGCCTCAGCTCCGCACCCAAGCTGCTCAGATGCTCTCCATGTTCGGCAGCACTTATCTATGTGAGCAACTTTTCTCCTCTATGAAGATGACCAAAACAACTCACAGGAGACGTCTGACTGATGAACATCTTCGCTCGATACTGAGGATTTCTTCAGCTCAGAGCTTGAGCCCAGACATTGATGAACTAGCATCCAAGAAGAGATGCCAGGTATCTGGCTTGGGCACATCAGATTAGACCAGTGTGCAATAATTAACGTTTTCTTTATGCACTTTTTCTTGCTACAAGGCATGGGCTTGAATGGTTGATGGTTGATTGATTTATTAATGGTTGATTGATTTATTATCATTTTATTTGTAAAATTATTAGCCAGTGGAAAAAGTTTATTTTGGTATTTAAATCAGAAGGCTGCAAATAGAAAAGAGGCATACAATTTTTATTTACATTTTATTTATTTAATAAATGAATGCCATTGATGTGTTTTTTCATTTGAAATTCGATTTTGCATGTCTCCACTATTAAATTATATATTGTATGGTAATAAGCGATGCTTGTTCCATATTCAATGTTAAAGCAAAACTTGTTTGGGTCCATATTAAAAGGTTCATTTGTTCAATGTTGGCCCGTGACTTTGTTCAGGTTTTACATTTTGGCCCACTGGGTATTTGAGTTTGACACCCCTGCTGTACAGGCTTCCTTCTTTTCACTCCGTCAATTAGGTTATTATTGTGGAATTAACTGAGGATGGATCAACAACATTGTAGTTTTCTCCTATCACAGCCATTACACTATAACTCTTTTGAAGTCACCATTGGCGTCATGGTGAAATCCTTGAGCGTTTTGCAGATAATTTTACAGTATCAGTCAAAAGCTTTGACACACCTACTCATTCAAGGGTGTTTCTTTATTTTTACTATTTTCTACATTGTACAAAAAGTGTGAAGATATCAAAACTATGAAATATGGAATCATGTAGAAACCCCAAAAAGTGTTAAATAAATCAAAATATTTATTTTATTTTAGATTCTTCAAAGTAGCCACCCTTTGCCTTGTTGACAGCTTTGCACACTCTTGGCATTCTCTCAACCAGCTTCACCTGGAATGCTTTAACAGTTTTGAAGGAGGTCCCACATATGCTGAGCACTTGTTGGCTACTTTTCCTTCACTCTGCGGTCGAACTCATCCCAAACCATCTCAATTGGGTTAAGGTCAGGTGATTGTGGAGGCCAGGTCATCTGATGCAAAACTCAATCACTCTCCTTCTTGGTCAAATAGCCCTTACACAGCCTGGAGGTGTGTTGGGTCATTGTCCTGTTGAAAAACAAATGATAGTCCCACTAAGCGCAAACCAGATTGGGTGGTGTATCACTGCAGAATGCTGTGGTTGCCATGCTGGTTAAGTGTGCCTTGAATTCTAAATAAATAAATCACTGACAGTGCTACCAGCAAAGCACCATCACACCTCCTCCTCCATGCTTCACGGTGGGAACCACACATGCAGAGATCATCTGTTCACCTACTCTGCATCTCACAAAGACACAGAGTTTGGAATCAAAAATCTCAAATTTGGACTCCGACCAAAGTACAGATAATGTCCATTGCTCGCGTTTCTTGGCCCAAGCAAGTCTATTCTTATTGGTGTCCTTTAGTAGTGATTTCTTTGCTGCAATTCGACCATGAAAGCCTGACTCACACAGTCTCCTCTGAACAGTTGATGTTGAGATGTCTGTTACTTGAACTCTGTGAGGCATTTATTTGGGTTGCAGTTTCTGAGGCTGGTAACTCTAATGAACTTATCCTCTGCAGCAGAGGTAACTCTGGGTCTTCCTTTCGTGTGGCGGTCCTCATGAGAGCCAGTTTCATCATAGCGCTTGATGGTTTTTATGACTGCACTTGAAGAAACTTCCAAAGTTCTTGAATTTTTCCCGATTGACTGACTTTCATGTCTTAAAGTAATGATGAACTGTTGTTTCTCTTTGCTTATTTGAGTGGTTCTTTTACCAAATAGGGCTATCTTCTGTTTACCCCACCTTGTCACAACACAACTGATTTGCTCAAATGTATTAAGAAGGAAAGAAATTCCACAAATTAACTTTTAACAAGGCACACCTGTTAATTGAAATGCATTCCATTCTCATGAAACTGGTTGAGAGAATGCCAAGAGTGTGCAAAGCTGTCATCAAGGCAAAGGGTGGCTACTTCTCAAATATAAAATATATTTTGATTTAACACCTTGGTTACTACATGATTTCATATTTGTTATGTCATAGTTTTGATATGTTCACTATTATTCTACAATTGAGAAAATAGCAAAAATAAAAATAAAAACCCTGGAATGAGTAGGTATGTCCAAACTTTTGACTGGTACTGTATGTGTGGGGTACAGAGTTGAGGTAGTCATTCAAAAATCATGTTATACACTACTATTGCACACAGTGAATCACAGAGTGAGTTGTTAAGCAAATTTTTACTCATGAACTTATCTAGGCTTGCCATAGCAAAGGGGTTGAATACTAATTGACTCAAGACATTTCAGCTTTTAATTAATTTGTAAACATTTCAAAAAGTGTAATTCTACTTTGACATTATGGGGTATTGTGTGTAGGCCAGTGACACAATCTCAATTTAATCAATTTTAATGTGGAAAAAGTCAAGGGGTGTGAATACTTTCTGAAAGCTCTGTAATAAACTGCATGGTTTCCGGAGTCGTAGTGGGAGGACCACACACACACCATATCATTGTGACTCCAAGTTTGCTTTCCACTGTCATCTCACATAATTAATTTTACAGACACAAAAATAACCCACCATGTCGAACAAACAAATGAACTGTATGTTTCAGCATTCATAAAATTGTACCGAAACTTCCTGTTTCCCTCACAGCTGTCGTGATTTAGTTTTTTAATACGGTATGACTTTACTCAATGTAGCCTTCCTGTGTTGCTCAGTTGGTAACAGCATGGCGCTTACAACGCCAGGGTTGTGGGTTCGATTCCCACGGGAGACAAGTACAAAATGTATGCACTCACTACTGTAAGTCACTCTGGATAAGAGAGTCTGGTAAATGAGTCAAATGTAAAAAGTACACTACTCTAGCCCTGTGCTATAAGTGGAGCACAATAACGGTGAGTTGTGCCTACAGACCAATCTGAAAGAGTTGTATATAACTTTCATGAAGCAAAGGAGATTGAACAGTGGACTCCTAAAAGCAGAGTGCCTCTTTGCCAATGGTTTGTCTCACTTCCCTGTTTGCTCCTTTCCTTGTGCATATGACAAATAACCAGTGTGTAAACAGCATATGACAGACATCCTGGTCCTCTCATCCAGACCATATTTAAACAGAGCACGTGTCTTGGCCGTTTTGTTTATACATGTACAGTGGGGCAAAAAAGTATTTAGTCAGCCACCAATTGTGCAAGTTCTCCCACTTAAAAAGATGAGAGAGGCCTGTAATTTATCATAGGTACACTTCAACTATGACAGAAGAAATGAGGGGAAAAAAATCCAGAAAATCACATTGTAGGATTTTTAATGAATTTGAAGTCCCTGTGAGACGACAAGTTAGAAGGGAGTCACTCTCCACAACTCCAAGAAATAGAATGAGTAAGGTGGAAAAGAAAGCGGAGGGGAGAGGGTAGCTTGGTAGATTTGATCAGTGCTGACAGTGAAAACATCCCCCATCAGAGAAGAGAGAACACACAGGCCTGCATGACCCCTCTCCTTCACCCAGCACATACAACCGCCATAAGCTCTCAGCAGTCTGGGAACTGGGCACCGTGTCTGTCTGAAGGCTATCGCTGTTGTATACAACATCAGTTAGGATGACACCATCACCTCTGTTTTGGTTTATGCGAAGTGATTCAGGGTAAGGGAGGTCTACTTTGTTCATCACTGAGTCTACTTATGGCGTCTCATGCAACTGGGCACTGGGCCTTACCTGGGCTTGCAGGCCCTCAGGGCTGGGTGCCAGTATTTTAGGTTGGAGGGCTGCTCTCCACGGTTTGGTGGTGCAGGCTGGGCCCGGAGGATGTAGGGCCGCAGGGGAACCAAACAGCTACTGGAAACTCATCTGTAGCTGCTCCGCAACACCTGGGGAAGGTGAGGATGGGGGGAAGTGTTAGTGGGAGAGGGGGAGAGGGAGGGTGAGGGAAGAGCGTGGTTAGTGGGAGAGGGTGAGGGGGAAAAGGGAGAGGGAGGGTGAGGGAATAGAGTGTGGTGTGAGGGTGAGGGATGATGGTGAGAAGGAGCGTGAGGGAAAACAGTGTGGTTAGTGGGAGAGGGAAACGGAGGGTGAGGGAAAATGGGGTGGAGATGAGCGAGATTAGCAAAAGCAGAAGGACACTGATAACAGTGCCTGAACCAGGTTGCGCCTGTGTATAGCTCCCTTCGGTTTATTTTTTATTCTGAAAAACTCCCCAGTCCTTAGCGATTACAAGCACATCCATAACATGATGCAGCCACCACTGTCGTTGAAAATCTGGAGAGTGGTACTGTAATGTGTTGGATTGGATTTGCCCCACATTTTTGTTGTTGCAGTTTTTGTATTCTGTACATGCTTCCTTCTTTTCACTCTGTCAATTAGGTTAGTATTGTGGAGTAACTACAATGTTATTGATACATCCTCAGTTCTTCTATCACAGCCATTAAATGGTAACTGTTTTGAAGTCACCATGAAATCCCTGAGCGGTTTCCAGATAATTGTATGTTATACACAACTAGTGAGTCCATGCAACTTGTGAAGCACATTTTTACTCCTGAACTTATTTAGGCTTGCCATAGCAAAGTGGTTGAATTCATATGGACTCAAGACATTTCAGCTTTTCATTTTTTATTAATTTGTCAAATTTTCTAAAACATAATCCCACTTTGACATTATGGGGTAACACTTTACTTGACACACATTATAACACGTTATAATATGGTTATAACACCCATGACACATTTAGACCTGTTGTCTGTGTCATAACCAGCCATAAAATAAATGCAATATACACTACATGACTAAAAGTATGTGGACACCTGCTCATCAAACATTTAATTCCAAAATCATGGCCATTAATATGGCGTTGGTCCCCTGTTTGCTGCTATAACAGCCTCCACTCTTCTGGGGAAGGCTTTCCACTAGACGCTGGAACATTGCTGTGGGGACTTGCTTCTATTCAGCCACAACTGCATTAGTGAGGTCGGGCACTGATGTTGGGCGATTAGTGCCCGACCTGGCTTGCAGTCGGCGTTCCAAATCATCCCAAAGGTGTTCGATGGGGTTGAGGGCAGGGCAGTCAAGTTCTTCCATACCAATCTCGACAAATCATTTCTGTATGAACCTCGCTTTGTGCACGGGGGCATTGTCATTCTGAAACAGGAAAGGGCTTTCCCCAAACTGTTGCCACAAAGTTGGAACCACAGAATCGTCTAGAATGTCATTGTATGTTGTAGCACTAAGATTAGCCTTCACTGGAACTAAGGGGCCTAGCCCAAACCATTATTCCTCCTCCACCAAACTTTACAGTTGGCACTATGCATTTGGGCAGGTATTGTTCTCCTGGCATCCGCCAAACTCAGATTTGTCTCTCGGACTGCCAGATGGTGAAGCATGATTCATCACTCGAGAGAACGCATTTCCACTGCTCCAGAGTCCAATGGCAGCGAGTTTTACACCACTCTAGCCGACGCTCGTCATTGCACATGGTGATTTTAGGCTTGTGTGTGGCTGCTCGGCCATGGAAACCCATTTTATGAAGCTGCCAATGAACAGCTATTGTGCCAGAGACAGTTTGGAACTCTGTAGTGAGTGTTGCAACCGAGGACAGATGCGCTTCAACACTCGTCGGTCCTGTTCTGTGAGCTTGTGTGGCCTACTACTTTGAGGCCGTTGTTGCTCCTAGATGTTTCCCCTTCACAATAACAGCTCTTACAGTTGACCGGGACAGCTCTAGCAGGACAGAAATTTGTCGAACTGACGGTGCCACATTGAAAGTCACTGAGCTCTTCAGTAAGGCCATTCTACTGCCAATGTTTGTCTATGGAGATTGCATGGCAGTGTGCTCAATTTAAAACACCCTTCAGCAACGGGTGTGGCTGAAATAGCCAAATCCACTAATTTGAAGGGGTGTTCACATGCACTATATATATACAAAAGTACGTCACAACAGGTGTAAATATGGGTCATGACAGTGTTATGACCCTATTATATCAGGTCATGATAAGTTATGTCAGCTGTTATGACACTATGACATGGTTATGACCGCATCATAATGTGTTCTGACACCAGGTGTCAAGTAAAGTGTTACCAAGTATTGTGTATAGGCCAGTGACAAAAAAATCTCAATTTAATCCATTTGAAATGCAGGCTGTAACACAACAAAATGTGGAAGAAGTCAAGGGGTGTGAATACTTTCTGAAGGAACTGTATAGGCCAGTAAGTGTAGATAACAAACATTAGCATGTTGTTTGTACCAGCTCTGTACAGCCCATTTGCCATATACTGTAAATAGTGGACATGAGGCAGCTCTTTTTATTTTGGGTCTGAACAGACTGATGTGAGTGGCACATACATCTCCTTTTGAGGACAATCAACTTGTCTTTCTTCAAAGGCTAGTGAGGTTTCTGGGGGCTAATTTGTTTTTTAAAGGCGACTTATTTGAACATGTACTTTATTCCACTTTATACAGAAAGTTGTGAAATAGAGAAGATGGATGAAGGGGAAGACACAGTAGAGTTGTAATGTACACATGTACAGTTGCAAAATCGCGGTTTTGGAGCAGTGGCTTCTTCCTTGCTGAGCGGCCTTTCGGGTTTTGTCAATGTAGGACTCGTTTTAATCTGTATGTAAACAATAATTGTAAAAATGACTTGTGTCATGCATAAAGCAGATGTCCTAACCGACCTGACAAAACTATAGTTTGAAATGTGTGGAGTGATTGAAAAACGAGTTTTAATGACTCCAACCTAAGTGTATGTAAACTTCCGACTTCAACTGTATTTAACAAACTGATGAAACCAACGAAGCAACGACATTATATAAACAGTTAAGCATGCACCTTCAGAGGCCTTCCATTGCATTAGCATACGCCCTTCCAGACATATATGTAAATACATGTTTTTTCATCCTCATTCATCCAATTCGTGATAGCAAAATAAATAATCCCACCTAGCAATTCCAAAATCAAATATACTGTAACTCAATTATTTTGAGAATTTTCTGAACAAATATTATAGGAGAAAAGCCAGCTTGCACTTTTTTAGCAGAATGTAAAATACAGCATAGAACAAATTGCATTGAACGTTTAAAAGGAGAAAAAGCGCAGTGCGATCCCATTGGCTGCTGATTAATCAATACATTGTTGCACTGGTGTATTGCGGACGCACGTGACAGGCAGAGAGATTAGCACAATACCATCCTAACATCTTTAGCAGTCTTTTCCCCGGCCCTGCCCCACTTTTGCGTGCCATTGGGACTGCCATTCGGGACTGGTCTGAATTGCTAGTTGGGCCATTGGGTGGGGGCTTTCCCATGAGTTGGTTTAGGGGGGTGTTGGAACAGAATCTGATGGTTGCTGTCTGTATATAATTTGTAATTTTGGAAGCCACACTGGCAGCTGTCCAGTACTGTGCTAGGAATTGAATCCCGACCGTAGTCTTTTTTTTACATTATATAACATGCTACAACAGGTGCCCCATACTCAGCTACCTATGTCCCTACCCTGAGCAGGTCTGCCAGGGCCAGGTGGCACATTACCATGGTCTTGGGCATGCTCATCAGCCCCTGCTCCGGGGTCAGGTAGGAAACAGCATCCACAGAGCCAGAACACACTGAGACACTGTCATCACTGATGTGTCCTGTGGAACACACACACACACACACAGGAAAACACTCACGTGAGCACATGAAAAACATGCACAAATGCACCACACAGATGCAATGTACACTCAGAGATAATGACTAGTGTGCTGGGATTGGCTGTTCAGTGTGTGTGTGTTTGGTTTACTGTACCTGAGACAGAGCCTGCTCCACTGGCCCAGTTCCATCCCCGTCTGTTTTACTGGCAGTCATAGTCACTCATCACTGACGATTATTGGATGTTTATAAACGTTAAAACACAGCGTCAGAATTGTAGTTCACAAGAAGACTGACATTTCAAATTCCGCTTCTTGTATGTATTTGCCACATATGAAAATTACCTGGCAAAGAGTTGCCTCAGAATACAACTGCGTGTCCTGAACGAGTACATACGGACATGGATTACGATGGGACCGTTGTATCGGGAACTGCAGGCCTATAGACAAGACTGCTGCTCAACCTAGCCATGCAGGGACGCTAAAGTGAAATTTTCCAAGCAAACGATAGAATTGCCGATTTCAAGAAAAAACTGGGTGTCTGGAGAGACCGAGTGGATAGGGGCATTTTTCGATATGTCCCCTCTATTCTAAACTCTGAGACTGACGTGGGTTATGTAGACATGGATCACATACATAAATTGTTGGGGTCACATCTGAGCAAAACTCTGCTCAAATTCGAAGATTACTTCTCCTCTCAATCTGATCCACACCTGAGAAAGCAGTGGATACGTAATCCGTTCACCAGCACTGAAGAGACTCACAGCTTGTCATCAGTTATTGATGATAAACTATTGGAGCTGTCCTGTGACCAAGGCCTGCGCTCTCGTTTTAATGAGATGCGCCTGTTCACATTCTGACTGTTCAGCAGCAAACGCGATATGGCAGAGTTGAAGTGAATCCCCTTTCATTCTACCTACTTATGTGAGACCAGCTTCTCTCTTGCTGCAACAAAATACAAATATTAAAAACCCTCTGGGGTCTCCCTGGCACAAAATAGTTTGAGAAAGGCTGGTCTATACTATAGGCCTAGGCTACACGAAGAGCACAGGGCAAAGCTATGTTCCTAAAATAATGAACTTCCATCCCAAGTTTTTGCGCTGCTGAGATGGTGAATATAAAACTAGGCTACACTGCATTACACACTGCAATGGATAGGCGTTCCCAATCAAGAGGCCCGTCCTGCAATGCTCTTGCTGAAGTAAACCCCTTTGTGCTGCGGCTGCCTAACCAATGACTGTGCTGTGTACGGTGGCACTTCAGGAGGCCAGTCAATATATGTATTTAAAAAAATGCAATATCTGTTCACGCGGACTAGACCTACTGATGTCCTGTTCCGTTTGAAAGGGAGAGCGTGAAGAGGATGACCTCGTTATAATTAATTTTAATATAAACATTGGTTTAGTTGCCCATAATGAAGCTATTTATCAGAGTTATTGACCTCAAAAAGCCCTGAGTAATTTACATACATTACTTTGCAGCCGCGGAGTTGTGCAGCGCATGGGTAGTAGGTAAATATAAGAAGACCTAATTAATTTAAAGTCTTCATTTTAATTTGACTTTAGAATACTAACAAGAGTGCTTTGTTGAAGAACCTATTCATATTCAAGAAATAACAGGTAGGCCTACCTGTTTGACAGATGAATTTATAGTCTACCATCCATAGATTGTCAGCCAATCACTTCAGTGACCATGCACTCCTTAAATATCTGTGTAAGTGAAGAGCTTGCTGTGTTAAGGTCAAAACAGGTCTTGAATTGAGGAGTTATGTGAGGGTGCTGTGGCTTTAGTTGAAGAAAATGACTAAAAGCATAGGCCTACATCTTGATAATTTAAGATTTCAAAATAAATTAAAATAGACCTAATTATATAAAGCGATCTATAATGCTACACTGAACAAAAATAAAACACTGGTCCCATTTTTCTTGAGTTGAAATAAAAGATCCCATACCTACAAAAAATGTAGCCCAGGACCTCCAAATCTGATGAGGGGGGAGGGTATTTCTGTCTGTAAGAAAGCCCTTGTGTGGGGAACACCTTATTGAATTCACTTTTAGAAGCACGAGTTTGGCCAGTCTTTGGTTTGAGGATCATGTGGTGCGCTGTGCATGCCTAGTTTAATTTAGCCTAGCAGATGCTCTTATATTCCCATACCCTAATCAGTCAACACATCTATTTTGTAACAATATCATGGACTAAAATAGAACACATTTGAAAATGATAGTTCCCCCAAAAGAAAAGAGTTTCAATCAATCACATTAATTTATAAAGCCCTTCTTACATCAGCTGATGTCACAAAGTGCTGTACAAAAACCCAGCCTAAAACCCCAAACAGCAAGCAATGCAGATGTAGAAGCACGGTGGCTAAGAAAAACTCCCTAAAAAGGCCAGAACCTAGGAAGAAACCTAGAGAGGAACCAGGCTGAGGGGTGGCCAGTCCTCTTCTGGCTGTGCTGAGTGGAGATTATAACAGAACATGGCCAAGATGTTCAAATGTTCATAAATGACCAGTAGGGTCAAATAATAATAATCACAGTGGTTGTAGAGGGTGCCGGTCAGCACCTCAGGAGTAAATGTCAGTTGGCTTTTCATAGCCGATCATTCAGAGTATCTCTACCGCTCTTGGGGTCTCTAGAGAGTTGAAAACAGCAGGTCTGGGACAGGTAGCACGTCCGGTGAACAGGTCAGGGTTCCATAGCCACAGGCAGAACAGTTCAAACTGGAGCAGCAGCACGACCAGGTGGACTGGGGACAGCAAGGAGTCATCAGGTCAGGTAGTCCTAAGGCATGGTCCTATGTCTCAGGTCCTCTGAGAGAAAGAAAGAAAAATAACATACTTAAATTCACACAGGACACCGGATAAGACAGGAGAAATACTCTAGATATAACAGACTGACCCTAACCCCCCTGATACAAACTACTGCAGCATAAATACTGGAGGCTGAGACAGGAGGGATCGTAGACACTGTGGCCACGTCCGATGATACCCCCGGACAGGGCCAAACAGTGCATTACAAGTGTATACAGTGCATTTGGAAAGTATTCAGACTCCTTGACTTTTCCCCCCCAAAAATGTTGCAGCCTTATTCTAAATGTATTAAATCGTCATCGCCCCCCCCCCCCTCAATCTACACACAATACCCCATAATGCCAAAGCAAAAACAGGTTTAGATATTTTTGCAAAGTAAAAAAGCAAAACAAAAACAGATATGACATTTACATAAGTATTCAGACCCCTGTACTCAGTACTTTGTTGAAGCACCTTTGGCAGTGATTAGAGCCATGAGTATTCTTGGGTATGACACTACAAGCTTGGCACGCCTGTATTTGGGGAGTTTCTTCCTTGCAGATCCGCACTCAAGCTCATTCAGGTGGGATGGGGAGCGTCGTTGCACAGCTATTTTCAGGTCTCTCCAGAGATGTTAGATCGGGTTCAAGTCCAGGCTCTGGCTGGCCCACTCAAGGACATTCAGAGAATTGTCCCGAAGCCACTCCTGCATTGTCTTGTTGTCAAGTTGGAAGGGGAACCGTCGCCCAATCTGAGGTCCTGAGCGCTCTGGAGCAGGGTCTCATCAAGGATCTCGCTGTACTCTGCTCCGCTCATCTTTCCCTCAATCCTCCCAGTCCCTGCATCTGAAAAACATCCCCACAGCATGATACTGCCACCACCTTGCTTCGTGCCAAGTTTCCTCCAGACGTGATGCTTGGCATTCAGGTCAAAGAGTTAAATATTGGTTTCATCTGACCAGAGAATCTTGTTTTTCATGGTCTGAGAGTCCTTTAGGTGCCTTTTGGCATACACCAAGCGGGCTGTCATGTGCATTTTACTGAGGAGTGGCTTCTGTCTGGCCACTCTACCATAAAGGCTTGATTTGGCGGTGTGCTGCAGAGATGGTTGTCCTTCTGGAAGGTTCTCCCATCTCCACAGAGAAACTCCAGAGCTCTGTCAGAGTGACCATTGGGTTCTTGGTCACCTCCCTGACCATGGTCCTTCTACCCCAATTGCTCAGTTTGGCCGGGCGGCCAGCTCTAGGAAGAGTGTTGTTGGTTCCGAACTTCTTCCATTTAAGAATGATGGAGGCTACTGTGTTCTTGAGGACTTTCAATGCCGCAGACATTTTTTGTACCGTTCCCCAGATCTGTGCCTCGACAAAATCCTGAGCTCTATGGACAATTCCTTCAACCTCGTGGCTTGGTTTTTGCTCTGACATGCACTGTCAAGTGTGGGACCTTATATAGACAGGTGTGTGCCTTTACAAATCATGTCCAATCAATTGAATTTACTACAGGTTGACTCCAATCAAGTTGTAGAAACAGCTCAAGGATGATCAATGGAAACAGGATGCACCTGAGCTCAATTTTGAGTCTTATAGCAAAGGGTCTGAATACTTATGTAAATAATAAGATATCCACATTTCTAAAAACCTGTTTTTCTCTGAAATTATGTGGTGTTGTGTAGATTGAGAATTATTATTATTTTTTAAATACATTTTAGGATAAGGCTGTAATGTAACAAAATGTGGAAAAAGTCAAGGTGTCTGAATTTCAGAATGCACTGTACCTGATGATATGTGGCTGCTGTGTTAAACAATGAATGGCTATTTCTATAATTCATTGATACTTAAGTTGTAACTGGTTCTGTTGTGCTCAACTTTTACATTTGATAGTCTATGTTTGGAACAGTGCTAAAGTTGTCTCTCTTCTTTTTTAACAATAGCCTGAAAAATAAATCAAACGTCTCCGGTGCTGCAGCATGTGCTCATTCGTTGTCATGCTTTGTGGTATTGTAAAAGATTCTGCTTGTCTCCAGTCATGTAAAATGACCTAGAATTGCATGACATGCATTTATAAAAAGGCAATTATTTCAAGGACCGGCAAAAATAAGATGATTGATTCAGGCAGTGCTAACCTTCTGGCTAATTCATTTTGTAAGCATTACATGGCAAAGAACAGTTTCTAAAACTTTTATTGGTCCTAGGAGTGAGTGTAAACGGTAGATATGTTTTGTGCAATTCACTTTGTTTTAATTATTATTTTGGGTATGGGAAGAGGTTCGGGTACAAATATGTTACATTTGGGAGGGACATTCATTTCAGAGATCCGATTGTCTGCAGGTATCCCTCATTATAAATAATATCCAGTCCCTATGCGACATATGGTCAAATCTGCCATTGAATTCTTAAGTTTCGTTTTAGCCCAAAGACCGGCAGATGGAGAGAGTCGTCTCATCTTACCGTCCAAAGGGAATCCATGTAGTCGGCTATACACACATATTCCCCGTGGTCCGGTTCGTACAAAAAACATTCATGGTGGTGGAAAATGTTGTTTCATAAAGAATGTATGCATATTTTCCTGGTTTTTCGCCTTTGCAGTCTGAATTGAATGTTTTATGTACAAACCGGTCCATATATTTGGATGGTAAAATGAAATGACTCAAAATCGCCATCTGTCGGCTTATGGGTTAGTTTCATATTCGCTGCTAATAAATGGGCAAGAGCCCAGTGAAAAATCTGCGTTTGAAAAGCGTTGTTTAACATGCAATTATTAAAACGTTCAATCACACCTGTGGTAGAGAGGCTTAAAAAACATGCGGCCAGTTGGGCTGTAATGGCTAGGTTAGACACAACAAGATAATAGATCTTTTCTGGCGAATCTAAAAGTGGTGAAAATTCTATAAGAAGTCATACTGTATAACCTACCGTTTATTCCTCGTCCATTTTCACACACTTTAGTTTGTTTCACATCAGAAATTAACACATCGGTTTGTTGTTGTAGAATAGGAACTTCCTGTGTGTGTTACCAATAAATCCATCCGTCAGGAAACAACATTATTTTACTGTGCAACACAAGCACACAATTTATTGCCAAAAGGTTTTTAACATAAATGTTTTTATGACGAAATTGTTCAATACTATAACTGAACTACAGAGGAATAAACCTACATATATTCAATATCAGAAATGTGTTTTAGCCAGTACTCATTTAGGTGGATTGCACTTGTAGTCCAATGTCTGATGTTTCCCTATAGAGGGCAACATTGACTGACGCAGAATGAGAGCCCAGTGTACTGTTGTAGCTTGTAGGAATTTACTTTTTAGTCATTTAGCAGACTGTTTTATACAATTAGGGTTAAGTGCCTTGCTGAATGGCACATAAACAGATTTTTCACCTATCACCTGAGTCATCCATTACAGTAATTGCTATCCTTGTCCATACCCCACGCCTCAGCTCTGTAATCTACCCTGCTTTACTTGATTTTTTGTCATAAACTATTTCTGGTGGTGGTGTGTGTGACAGGATTGGAGTTAGCACCATGTAAACCACAATAAAGATGAAGAGAGGGTGTGTAGGTGGATTCATTGTTTGGTAAATCCATTTGTAAGCATGAGTTTAGCTTGAGTCAAACATTCATTCAGCGAAGCGTTATCTTTTCAGGATAATTAGAATTCTTCTTACTCCATTTAATCATGCCAAGGTCTATACATAGGACCCATATGCCCCTGAATACTTAATACTGTATCTATGACATTCTAGAAAGTTGAAAAAACAACATTTGGAGGGTGTTTTTTTGTGCTTTGTTCTGTTTCTACAGACACAGAGTCTGCGTCCCAAATGGCACCCTATTCCCTATATAGCCAGCAGCCTACCACCCTGCATCCCACTGCTGGCTTGCCTCTGAAGCTAAACAGGGTTACTCTTGGTTGGTCCCTGGATGGGAGACCAGATTCTGCTGGAAGTGATGTTGGAGGGCCAATACACACACTTAAAAAAAAAATGTATTTCTTTATTTAACCAGGTAGGCCAGTTGAGAACAAGTTCTCATTTACAACTGCAACCTGGCCAAGATAAAGTAAAGCAGTGAGACAAAAACAACAACACAGAGTTACACATAAACAAACGTACAGTCAACAACAACACAGAGTTACACAAAAACAAACGTACAGTCAATAGTACAATAGAAAAAAATCTATGTACAGTGTGTGCAAATGTAGAAGAGTAAGGCAATAAATAGACCATATAGGCGAAATAATTACAATTCAGCATTAACACTGGAGTGATAGATGTGCAGATGATGATGTGCAAGTAGAGATACTGGTGTGCAAAAGAGCAATAAGATAAATAACAATATGGGGATGAGGTAGTTGGGTGGGCTATTTACAGATTGGCTGTGTACAGGTACAGTGATCGGTAAGCTTCTCTGACAACTGATGCTTAAAGTTAGAGTGGGAGATATAAGACTACAGCTTCAGTGATTTTTGCAATTCGTTCCAGTCATTGGCAGCAGAGAACTGGAAGGAAAGGCGGCAAAAGGAAGTGTTGGCTTTGGGGATGACCAGTGCAATATACCTGCTGGAGCGCGTGCTGCGGGTGGGTGTTGCTATGGTGACCAGTGAGCTAAGGCGGGGCTTTACCCAGCAAAGACTTGTAGATGATGGTTTTGGCAACGAATATGCAGCGAGGTCCAACCAACGAGAGCATACAGGTCGCAGTGGTGGGTAGTATATGGGGCTTTGGTGACAAAACGGATGGCACTGTGATAGACTACATCCAGTGTTGGAGGCTATTTTGTAAATGACATCGCCGAAGTCAAGTATCGGTAGGTTTTTCAGTTTTACAAGGGTATGTTTGTCAGCATGAGTGAAGGAGGCTTTGTTTGCGAAATAGGAAGCAGATTCTAGATTTAATTTTGGATTGGAGATGCTTAATTTGAGTCTAGAAGGAGAATTTACAGTCTAACCAGACACCTAGGTATTTGTAGTTGTCCACATATTCTAAGTCAGAACCGTCCAGAGTAGTGATGCTAGTTGGGCGGGTGGGTGGGGGCAGCAATCGGTTGAAGAGCATGTGTTTAGTTTTACTAGCATTTAAAAGCAGTTGGAGGCCACGGAAGGAGTGTTGCATGGCATTGAAGCTCACACGCACTCTTCCCTCTGGTCTTAAGATCAAATCCCAATACCCCAGGGAAGTGATGGGGACATTGCCCTGCGTAGGGTGCCGTCTTTCGAATGGGACGTTACACGGGTGTGCTGACTCTCTATGGTCACTTAAGATCCCACAGCCCTTATCGTAAGAGTAGGGGTGTTAACCCCTGTGTCCTTAGAAAAATTCCCGACCTGGTCTCCTAATTGGTGTATCTCACCTCTCTAGCTGATGTGGGGTGAGTGTTCTGTTGCAATTTGGTTGCTGTGAGCTTCCACCTTACTATGTAAAGCACTTTGGGTGTCTGGAAAAGTTATTTGTAAATCCAATCAATATGATTGTTATTATTATATTATCCCTATGGGTCCTGGTCAAAAGAAGCGCACTAAATAAGGAATAGGGTGCCATTTGAGAATGCAGACCGAGTGGGCTATGTGTAACGGCTTTCTTCCGCTGAAGGAGAGGAGGACCAAAATGCAGCGTGGTTAGTGTTCAACATCTTTAATATCGACGATAAACGAGAACACTACAAAATACAAAACAACAAAAGTGAAAACCGAAACATTCCTATCTGGTGCAATGACACCAGATAGGCGGCTCTGGCGGATCCTGGCTGATTGGCGGCTCTGGCGAATCCTGGCTGACTGGTGGATCCTGGTGGCTCTGGCGGATCCTGTCTGAATGGCGGCTCTGGCGGATCCTGGCTGAATGGCGGCTTTGGAGGA
This sequence comes from Oncorhynchus nerka, assembly GCF_034236695.1. Taxonomy (NCBI): domain Eukaryota; kingdom Metazoa; phylum Chordata; class Actinopteri; order Salmoniformes; family Salmonidae; genus Oncorhynchus; species Oncorhynchus nerka. The sequence continues at coordinate 18,875,715 of NC_088419.1, read as the reverse complement.
TCCTGGCTGAATGGCGGCTCTGGCGGATCCTGGCTGACTGGCGTCTCTGGCGTCTCCTGGCTGACTGGCGGCTCTGGCGGGTCCTTGCAGACTGGCGGCTCTGGCGGCTCCTTGCAGACTGGCGGCTCTGGCGGCTCCTTGCAGACTGGCAGCTCTGGCGGCTCCTTGCAGACTGGCGGCTCTGGCGGCTCCTTGCAGACTGGCGGCTCTGAGGGCTCTGGACAGACGGGAGGCTCTGACGGCTCTGGACAGGCGGGAGACTCTAGCAGCTCTGGACAGGCGGGAGACTCTAGCAGCTCTGGACAGGCGGGAGACTCTAGCAGCTCTGGACAGGCGGGAGACTCTAGCAGCTGTGGACTCTAGCAGCACTATGTTCCCCTTCCACAGGCTAATTTCTTATCAGGTTTGAGTCAAAGCTCGCTGTTACCGACTGGATCAATTCAATCTTTCATCCCTAAAAGCAACATTGAACATTAACACCGCTTTGCCCTGTCATGACTCAGGATATCATCACAGCTCCTAGAGCACAGAATGTGGTTGCGTCCAGAGTGCACTACTTTCGACCAGCACCCAAAAGGCACCCTATTCCCAAATGGAACCCAGACTTCCCAAATGGCATCCTATTACCTATATGCAGTAGTGCCTATTGTTGCAGAAGAAGTGGGTGGGTGGCTGGTGTTGGTGTGTTTTGGGTTTTGGGTTTTAAGTTAAACCAAGCTTAAATGTTGTGAGCTCCCATAGTATCTCCTGTCAATCCACAGAGCAGAGCTGCCTGAACGTGGGACACCTGCCTGCCTTAGCTTCCAAAGAACCAATTTCATGGTTTGCTGCACCTCAGACTGACTCCAGCATTATTTATGCAAAGCAAAACCCTGTTGTCTATGGAAATCAGTAACAGTCAGTAACTGCCTGCCTGCCTGTCTCCCTGCCTGCCTGCCTGCCTGTGTCCGCCTGCCTGCCTGTCTCCCTGCCTGCCTGCCTGCCTGTGTCCGCCTGCCTGTCTGCCTCCCTGCTTGCCTGCTTCCCTATCTCCCTGCACGACACAGCACAGTTTGAAATGCACTGCTGCTGTTCTCGCTGTGGTCCAGCAGATTTTGTATTCCTTTTGTGTTTCACAGATGGTGGAGGAGGAGGAGGAGGAGGAGGAGGAGGAGGAGACGGGCGTAGGTTGGCTGGTGATGTAGGCTTTGTGATAAGTCTGTTGTAAAAAAACACAGAAAAGGGGCATGCAGAGTCTGCTAGCCTAGTGTTACATTGCACAGTAATAAATATTTCAGTCTATTTCATTCCCTCTCTCTCACACTCTCTTCTCTAAACAATGATAATGGCTCCAAAGCTGCAGCACTGGGCAAAAACTGTGCTTTTATTTTTTTCTCTTCACCTTGAGCTGTAAGTATGTGTCCTAGTCCTCTCTCAACATTTCATAAAAAAAAAATCAACTGCAACATTCTTTGAATCGTTTGCATATTTACACATTTGTTCTCTCTCTCTCTCTCTCTCTCTCTCTCTCTCTCGTTCTCATATGCATGCGCGCGCGCACACACACACACACACACACACACACACACACACACACACACACACACACACACACACACACACACGCGCACACACACACAGTTGTGGTGGGGTGATTGGAGTCACACATTCCAGGGCCCGAGGTTGAGGCCTGTGTGGCATGTTTTAGGGGGTGAGGTAATGTGGGAACGCAACGTGGACGTCTCTGGCTGCGTCTGAAATGGCATCCTAGTCTCTGTATAGTGCACTACTTTTGACCAGGGCCCATAGGGCTCTAATTCAAAATTGTGCCCTATATTGGGAATAGGGTGCCATTTGGAGCATAGCCTCTCTCTGCAGGAACAGGAAGGGAACCATCTCCAGAGAGTCTGTTCTGTCGGTGAGAAGAACTCTACCCGCGACTAAAATAGACTCAACAGCAGTTCTATTGCTCCATTTCTTTCTTTCCAGTAAATCACCTTGGAGTTGCTCCAAAACCCACAACTTGTCTTGTTACTGTTAGAATAGTGTTCAAATTAAAACCACACAAAATGTATCTTATTAGTCTTCTCGTGTAAGGGCCTTGACTTGGGGTCATGTCATATATTCATTGACAAGTACCCACAAATGTGGTGATGGAAAAAGAAAGATCCGCTGGCTGAGAAAAGAGGATGAGGTATTTTCATGTGTCCGTTTTCTGTGTCGGTGTGTGTGTGTGTTTTCTCACTCACTGCAAATCCACACAGGGTAGCTCCAGCCTGCAGCCCAACTCTCTGCTGCTGCGATGGGCTGGTCTCCATAGCAACTAGAGATGGGGAGCTCAGCCTCGGCTACAGAGGGTCTCCATCACTCTCACGCATAATCATAACTGAGACCTGTTGTGCTGTCTCTTCTTTTCAAGTGATCAAAGCTTAATCAGAAGGATAAAAACATATGTAGTGACTTTTAGCTTTTACCATCCAATTACAACCAAATATGTTATACTGTATGTATGTCATGAGTTAGAATTGTTGATGATTTATTTATTGCAGTAATTGTATTTAAAACATCAGTGGTTGTAACAGCAGTGAGAAGTGAACAACATGAACAAAAAGAGCCGATAGTGTCCAACCATGCGGATTACGTATGGGAGATTTTATAGTTATGGAAACCTATCTGTTATACAGTGGGATTGCAGGATCACTGCAATGGTTTCAGGTAATACGTTGTGTGGTTGTTCTTCATGGCACTGTCCTCCACTCTACTGCATAGAAAAGCTTATGAGATTCCATCATATTTAGAATTCAACCATTTCAGAGGTACTTCAGGTAGTAATGGCAGTTACTGTCTGGAGAGAGAGTTGTCCCTCAGGGTTAACACTCTCTGAATCGGTCTCTTCTCTCTCTCCAACCCCATATGTAAACATATGTTTACATTGCCAAAGCAAGTGAAATAGATAATAAACAAAAGTTTTTCTTTTTTACAGTAAACATTACGCTCACAAAAATTCAAAAAAAATATAGACATTTCAAATGTCATATTATGTCTATATACAGTGTTGTAATTATGTGCAAATAGTTAAAGTACAAAAGGGAAAATAAATAAACATAAATATAGGTTGTATACTCAGCAAAAAAAGAAATGTCCCTTTTTCAGGATCCTGTCTTTCAAAGATAATTAGTCAAATCCAAATAACTTCACAGATCTTCATTGTAAAGGGTTTAAACACAGTTTCCCATGCATGTTAAATGAACAATAAACAATTAATTAACATGCACCTGTAGAACGGTCGTTAAGACACTAACAGCTTACAGACGGTAGGCAATTAAGGTCACAGTTATGAAAACTTACTCTGAAAAACACCAAAATAAAGATGCCCAGGGTCCCTGCTCATCTGTGTGAATGTGCCTTAGGCATGCTGCAAGGAGGTATGAGGACTGCAGATGTGGCCAGGGCAATGAATTGCAATGTCCATACTGTGAGACGCCTAGGACAGGGCTACAGGGAGACAGGACGGACAACTGATCACCCTCGCAGTGGCAGACCACGTGTAACAACATCTGCACAGGATCGGTACATCCGAACATCACACCTGTGGGACAGGTACAGGATGGCAACAACAACTGCCTGAGTTACACCAGGAGCGCACAAAAATTAGTGCTCAGACTGTCCGCAATAGGCTGAGAAAGAAGCTGGACTGAGGGCTTGTAGGCCTGATGTAAGGCAGGTTCTCACCAGACATCACCGGTAACAACGTCACCTATGGGCACAAATCCACCGTCACTGGACCAGACAGGACTGGCAAAAAGTGCTCTTCACTGACGAGTCACGGTTTTGTCTCACCAAGGGTGATGGTTGGATTCACGTTTATTGTTGAAGGAATGAGCGTTACACAGAGGCCTGTACTCTGGAGTTGGATCGATTTGGAGGTGGAGAGTCCGTCATGGTCTGGGGCGGGGTGTCACAGCATCATTGGACTGAGCTTGTTGTCATTGCAGGCAATCTCAACGCTGTGCGTTACAGGGATGACATCCTCCTCCCTCATGTGGTTCCCTTCCTGCAGACTCATCCTGACATGACCCTCCAGTATGACAATGCCACCACGCACAGAACGAGCACTATGGCTGATTTCCTGCAAGACAGGAATGTCAGTGTTCTGCCATGGCCAGTGAAGAGCCCGAATCTCAATCCCATTGAGCATGTCTGGGACCTGTTGGATCAGAGGGTGAGGGCTAGGGCCATTCCCCCCAGAAATGTCTGGGAACTTGCAGGTGCCTTGGTGGAAGAGTGGGGTAACATCTCACAGCAAGAACTGGCAAATGTGGTGCAGTCCATGAGGAGGAGATGCATTGCAGTTCCTAATGCAGCTGGTGGCCACACCAGATACTGACTGTTTCTTTTGATTTTGATCCCCCCTTTGTTCAGGGACACATTATTCCATTTCTGGTAGTCACATGTCTGTGGAACTTGTTCAGTTTATATCTGTTGTTGAATCTTGTTATGTTCATACAAGTATTTACACATGTTAAGTTTGCTGAAAATAAACGCAGTTGACAGTGAAAGGGCGTTTATTTTTTTGCTGAGTTAATTTACAATGGTGTTTGTTCTTCACTGGTTGCCCTTTTCTTGTGGCCACAGGTCACAAATCTTGCTGCTGTGATTGCACACTGTGACATTTCACCCAATCGATATGGGTGTTTATCGAAATATTTGTGGGTCTGTATAATCTCAGGTGTCTTTAATATGATCATACATTTGGCAGGAGGTAAGGAAGTGCAGCTCAGTTTCCACCTCATTTTGTGGGCAGTGTGCACATAGCCTGTCTTCTCTTGAGAGCCAGGTCTGCCTTCGGCGGCCTCTCTCAATAGCAAGGCTATGCTCACTAATTCTGTACATAGCCAAAGATTTCCTTAATTTTGGGTCAGTCACAGTGGTCAGTCATTCTGCAATTGGGTACTCTCTGTTTAGGGCCAAATAGCTTCCTGGGGTGCACAGTTTTTTTGTAAATTCTTTCCAATGTGTCAAGTAATTATCTTTGTTTTCTAATGATTTGGTTGGGCCTAATTGTGTTGCTGTCTTGGGGCTCTGTGATGTCTCTTTATGTTTGTGAACAGAGCCCCAGGACCAGCTTGCTTCGGGGGCTCTTCTCCGGGTTCATTTCTCTGTAAGTGATGGCTTTGTTATGGAACGTTTGGGAATCGCTTCCTTTTAGGTGGTTGTAGAATTTGATAATTAGAGGGCATCGGCCTAATTCTGCTCTGCATGCATTATTTGGTGTTTTACATTGTACATGGAGGATATTTTTGCAGAATTCTGCATGCAGAGTCTCAATTTGGAGTTTGTCCCATTTTGTGAATTATTGGTTGGTGAGCGGACCCCAGACATCACAACCATGAAGGGCAATGAGTTCTATAACTGATTCAAGCATTTTTTGCCAAATCCTAATTGGCATGTTGAATTTTATGTTCCTTTTGATGGCATAGAAGGCCCTTCTTGCCTTGTCTCTCAGATCGTTCACAGCTTTGTGGAAGTTACCTTTGGCGCTGATGTTTAGGCCGAGGTATGTAAAAACAATTGTGTGCTCTAGGGCAACGGAGTCTAGATGGAATTTGTATTTGTGGTCCTGGCAACTGGACCTTTTTTGGAACACCATTAATTTAGTCTTACTGAGATTTACTTGCAGGGCCCAGGACTGACAGAATCTGTGCAGAAGATCTAGGTGCTGCTGTAGGCCCTCCTTGGTTGGGGACAGAAGCACCAGATCATCAGCAAACTGTAGACATTTGACTTCAGAATCTAGTAGGGTGAGGCCGGGTGCTGCAGACTGTTCTAGTGCCCTCGCCAATTTGTTGATATATATATGTACAGTGGGGCAAAAAAGTATTTAGTCAGCCACCAATTGTGCAAGTTCTCCCACTTAAAAAGATGAGAGAGGCCTGTAATTTTCATCATAGGTACACTTCAACTATGACAGACAAAATAAGAAAAAAAATCCAGAAAATCACATTGTAGGATTTTTAATGAATTTATTAGCAAATAATTGCACACTCCAAACTCTACTATGGCCAAAACCAAAGAGCTGTCAAAGGACACCAGAAACAAAATTGTAGACATGCACCAGGCTGGGAAGACTGAATCTGCAATAGGTAAACAGCTTGGTTTGAAGAAATCAACTGTGGGAGCAATTATTAGGAAATGGAAGACATACAAGACCACTGATAATCTCCCTCGATCTGGGGCTCCACGCAAGATCTCACCCCGTGGGGTCAAAATGATCAAAAGAACGGTGAGCAAAAATCCCAGAACCACACGGGAGACCTAGTGAATGACCAGCAGAGAGCTGGGACCAAAGTAACAAAGCCTACCATCAGTAACACACTACGCCGCCAGGGACTCAAATCCTGCAGTGCCAGACGTGTCCCCCTGCTTAAGCCAGTACATGTCCAGGCCCGTCTGAAGTTTGCTAGAGAGCATTTGGATTATCCAGAAGAAGATTGGGAGAATGTCATATGGTCAGATGAAACTAAAATATAACTTTTTGGTAAAAACTCAACTCATTGTGTTTGGAGGACAAAGAATGCTGAGTTGCATCCAAAGAACACCATACCTACTGTGAAGCATGGGGGTGGAAACATCATACTTTGGGGCTGTTTTTCTGCAAAGGAACCAGGACGACTGATCCGTGTAAAGGAAAGAATGAATGGGGCCATGTATCGTGAGATTTTGAGTGAAAACCTCCTTCCATCAGCAAGGTCATTGAAGATGAAACGTGGCTGGGTCTTTCAGCATGACAATGATCCCAAACACACCGCCCGGGCAACAAAGGAGTGGCTTCGTAAGAAGCATTTCAAGGTCCTGGAGTGGCCTAGCCAGTCTCCAGATCTCAACCCCATAGAAAATCTTTGGAGGGAGTTGAAAGTCTGTGCTGCCCAGCAACAGCCCCAAAACACCACTGCTCTAGAGGAGATCTGCATGGAGGAATGGGACAAAATACCAGCACAGTGTGTGAAAACCTTGTGAAGACTTACAGAAAACGTTTGACCTCTGTCATTGCCAACAAAGGGTATATAACAAAGTATTGAGATAAACTTTTGTTATTGACCAAATACTTATTTTCCACCATAATTTGCAAATAAATTCATTAAAAATCCTACAATGTGATTTTCTGGATTTTTTCCCTCATTTTATCTGTCATAGTTGAAGTGTACCTATGATGAAAATTACAGGCCTCTCTCATCTTTTTAAGTGGGAGAACTTGCACAATTGGTGGCTGACTAAATACTTTTTCCCCCACTGTATGTATGTGTATATATATATGTATATATATATATATATATATATGTGTATATGTATGTGTATATATATATGTGTATATATGTATGTGTATATATATATGTATATATATATGTATGTGTGTATATATATATATAGTGTTGAAGAGGGTGGGTCTTAAGCTGCATCCCTGTCTCACCCTGTGGAAGGAAATGTCTGTTTTTTTACCATTTTAACCGCCCACTTTTTGTTTGTGTACATGGATTATATAATATTGTATGATTTTCCCCCCAACACCAGTTTCTATCAATTTGTATAGCAGACTCTCATGCCAAATTGAGTCAAAAGCTTTTTTTAAGTCAACAATGCATGAGAACACTTTGCCTTTGTTTTTTTGTGTTTTGTCAATTAGGGTGTGCAGGGTGAATGTGGTCTCTCTCTCTCTCTCTCTCTTTCACACTTGCTCTCTCTCTCTCTCTTTCACACTTGCTCTCTCTCTCTCTCTCTCTCTCTCTCTCTCTCTCTCTCTCACACACACACACTCACTCTCTCTTCCTCTCTTGCTCTTTCTCCATTTCTCTTTCTTTATTCCTTTATTTCCCCTGCCAGACCTGCTCCTCAAGACAAGACAGGCACATTCCCGTTCTGGAGTTCGGGAACAAGACAGGAGAAGAAAATTCCAGAACATTCCCGTAGTCAGGTCTGGACAGGATTCTGTCCCCCTTTAGTGAAAATATTAGCACTGTGCTAGTGTCATCACCCATAATTAACACCTCCTCCTGTAACTCCTCAGATGGCCTACAGTAACCTGTATTTATGGTACAGTAACTGAATATATATACAAACTCAAACACTCACAGCTATTGGAATTGGATACAGAAAGCCAAGTAGTCATGTTATGTTGACACCATATCATCCTCCCCCCTAAAGGAATCTCTCTGTCCTCCCCTCTTTTTCTGCTATCTCTCCATTGTCATGAAATTCTTTGTGTTCCCGACACTTTGAATCGTGCAAAGTTCTGAAATTCTCCATCCCTGCTCCGCCTCCCATTGCCATAGTCTACATTACATGTCAACTGAAGGAGTGGTTATGGGAGTTTCCATGCATGGCTGTTGATTGGTGCATCCAGCTGCATTCTCACTCAACAGCTCTACATCTCCTCCACACATCTGGCCCCTGGGCTGAGGGCTCTCCTCAGGAAGCACAGCTGGATGGACTGGTAGAGTAGAACTGAATCCTTCCTTATGAATAAGACCGAAACCCCACAGCGCTCTGGACAAAGTAGTGGACTATATAGGCAATAGGTTGCCATTTATGACACGACCATGGAGGCAGGCCCCTCATAGCCCTGCTCACCTCACCCCATCTATCATGTACATTTCACCGTACTTGAAAAGGAGGGATAGGTCTGAGTGGAGGTGTAGTGGCACAGTACAATGGCCTCACCCCTGTCACTCTGGAACAAATTACCTCACTTCAGCATGGTCATTAGTCACAGGCAGACAGGCTATTCGACCTCTCTACCACCACCACCAAGAGAGACAGATCTTATTCTGAACAGGATCAGGCTGCACTCAGACTGACTGCAGGTTTTTTCCAATCTTTCTCTCTATAAGGGCACAAGGAGAGACCCAGATGCAGACATGCGAGGCAGATGGTTTGAGTCTTTGATATTTATTATAATCCAAAGGGGTAGGCAAGAAAATGGTTGTGGACTAGCAAAAGGTCAAAACCAGATCAGAGTCCAGGAGGTACAGAGTGGCAGGCAGGCTCGAGGTCAAGGCAGGCAGAATGGTCAGGCAGGCGGGTACAAAGTCCAGAAACAGGCAAGGGTCAAAACCAGGAGGACCTGCAAAAAGAGAATAGAAAAAGCAGGCGCACAGGAAAAACACGCTGGTTGACTTGACAAGACAAACTGGCACAGAGAGACAGGAAGCACAGGGATAAATTCACCAGGGAAAATAAGCGACACTTGGAGGGGGTAGAGACAATCAAAGGGACAGGTGAAACAGATCAGGGCGTGACACTCTCTCTCTCCCTTTTGTTCCCCCCCTCCTCTCTCTCTCGCTCTCTCATTCATACACCGGGGAAGACCACAATTATGGTCAATATCAGTCATTTATATATTGAGCTAGGTATTTTACGAGCTTTATTCATCAATTGCACAACAATGACCACAGTCACCAAACAGTCGATTGTGTTTTATGAAAAGCCATACATTATGAAAAGTGCAATACTCAGTCCAAACATCCCCCTAGTCTGACCTCTGAGGCAGGGCTATGGTAAGGTTAGAGCTGGGGTGTGGACATGAATCTTGGGTTAGGGTTAAGGTTATGGCCAGGGTTAGGGTTGAGCCAGGGAAAGGGAAAGGGGGATACCTAGTCAGTTGTACAACTGAATGCATTCAACTGAAATGTGTCTTCCTCATTTAACCCAACCCCTCTGAATCAGAGAGGTGCGGGGGGCTGCCTTAATCGACATCCACATCTTCGTCACCCGGGGAACAGTGGGTTACTGCCTTGCTCAGGGGCAGAATGACAGATTTTTACCTGGTGTGGACATGAAGCTAGGGTTAGGGTTAAGGTTATGAATAGGGTTAGGGTTGAGCCGGGATTCTTATCTTCTTGTTCTATGCCAAGCAACTAACAATGCATATTCTCAGTACAATTATCTTTAAAACACAAAGTCATTCACTTGAATTGAAAACGAAAAGAGGTGTTATAACATTTAACATGTAGCTGCTGCACCCACCCACATACTTTTAACTTCATATCTGATCTGCATTCAGCCCTACACCTGACTACGGTTGAGGTCGTGGTGGTGCAACAAAGGGAGGCGTGGGCAAACTGATGGCGATGGGTCTCCATGGTAACCAAACACTACCACAGAACAGTGGAGTGAAGTGGCCAGTCAACTGCATGCTGCCTTACAGACAGAGAAGGAACAGGCTGCAGCAGAGAGAGGGCTGTCACGACTAGCAGTGGGGTGGCCAGGCCGTTCCCGGTGGACTCACCACAACGCCGTGACTGAGAGGAGGCAGAGGATTATCTTCAGAGGAGGCTGGTGAGAGGAGGAATGGAGTGAATGGAATGGCATCAAACACATGGAAACAACATGTTTAATGTGTTTGACACCATTTCATTTATTCCGTTCCAGCCATTGCAATTAGCCGCCCTCCAATTTAAAGTGACACCAGTCACCACTGCGGCAGATGGCCATCGCTCTAGTACCTCAATCCACAGAGTGGGATCATTGGCTGAGGACAAACCCTGAGATATGCTGCTTGTCAGATGGCAGTATGACATCCAATGGGTTCTGCTTGGCTGAATGTGTGAATCCCTTTTTTCCGTTCATCCTGATCAACCACACACACATCCACTTTTCATTTTTTTTAAACGATATTTTCAGTAATGATCGTAATGTCTTTGTTGCTGATTGCTATAAACAGAATGAGAAGAATGGTGTGTGGGTGGAAGGAATGCATTGTAGCTACCAGCTCTTTGTGCCCATTCAACAGCCATAATACTGGCTAACATTTGAATAGAATTCAAATGGGTAAGATCCAAAATGGTTTCCCTGTAGCAGTGTGCCTTCAGACGTTCATGCAAAAAGCTTGTTCATTCTGAAGGCAGACTGATACTCTAAGAGTGCATGTTGGTGCTCTGTTGGACAGCAGGGATGTATCCCAAATGACACCGTATCCCCTTTTCATAGGACACGTACATACACATACAAGAGTAGTGCACTATAAAAGGAATAGGGTTCTATTTGGGATGTAGATCAGAAGTGAGGTCCTCCGGTGGCTCCTGCAGTGCTTCCTACCCCTGACCATCTGTCACATCTAACATGTAATCACTGAAGGTTTTTGTCATTGAGCATGGCACCTTACCTATCTTTATCTCCATATAAAATGGTCACTATGTCAAAAATCTATTGTTGTGCAATATCAATGTAACACTTCCTGATACGGGTCATTGATGATAGATCAGAGGAAGCGCATGCTTTCATTTTTAAAGGAAGGTAGATGTATCAGAGAATCTACTGTAGCAACAATTTGACCTTTTACAGTGTTACTGTGTGTGTGTGGCCTGCTAGTCGCCCACCTGTTGTGTAATGGCAGCTCCTCCTCTGCACCAGGCCGTAATGTACTGTAGTGTACCTCCTCCTCTGCACTGGGCTGTAGTGTACTGTAGTGTACCTCCTCCTCTGCACCGGGCCATAGTCTACTGTAGTGTACCTCCTCCTCTGCACTGGGCTGTAGTGTACTGTAGTGTACCTCCTCCTCTGCACCGGGCCATAGTCTACTGTAGTGTACCTCCTCCTCTGCACTGGGCTGTAGTGTACTGTAGTGTACCTCCTCCTCTGCACCGGGCCATAGTCTACTGTAGTGTACCTCCTCCTCTGCACTGGGCTGTAGTGTACTGTAGTGTACCTCCTCCTCTGCACCGGGCCATAGTCTACTGTAGTTTACTTCCTCCTCTGCACTGGGCTGTAGTGTACTGTAGTGTACCTCCTCCTCTGCACCGGGCCATAGTCTACTGTAGTGTACCTCCTCCTCTGCACTGGGCTGTAGTGTACTGTAGTGTACCTCCTCCTCTGCACTGGGCTGTAGTGTACTGTAGTGTACTGTAGTGTACCTCCTCCTCTGCACCGGGCCATAGTCTACTGTAGTGTACCTCCTCCTCTGCACTGGGCTGTAGTGTACTGTAGTGTACCTCCTCCTCTGCACCGGGCCATAGTCTACTGTAGTGTACCTCCTCCTCTGCACTGGGCTGTAGTGTACTGTAGTGTACCTCCTCCTCTGCACCGGGCCATAGTCTACTGTAGTGTACCTCCTCCTCTGCACTGGGCTGTAGTGTACTGTAGTGTACCTCCTCCTCTGCACCGGGCCATAGTCTACTGTAGTTTACTTCCTCCTCTGCACTGGGCTGTAGTGTACTGTAGTGTACCTCCTCCTCTGCACCGGGCCATAGTCTACTGTAGTGTACCTCCTCCTCTGCACTGGGCTGTAGTGTACTGTAGTGTACCTCCTCCTCTGCACTGGGCTGTAGTGTACTGTAGTGTACTGTAGTGTACCTCCTCCTCTGCACCGGGCCATAGTCTACTGTAGTGTACCTCCTCCTCTGCACTGGGCTGTAGTGTACTGTAGTGTACCTCCTCCTCTGCACCGGGCCGTAGTCTACTGTAGTGTACCTCCTCCTCTGCACTGGGCCGTAGTGTACTGTAGTGTACCTCCTCCTCTGAACTGGGCTGTAGTGTACTGTAGTGTACCTCCTCCTCTGCACTGGGCTGTAGTGTACTGTAGTGTACCTCCTCCTCTGCACCGGGCCATAGTCTACTGTAGTTTACTTCCTCCTCTGCACTGGGCTGTAGTGTACTGTAGTGTACCTCCTCCTCTGCACTGGGCTGTAGTGTACTGTAGTGTACCTCCTCCTCTGCACTGGGCTGTAGTGTACTGTAGTGTACCTCCTCCTCTGCACTGGGCTGTAGTGTACTGTAGTGTACCTCCTCCTCTGCACTGGGCTGTAGTGTACTGTAGTTTACTTCCTCCTCTGCACTGGGCCATAGTCTACTGTAGTGTACCTCCTCCTCTGCACTGGGCTGTAGTGTACTGTAGTGTACCTCCTCCTCTGCACTGGGCTGTAGTGTACTGTAGTGTACCTCCTCCTCTGCACTGGGCCGTAGTGTACTGTAGTGTACCTCCTCCTCTGCACCGGGCCATAGTCTACTGTAGTGTACCTCCTCCTCTGCACCGGGCCATAGTCTACTGTAGTGTACCTCCTCCTCTGCACTGGGCTGTAGTGTATTGTAGTGTACCTCCTCCTCTGCACTGGGCTGTAGTGTACTGTAGTTTACTTCCTCCTCTGCACTGGGCCATAGTCTACTGTAGTGTACCTCCTCCTCTGCACTGGGCTGTAGTGTACTGTAGTGTACCTCCTCCTCTGCACTGGGCTGTAGTGTACTGTAGTGTACCTCCTCCTCTGCACTGGGCTGTAGTGTACTGTAGTGTACCTCCTCCTCTGCACTGGGCTGTAGTGTACTGTAGTGTACCTCCTCCTCTGCACTGGGCCGTAGTGTACTGTAGTGTACCTCCTCCTCTGCACTGGGCTGTAGTGTACTGTAGTGTACCTCCTCCTCTGCACTGGGCTGTAGTGTACTGTAGTGTACCTCCTCCTCTGCACTGGGCTGTAGTGTACTGTAGTGTACCTCCTCCTCTGCACTGGGCTGTAGTGTACTGTAGTGTACCTCCTCCTCTGCACTGGGCCGTAGTGTACTGTAGTGTACCTCCTCCTCTGCACTGGGCTGTAGTGTACTGTAGTGTACCTCCTCCTCTGCACCGGGCCATAGTCTACTGTAGTGTACCTCCTCCTCTGCACTGGGCTGTAGTGTACTGTAGTGTACCTCCTCCTCTGCACCGGGCCATAGTCTACTGTAGTGTACCTCCTCCTCTGCACTGGGCTGTAGTGTACTGTAGTGTACCTCCTCCTCTGCACCGGGCCATAGTCTACTGTAGTTTACTTCCTCCTCTGCACTGGGCTGTAGTGTACTGTAGTGTACCTCCTCCTCTGCACCGAGCCATAGTCTACTGTAGTGTACCTCCTCCTCTGCACTGGGCTGTAGTGTACTGTAGTGTACCTCCTCCTCTGCACTGGGCTGTAGTGTACTGTAGTGTACTGTAGTGTACCTCCTCCTCTGCACCGGGCCATAGTCTACTGTAGTGTACCTCCTCCTCTGCACTGGGCTGTAGTGTACTGTAGTGTACCTCCTCCTCTGCACCGGGCCATAGTCTACTGTAGTGTACCTCCTCCTCTGCACTGGGCTGTAGTGTACTGTAGTGTACCTCCTCCTCTGCACCGGGCCATAGTCTACTGTAGTGTACCTCCTCCTCTGCACTGGGCTGTAGTGTACTGTAGTGTACCTCCTCCTCTGCACCGGGCCATAGTCTACTGTAGTTTACTTCCTCCTCTGCACTGGGCTGTAGTGTACTGTAGTGTACCTCCTCCTCTGCACCGGGCCATAGTCTACTGTAGTGTACCTCCTCCTCTGCACTGGGCTGTAGTGTACTGTAGTGTACCTCCTCCTCTGCACTGGGCTGTAGTGTACTGTAGTGTACTGTAGTGTACCTCCTCCTCTGCACCGGGCCATAGTCTACTGTAGTGTACCTCCTCCTCTGCACTGGGCTGTAGTGTACTGTAGTGTACCTCCTCCTCTGCACCGGGCCGTAGTCTACTGTAGTGTACCTCCTCCTCTGCACTGGGCCGTAGTGTACTGTAGTGTACCTCCTCCTCTGCACTGGGCTGTAGTGTACTGTAGTGTACCTCCTCCTCTGCACTGGGCTGTAGTGTACTGTAGTGTACCTCCTCCTCTGCACCGGGCCATAGTCTACTGTAGTTTACTTCCTCCTCTGCACTGGGCTGTAGTGTACTGTAGTGTACCTCCTCCTCTGCACTGGGCTGTAGTGTACTGTAGTGTACCTCCTCCTCTGCACTGGGCTGTAGTGTACTGTAGTGTACCTCCTCCTCTGCACTGGGCTGTAGTGTACTGTAGTGTACCTCCTCCTCTGCACTGGGCTGTAGTGTACTGTAGTTTACTTCCTCCTCTGCACTGGGCCATAGTCTACTGTAGTGTACCTCCTCCTCTGCACTGGGCCGTAGTGTACTGTAGTGTACCTCCTCCTCTGCACCGGGCTGTAGTGTACTGTAGTGTACCTCCTCCTCTGCACCGGGCCATAGTCTACTGTAGTGTACCTCCTCCTCTGCACTGGGCTGTAGTGTATTGTAGTGTACCTCCTCCTCTGCACTGGGCTGTAGTGTACTGTAGTTTACTTCCTCCTCTGCACTGGGCCATAGTCTACTGTAGTGTACCTCCTCCTCTGCACTGGGCTGTAGTGTACTGTAGTGTACCTCCTCCTCTGCACTGGGCTGTAGTGTACTGTAGTGTACCTCCTCCTCTGCACTGGGCTGTAGTGTACTGTAGTGTACCTCCTCCTCTGCACTGGGCTGTAGTGTACTGTAGTGTACCTCCTCCTCTGCACTGGGCCGTAGTGTACTGTAGTGTACCTCCTCCTCTGCACTGGGCTGTAGTGTACTGTAGTGTACCTCCTCCTCTGCACTGGGCTGTAGTGTACTGTAGTGTACCTCCTCCTCTGCACTGGGCTGTAGTGTACTGTAGTGTACCTCCTCCTCTGCACTGGGCTGTAGTGTACTGTAGTGTACCTCCTCCTCTGCACTGGGCCGTAGTGTACTGTAGTGTACCTCCTCCTCTGCACCGGGCCATAGTCTACTGTAGTGTACCTCCTCCTCTGCACTGGGCTGTAGTGTACTGTAGTGTACCTCCTCCTCTGCACCGGGCCGTAGTGTACTGTAGTGTACCTCCTCCTCTGCACTGGGCTGTAGTTTACCTCCTCCTCTGCACTGGGCTGTAGTGTACTGTAGTGTACCTCCTCCTCTGCACTGGGCTGTAGTGTACTGTAGTGTACCCTCCTGTGCACTGGGCTGTAGTTTACTTCCTCCTCTGCACTGGGCTGTAGTGTACTGTAGTGTACCTCCTCCTCTGCACTGGGCCGTAGTGTACTGTAGTGTACCTCCTCCTCTGCACTGGGCTGTAGTGTACTGTAGTGTACCTCCTCCTCTGCACTTGGCTGTAGTTTACCTAATGTCCTCACTAGAATAGGAAACTCAAATTCAGAGAAGTGAGGACATCATACCGGTCCTCACCTGAAAAATTGTCATTTTAGTGTTAGAATTAGGGGTTAGTGCTTATGCTTAGGGGTTAGAGTAATGTTATGGTTAGTGTGTGTGTGTGTAATCATCAATAACACTGACAGCTCTGAGCAAACTGCTAATGAGATATGTGATTGCCTGTGTAGTAAGTAGACTGGTTAACTTAATTAGATCCATTCTCAGGGTAGCCGCTCAACACTGATATTTACTGAACCAAAATATAAATACAACATGTAAAGTGTTGGTCCCCATGTAACGTGAGCTGAAATAAAGATCCCAGAAATGTTCCATACACACAAAAATCTTATTTCTCTCAGATTTTGTGCACAAATTAGTTTACTTCCCTGTTATTGAGCGTTTCTCCCTTGTCAAGATAATCAATCCACATGACAAGTCAGCATGATCATTACACAGGTGCACCTTGTGCTGGGGAAAGTAAAAGGCCACTCTAAAATGTGCAGTTTTGTCACGAAACACCATGCCACAGATGTCTCAAGTTGAAGGAGCATGCAATTGGCATGCTGACTGCAAGAATGTCCACCAGAGCTGTTGTCAGAGAATTGATCATTTCTCTACCATAAGCCGCCTCCAATGTTGTTTTAGAGAATTTGGCAATACGTCCAACTGGACTCACAACCGCAAATCACGTCAGCCCAGGACCTCCACATCTGGCTTATTCACCTGCGGGATTGCCTGAGACCAGCCACCCTGACAGCTGATGAAACTGAGGATAATTTTTGTCTGTAATACAGCCCTTGGCTGCGCACCTTCCCAATCATTTGAATTCCATAGATTATGGCCTAATGAATTGATTTGAATTCAATGGTTCCATAATATGAACTGTAACTCAATGAAATCTTTGAAATTGTTGCATGTTGCATTTATATTTTATTTACAGTGCCTTGCGAAAGTATTCACTCCCCTTGGCATTTTTTCTATTTTGTTGCCTTACAACCAATAATTAAAATTGATTTACACAACATGCCTACCGCTTTGAAGATGCAAAATAAAAAAAATTGTGAAACAAACAAGAAGTTAGATCACAAAAAAACAGAAAACTTGAGCGTGCATAACTATTCACCCGCCAAAAGTCAATACTTTGTAAAGCCACCGTTTGCAGCAATTACAGCTGCAAGTCTCTTGGGATATGTCTCTAAAAGCTTGGCACATCTAGCCACTGGGATTTTTTGCCTACTCTTCAAGGCAAAACTGCTCCAGCTCCTTCAAGTTGGATGGGTTCCTGCTGGTGTACAGCAATCTTTAAGTCATACCACAGATTCTCAATTGGATTGAGGTCTGGGCTTTGACAAGGACATTCCAAGACATTTAAATGTTTCCCCTTAAACCACTTGAGTGTTGCTTTAGCAGTATGCTTAAGGTCATTGTCCTGCTGGAAGGTGAACCTCCATCCCAGTCTCAAATCTCTGGAAGACTGAAACAGGTTTTCCTCAAGAATTTCCCTGTATTTAGCACCATCCATCATTCCTTCAATTCTGATCAGTTTCCCAGTCCCTGCTGATGAAAAGCATCCCCGGATGGTATTCTTGGGGCGATGAGAGGTGTTGGGTTTGTGCCAGACATAGCATTTTCTTTGATGGCCAAAAAGCTACATTTTTGTCTCATCTGACCAGTACCTGAGTACCTTATTCCATATGTTTGAGGAGTCTCCCACACGACTTTTGGTGAACACCAAACGTGTTTGCTTATTTTTGTCTTTAAGCAATGGCTTTTATTCTGGCCACTCTTCCGTAAAGCCCAGCTCTGTGGAGTGTACGGCTTAATGTGGTCCTATGGACAGATATTCCAATCTCTGCTGTGGAGCTTTGCAGCTCCTTCAGAGTTGTCTTTGGTCTCTTTGTTGCCTCTCTGATTAATTCCCTTCTTGCCTGGCCCGTGAGTTTTGGTGGGTGGCCCTCTCTTGGCAGGTTTGTTGTGGTGCCATATTCTTTCCGTTTTTCATAATGGATTTAATGGTGGGATGTTCAAAGTCTCTGATATTTTTTTATAACCCAACCCTGACCTGTACTTCTCCACAACTTTGTCCTTGACCTGTTTGGAGAGCTCCTTGGTCTTTATGGTGCCACTTCCTTGGTGGTGCCCCTTGCTTAGTGGTGTTGCAGACTCGGGGGCCTTTCAGAACAGGTGTATACAGTGCCTTGCGAAAGTATTCGGCCCCCTTGAACTTTGCGACCTTTTGCCACATTTCAGGCTTCAAACATAAAGATATAAAACTGTATTTTTTTGTGAAGAATCAACAACAAGTGGGACACAATCATGAAGTGGAACGACATTTATTGGATATTTCAAACTTTTTTAACAAATCAGAAACTGAAAAATTGGGCGTGCAAAATTATTCAGCCCCTTTACTTTCAGTGCAGCAAACTCTCTCCAGAAGTTCAGTGAGGATCTCTGAATGATCCAATGTTGACCTAAATGACTAATGATGATAAATCAGAGGGTTGGATCATCAGATCATGTGATACTTAGATTGCACACAGGTGGACTTTATTTAATTAATTATGTGACTTCTGAAGGTAAATGGTTGCACCAGATCTTATTTAGGGGCTTCATAGCAAAGGGGGTGAATACATATGCACGCACCACTTTTCCATTTTAAATTTTGTAGAAC
Source organism: Oncorhynchus nerka (assembly GCF_034236695.1). Taxonomy (NCBI): domain Eukaryota; kingdom Metazoa; phylum Chordata; class Actinopteri; order Salmoniformes; family Salmonidae; genus Oncorhynchus; species Oncorhynchus nerka. The sequence goes on along the minus strand of NC_088419.1, from coordinate 18,857,115 downwards.
TATTAAATTAAATTATTAAACAAGTAATTTTTTTCACTTCACCAATTTTGACTATTTTGTGTATGTTCATTACATGAAATCCAAATAAAAATCAAGTTAAACTACAGGTTGTAATGCAACAAAATAGGAAAAACACCAAGGGGGTTGAATACAATTGCAAGGCTCTGTATCTGCCTGTTCTGCACCCCTCTGTGGTCTGTAAAACACCTGATTACTGTATAATCACTGTGTGTGTGTGTGTGTGTGATGGATTCTCCCCTTGCTAAAAGAGGACTCCTTGAATATGAACTCGAATGGCATACATTATCGATGCTCTCCTTTCGTTCTCTTTCTATAAGAGCCAATAATCTGTATCCCAAATGGCACCCTATTTGCTATTTAGTGCACTACTTTTGACCAGGACGCAGTCAATGTCACCTCCATCTATTTCTTGTGAGACTGGTTCCTCTCTGCTGCTGAAGGCTGCTAGTCTACAGTACAGAGCCTGACATGTGACATACATATGATGGGAGAACATCCTTCCATCTAAGTGGCCTCTTTCATACTCTCATAGAAGAAAACAACGACCCACACAAGCACGCCGTATGAGGCCAGATTTGAAAGCTCCTTTGGGTGGTGGACCGTTCTTGATACACACGAGAAACTGTTGAGTGTGAAAAACCCAGCAGCGTTGCAGTTCTTGACACACTCGAAACGGTGCACCTGGCACTTACAGTAGAAGTGGGAAGTTTACATACACCTTAGCCAAATACATTTAAACTCAGTTTTTCACAATTCCTGGCATTTAATCCTAATAAAAATTGATGCCATCTATTTTGTGAAAGGCACCAATCCCTCCTGCAGCAAAGCACTCCCACAACATGATGCTGCCACCCCGTGCTTCACGGTTGGGATGGTGTTCTTCGGCTTGTAAGCCTACCCCTTTTCCTCCAAACATAACAATGGTTATTATGGCCAAACTGTTCTATTTTTGTTTCATCAGACCAGAGGACATTTCTCCAAAAAGTACGATCTTTGTCCCCATGTACAGTTGCAAACCGTAGTCTGGCTTTTTTATGGTGATTTTGGAGCAGTGGCTTCTTCCTTGCTGAGCGGCCTTTCAGGCTATGTCGATATAGGACTCGTTTAACTATGGATATAGATACTTTTGTACCTGTTTCATCCAGCATCTTCACAAGGTCCTTTGTTGATGTTCTGGGATTGATTTGCACTTTACGCACCAAAGTTTGTTCATCTCTAGGAGACAGAATGCGTCTCCTTCCTGAGCAGTATGACGACTGCGTGGTCCCATGGTGTTTATACTTGCGTACTATTGTTTGTACAGATGAACGTGATACCTTCAGGCGTTTGAAAATGTTATTTTCTCTTGGCTAATTTCTTTTGATTTTTCCATGATGTCAAGCAAAGAGGCACTTAGTTTGAAGGTAGGCCTTGAAATACATCCACAGGTCACCTCCAATTGAGTCAAATTATGTCAATTACCCTATCACAAGCTTCAGAACATAATTTTCTTGAATTTTCCAAGCTGTTTAAAGGCACAGTCAACTTAGTGTATGTAAACTTCTGACCCACTGGAATTGTGATACAGTCAATTATAGGTGAAATAATCTGTCTGTAAACAATTGTTGGAAAAATGACTTGTAGATGTCCTGACTGACTTGCCAAAACTATAGTTTGTTTATAAGGAATTTGTGGTTGAAAAATGAGCTTTAATGACTCCAACCTATGTGTATGTAAACTTCTGACTTCAACTGTGCTACCATACCCCATTCAACTGCATTTAAATATTTTGTCTTGCCCATTCACCCTCTGAATGGCACACATACACAAACCATGTCTCAATTGTCTCAAGCCTTAAAAATCCTCTTTAACCTGTATCTTCCCCTTCATCTACACTGATTGAAGTAGATTTAACAGGTGACATCAATAATGGATCATCACTTTCATCTGGATTCACCTGTTCAGTCTATGTCATGGAAATGTTATGTAGACTGAGTTTATTTTTGCTTACCAGATCTCATTATGAAGGACATCATTTGGGCCCCTCTATTTGTGCGTCCAGCGTTCACCATATTGTCTATGTTTGACCAGGTCTATTGTGCTCAGGTCAAAAGTAGTGCACTATAGGGGTGCCATTTGGGGCTATGCTCAGTCAGAGGGGTGTTGTGTATGATCCCGTCACGGCTAAATCTTGACGCCACACTAAATAACCCATACCATATTATCCCACATTTAATTGGACGATTCTATCAGAGAGCATCGCCTTTTCATAATGCCCTATCAATCAGCCAGAGCAAATGTGCAGGCTGCAGCAAAACCAATTACTAGACAGACTGGTGGAAATAACAACCTATTCTCTCAATCACTGCAAGACAATGTCTGCATAACAGAAACAGGTTTGGATATTTTGTGGTTGGAATACTCAAGACTGAAGAATACTAAGCATAATCACTGTATGATGACAAGGATGACAATGACAGAAATATACAGCGCATAGTTTGATGGATTCTCTGTCTCTATTCAACCTGGGTGCTGTTTCACTGTGTTTTCTGTTGTAAACTGTGAATACAGGGGGTGAAAACATTTCAGCATTTGACATGAGAACAAAACACTACTTGTTTTCTCAGATCTGTCGTGTCTAACAGGGATGATGAGGTCAAGGGGGCTTCCGTATCTTCTCTCTGCTCAGAATAGATTATTTACTTTTAAAGATGAACCCTTTCAAGATTATTATAAACTGGGTGGGTCAAGCCCTGAATGCTGATTGGCCCGACAGCCGTGGTATATCAAATCGTATACCACGGGTATGACAAAGCACTTATTTTTATTGCCCTAATTACATTGGTAACCAGTTTATAATAGCAATAAGGCACCTCAGGGGTTTGTGGTATATGGCCAATATAACATGGCAAAGGGCTGTATCCAGGCACTCCATGTTGCGTCGTGCATAAGAACAGCCAGGTATATTGGCCATATACCACACCCTCTTTGGCCTTATTGCTTAATTGATGTTGAACACAGGACTTATATGCCTGACTTCTTCTGTGACTTCTCACCGTACTCTTCCATGGCTTCCTCTGTGATTTCTCACTGTTTGTTGTATTCATAACAGTGGCTTTTTTTATTTTTTTATTTTTTTATTTCACCTTTATTTAACCAGGTAAGCAAGTTGAGAACAAGTTCTCATTTACAATTGCGACCTGGCCAAGATAAAGCAAAGCAGTTCGACACATACAACGACACAGAGTTACACATGGAGTAAAACAAACATACAGTCAATAAAACAGTAAAAAAAAAAAAAAAACAAGTCTATATACAATGTGAGCAAATTAGGTGAGAAGGGATGTAAAGGCAAAAAAGGCCATGGTGGCAAAGTAAATACAATATAGCAAGTAAAACACTGGAATGGTAGTATTGCAATGGAAGAATGTGCAAAGTAGAAATAAAAATAATGGGGTGCAAAGGAGCAAAATAAATAAATAAATTAAATACAGTTGGGAAAGAGGTAGTTGTTTGGGCTAAATTATAGTTGGGCTATGTACAGGTGCAGTAATCTGTAAGATGCTCTGACAGTTGGTGCTTAAAGCTAGTGAGGGAGATAAGTGTTTCCAATTTAAGAGATTTTTGTAGTTCGTTCCAGTCATTGGCAGCAGAGAACTGGAAGGAGAGGCGGCCAAAGAAAGAATTGGTTTTGGGGGTGACTAGAGAGATATACCTGCTGGAGCGTGTGCTACAGGTGGGAGATGCTATGGTGACCAGCGAGCTGAGATAAGGGGGACTTTACCTAGCAGGGTCTTGTAGATGACATGGAGCCAGTGGGTTTGGCGACGAGTATGAAGCGAGGGCCAGCCAACGAGAGCGTACAGGTCGCAATGGTGGGTAGTATATGGGGCTTTGGTGACAAAACGGATAGCACTGTGATAGACTGCATCCAATTTGTTGAGTAGGGTATTGGAGGCTATTTTGTAAATGACATCGCCAAAGTCGAGGATTGGTAGGATGGTCAATTTTACAAGGGTATGTTTGGCAGCATGAGTGAAGGATGCTTTGTTGCGAAATAGGAAGCCAATTCTAGATTTAACTTTGGATTGGAGATGTTTGATATGGGTCTGGAAGGAGAGTTTACAGTCTAACCAGACACCTAAGTATTTGTAGTTGTCCACGTATTCTAAGTCAGAGCCGTCCAGAGTAGTGATGTTGGACAGGCGGGTAGGTGCAGGTAGCGATCGGTTGAAGAGCATGCATTTAGTTTTACTTGTATTTAAGAGCAATTGGAGGCCACGGAAGGAGAGTTGTATGGCATTGAAGCTTGCCTGGAGGGTTGTTAACACAGTGTCCAAAGAAGGGCCGGAAGTATACAGAATGGTGTCGTCTGCATAGAGGTGGATCAGAGACTCACCAGCAGCAAGAGCGACCTCATTGATGTATACAGAGAAGAGAGTCGGTCCAAGAATTGAACCCTGTGGCACCCCCATAGAGACTGCCAGAGGTCCGGACAGCAGACCCTCCGATTTGACACACTGAACTCTATCAGAGAAGTAGTTGGTGAACCAGGCGAGGCAATCATTTGAGAAACCAAGGCTGTCGAGTCTGCCGATGAGGATGTGGTGGTTGACAGAGTCGAAAGCCTTGGCCAGATCAATGAATACGGCTGCACAGTAATGTTTCTTATCGATGGCGGTTAAGATATCGTTTAGGACCTTGAGCGTGGCTGAGGTGCACCCATGACCAGCTCTGAAACCAGATTGCATAGCAGAGAAGGTATGGTGAGTTTCGAAATGGTCGGTAATCTGTTTGTTGACTTGGCTTTCGAAGACCTTAGAAAGGCATGGTAGGATAGATATAGGTCTGTAGCAGTTTGGGTCAAGAGTGTCCCCCCTTTGAAGAGGGGGATGACCGCAGCTGCTTTCCAATCTTTGGGAATCTCAGATGACACGAAAGAGAGGTTGAACAGGCTAGTAATAGGGGTGGCAACAATTTCGGCAGATAATTTTAGAAAGAAAGGGTCCAGATTGTCTAGCCCGGCTGATTTGTAGGGGTCCAGATTTTTCAGCTCTTTCAGAACTTCAGCTGAATGGATTTGGGAGAAGGAGAAATGGGGAAGGCTTGGGCGAGTTGCTGTTGGGGGTGCAGTGCTGTTGACCGGGGTAGGAGTTGCCAGGTGGAAAGCATGGCCAGCCGTAGAAAAATGCTTATTGAAATTCTCAATTATGGTGGATTTATCAGTGGTGACAGTGTTTCCTATCTTCAGTGCAGTGGGCAGCTGGGAGGAGGTGTTCTTATTCTCCATGGACTTTACAGTGTCCCAGAACTTTTTAGAGTTAGTGTTGCAGGAAGCAAATTTCTGCTTGAAAAAGCTAGCCTTGGCTTTTCTAACTGCCTGTGTATAACGGTTTCTAGCTTCCCTGAACAGCTGCATATCACGGGGACTGTTTGATGCTAATGCAGAACGCCATAGGATGTTTTTGTGTTGGTTAAGGGCAGTCAGGTCTGGGGAGAACCAAGGGCTATATCTGTTCCTGGTTCTAATTTTCTTGAATGGGGCATGTTTATTTAACATTGTTAGGAAGGCATTTTAAAAAAATATCCAGGCATCCTCTACTGACGGGATGAGATCAATATCCTTCCAGGACACCCCGGCCAGGTCGATTAGAAAGGCCTGCTCGCTGAAGTGTTTCAGGGAGCGTTTTACAGTGATGAGTGGAGGTCGTTTGACCGCTGACCCATTACGGATGCAGGCAATGAGGCAGTGATCGCTGAGATCTTGGTTGAAGACAGCAGAGGTGTATTTAGAGGGGAAGTTGGTTAGGATGATATCTATGAGGGTGCCCGTGTTTAAGGCTTTGGGGGGGTACCTGGTAGGTTCATTGATAATTTGTGTGAGATTGAGGGCATCAAGTTTAGATTGTAGGATGGCTGGGGTGTTAAGCATGTTCCAGTTTAGGTCGCCTAGCAGCACGAGCTCTGAAGATAGATGGCTTGAACCCCTTGTATTCTATTTCAGGGTGTACCATTGCTAAAATTACATTTGTATCTTCTCTCCAACTCTAAATGTTAAACCTCTATACCTGGTCGCATCTCTATTCTCCTAAAACAGAGGAAGAAGACAGTGGAAGCTTGAGAGAGATGTTGTTACATTCTTTTCCAATCTAGCTGCAGACAAAACTTTCATTTTTACTGTCCTATTTACATTGGTAACCAGTTTATAATAGCAATAAGGCACAAATGAGCAAAATAACGAGTCAGCAGAGACATAAAGGAATTTGCGTTGCAAATGGCTCCCTATTCCCTTTATAGTGCACTTCTACCACAGGGCTCTGGTCAAAGGGGAACTACGTAGAGAAGTGGGTGCCATTTAGGACAGAACTGACAAAATATTAACACTGATGAACTCCAAGCCACCATTTTGGGGGTTAGGCTCACTGTTACCCTGAGAGATGGTAAAAATGGGGTAAACGGACACTTGGTCTTGAGGCGTTCTTACTGTAATTCACCCAGAACGCTGCAGCCCACCTGGTGTTCAACCTTCCCAACCTCTCCCATGCCACCCTACTCCTCGACACACTCCACTGGCTTCCAGTCGAAGCTCTTATCCACTACAAGACCATGATGCTTGTCTAAGGAGCAGCAAGGAAACTGAGCCTCCCTACCTTCAGGCTATGCTCAAACTCTACACCCCAACGCAAGCTCTCCGTTCTGCCACCTCTGGTTCTTGGCCCTCCTACCCCTACGGGGGTCAGCTCAAAATCAACACAGTCAAAGCTCATTCCTGTCCTGGCATGCCAATAGTGGAAGAAGCATCCCCTTCTTCCAAAAATGTCTCAAACCCTACCTCTTGAAAATTGTATCTTATGGTGTTTTCACACATTTCACAACTATTTTAACTATCTCAGTCCTCTTTAAAGTGAACTCTGGGGTAAAGAAATAGCTAAATAACTCAGTTCTCTTTGTATTCACACTGCCTTTGCCTTAGAATGAGGACTCTTTTGCCAGTTCACTTCACCTATTTTATGGACTGAGTCCTCTTTGAACTAAAACTGCACACATTTTTTTCCGTGAACCTGCACATCATCATCATCTTTTCTGTTTGGTGGCACCAATGTGAGGGTTCGTGGCAAGGGAAACAGTGTTGCAGTAGTCTAGTGTGTGATGTGAGAATAATGACAAGCGAACCTGGGGAGCTTTGCGTTCACATGGTCCTAAAAAAAGAAACCGGATCACGGAACTCACGCAGATCAAACTCGGACCACCTCTAAAGATGGTCTCAGTTCGGGGGGCTCTTTTGAGGGGTCTGAGTTCCTTTGGAGTGTTCACACTGCACAAAAAAAATAAGCAAACCGCACTGAGTTCACAAAAATTGGCTAAAGGGGACCAAGTGTGAAAACACCCTTAAATAATCCCACAGTACTTACTTTGACTAAGATATGTGGTTGTTTCAACTAGCTATAGAGTCGATGTCCATGCCCCTGTTGAAATCCCCATCAAAATCTATCTGTTTAAGCTAGTGATGTCAGTTTTTATGCATGGCCTGCGTCTCAATCCACCACATCCGCAGGTTCGCCTTCCGCATCTGTGGTGGAAGGTGGCAGAGCTACAGCAGCGTTTGTCACAGGTCGGTACTGCCGATCTGCCAACTACTGTCTGTAGCGTCCGAACAGTTTGGGCTACACACTAATATGACCCCACCATTCGAAAGGTGAGACTCTCACAATCGTTTAACCCTCACAAGACTCAACCGAAGATAGCCATGTACCAGTTTAAAACAATTATGGTAGGATATCTGGAAGTACTTTAGTGCCAAAAAAAGGGGTTAAATATGGGTAAATAAAAATACTTTTCTGAACTTTCTTACATCTCTCATAGGACCTTTTCACCTTTTACTTTTAATTACCGTTTAATCAAACTCTGTATTTAACAAGTTTACCAACGTCTTAGTTTTGTCCTCACTCAACTTTTTTCCTTCATATTTCTCACCCCGGACGCTTTACCTTGACATGGATCTGCAGGACCTGCTCCGGTCAAAAAAGTGAATATTATGCCCTCTCGTTGCAGTTGCTGTACTCATAATATACAGGACAACTATTCCCATATGGTGAGGATAGCCGAGTTGCAAACCCGGCTTCAGACCTAATCGTTGATAAAGGGCAATTTAAGTGTAAGAAAGGATGATACAGTGTCTGTGCCACCAGTAAATACAGGTAGTAGGGTTAATCCCCCTGCACATTCCCCGCAGCCAGACCATTTCCTCATGACTTCTGGAAGTAAATGCCGTTGGCACCAACAATGTTAGGATGAAACAGTCAGAGGTTGGCATCGAGTAATTGAATAGTTAGTGGGAGTGATGAGCACTACAGCAGACTTGTACAACTCAATCGCTGGTTGAAAACTGTTTTCTGTCCCTCCCAAAATATAGAATTTGTTGATAACTGGTCCTCTTTCTGGGACTCACCCACAAACAGGACCAAGCCTGGCCCGATGAGGAGTGACAGACTCCATCCTAGCTGGGAGGGGTGCTCTTATCTAATCTATCAACATAAACAGGGCTCTAACTCCTCTAGCTCCACAATGAGATAGGGAGCAGGCATATAGCCAGCCTGCCAGCTTAGTGGAGTCTGCCCTAGCACAGTCAGTGTTGTCAGCTCAGTTTTCCCCGTTGAGACCGTGTCTGTGCCTCAATCTAGGTCAGGCAAAACTTAACATGGCGATGTTCGCCTCAGCCATCTCACTGGAATAAAGACCTCCTCCATTCCTGTCATTATAGAAGGAGATTATGATAATACCTCATATCTCAAAGTAGGACTACTTGATGTTAGATCCCTCACTTCCAAGGCAGTCATAATCAATGAACTAATCACTGATCATAAACTTGATTGGCCTGACTGAAACATGGCTCAAGCCTGATGAATTGACTGTGTTAAATGAGGCCTCTCCTCCTGGTTACATTAGTGACCATATCCTCCGCGCATCCCCTAACAGCGGAGGTGATGCTAACATTTATGACAGCAAATTTCAATTTACGAAATTAAGACTGCATTTTTGTCTTTTGAGCTGGTAGTCATGAAATCTATGCAGCCTACTCAATAAATTTGTATAGCTACTGTTTACAGGCCTCCTGGGTCGTATACAGCGATCCTCACTGAGTTCCCTGAATTCCTATCGGACCTTGTAGTCATGGCAGATAATATTCACATTTTTGGTAACTTCAATATTCACATGGAGAAGTCCACAGACCCACTCCAAAAAGCTTTCAGAGCCATCATCGACTCAGCGGGTGTTGTCCAACATGTCTTGGGACCTACGAATTTCCACAATCATACCCTGGATCTCGAATTGTCCCGTTGAATAGATATTGTGGATCTAAATGTTTTTCTTCATAATTGTGGACTCATTTGCTCAGACCCCAACCAAGGATGATCAAACGTTGCATTATAAATTCTCAGACAACCCAAAGATTCCTAAATGCCCTTCCAGACTACCTCCACCTAAAGTGCATTCAGACGTTTTACGAGTCCTGAACCGATTGTTTTGTTTGTTTATCAACGTTGTTTGTAACTTATTTTTGTACTTATTTTAAACATAATGTTGCCGCTACAATCTCTTATGACCGAAAATAACTTCTGGACATCAGGACTGCGATTACTCAGCACGGACTGGCAGAATCCTTTTTTTCCTTTAACACAGGGATCTGATGAGGCTGACGCGAACTATATACTGCTTTCTTGGGAAAGCAGGCTCTCGGGAACAGGCTCAGATCCCCGTGATATGTGTGAAGAGATGGAGAAAAAGGGTCCGGAGGGCGGGCTGCCTTCTGAGAATTTGTAGGCGATCGACTCCACTTCCTTCCATTCTGCTAGCAAAGTGCAATCTTTGGACAATAAAATCGATGACCTACACGGAAGATTAAACTACCAACGGGACATTCAAAACTGTAATATCTTATGCTTCACGGAGACGTGGCTGAACGACGACACTATCAACATACAGCTGGCTGGTTATACGCTGTACCGGCAGGATAGAACAGCGGCGTCTGGTAAGACAAGGGGAGGCTCACTATGTATTTTGTAAATAACAGCTGGTGCACGATATCTAAGGAAGTCTCAAGCTATTGCTCGCCTAGTAGCCGGGGACTTTAATGCAGGGAAACTTAAATCTGTTTTACCGAATTTCTATCAGCATGTTAAATGTGCAACCAGAGGGAAAAAAACTCTGGTCCACCTTTACTCCACACACAGGGACGCATACAAAGCTCTCCCTCGCCTTCCATTTGGAAAATCTGACCATAATTCTATCCTCCTGATTCCTGCTTACGAGCAAAAATTCAAGCAGGAAGCACCAGTGACGAGTTCAATAAAAAAGTGGTCAGATGAAGCGGATGCTAAGCTACAGGACTGTTTTGCTAGCACAGACTGGAATATGTTCCGGGATTCCTCCGATGGCATTGGAGTACACCACATCAGTCATTGGCTTCATCAATAAGTGCATCGATGATGTCACCCCACAGTGACCGTGCGTACATACCCTAACCAGAAGCCATTGATTACAGGCAACATCACACTGAGCTAAAGGCTAGAGCTGCCACTTTCAAGGAGTGGGACTCTAACACTGAAGCTTAAAAGAAATCCAGCTATGCTCTCCGGCGAACCATCAAACAGGCAAAGAGTCAATACAGGATTAAGATTGAATCGTACAACACAGGCTCTGACGCTCGTTGGATATGGCAGGGCTTGCAAACCATTATAGACTACAAAGGGAAGCATTTGCCGAGAGCTGCCCAGTTACATGAGCCTACCAGACAAGCTAAATTAATTCTGTGCTCGCTTCGAGGCAAATAACACTGAAACATGCGTGAGAGCACCAGCTGTTCCAGAAGACTGTGTGATCACGCACTCCGCAGCCAATGTCAGTAAGAGCTTTAAACAGGTCAACATTCACAAGGCCGCAGGGCCAGACGGATTACTAGGACGTGTACTGCGAGCATGCGCTGATCAACTGGCAAGTGTCTTCACTGACATTTTCAACCTCTCACTGTCTGAGTCTGTAATACCAACATGTTTTAAGCAGACCACCATAGTGCCTGTACCCAAGAACACTAAGGTAACCTGCCTAAACAACTACAGACGTGTAGCACTCACGTCTGTAGCCATGAAGTGCTTCGAAAGTCTGATCATGGCTCACATCAACACCATTATCCCAGAAACTCTAGACCCACTCCATTTTGCATACCGCCCCAACAGATCCACAGATGATGCAATCTCTATTGCACTCCACACTGCCCTTTCCCACCTGGACATAAGGAACACCTATGTGAGAATGCTATTAATTGACTACAGCTCAGCATTCAACACCATAGTGCCCTCAAAGCTCATCAATAAGCTAAGGACCCTGGGACTAAACACCTCCCTCTGCAACTGTATCCTGGACTTCCAGGATGAGGGTAGGTAACAACACATTCGCCATGCTGATTCTCAACACAGGGGCACCTCCGGGGTGCGTGCTCAGTCCCCTCCTGTACTCCCTGTTCACTCATGACTGCATGGCCAGGCACAACTCCAACACCATCATTAAAATAAAAAAATAAAATTTAAATTTAAAATTAAATTAATATTAATTAAGTTTACAGATGACACAACAGTGGTAGGCCTGATCACCGACAACAACGAGACAGTCTATAGGGAGGAGGTCAGAGACCTGGCCGTGTGGTGCCAGGATAACAACCGCTCCCTCAGCGTGATCAAGACAAAGGAGATGATTGTTGACTACAGGAAAAAGAGGACCGAGCACGCCCCCATTCTCATCGACGGGGCTGCAGTGGAGCAGGTTGAGAGCTTCAAGTTTCTAGGTGTCCACATCACCAACAAACTAACATTGTTCAAGCACACCAAGACAGTCGTGAAGAGGGCACGACAAAACCTATTCCCCCTCAGGAGACTGAAAATATTTGGCATGGGTCCTCAGATACTCAAAAGGTTCTACAGTTGCACCATCGAGAGTATCCTGACTGGTTGCATCACTGCCTGGTATGGCAACTGCTCGGCCTCCGACCGCAAGGCACTACAGAGGGTAGTCCGAACGGCCCAGTACATCGCCTCTATACAAGGCGGTGTCTGAGGACGGCCCTAAAAAGACTCCAGCCACCCTAGTCATAGACTGTTCTCTCTGCTACCGCACGGCAAGCAGTACCGAAGCGCCAAATCTAGGTCCAATAGGCTGCTAAACAGCTTCTACCCCCAAGCCATAAGACTCAAGAACATCTAATCAAATGGCTACCCAGACTATTTGCATTGCCACCCCCCCCCCCCCCCTTTACACCGCTGCTACTCTCTGTTGTTATCATCTATCCATAGTCACTTTAATATCTCTACCTACATGTACATATTACCTCAACCAACCGGTGCCACCGTACATTAACTCTGTACTGGTACCAAACCCTTTTATATGGTCTCGCTATTGTTATTTTACTGCTGCTCTTTAATTACTTGTTACTTTTATTTCTTATTCTTATCTGTATTTTTTTTAACCTACATTGTTGGTTAAGGGCTCATAAGAAAGCATTTCACTGTAAGGTCTACACCTGTTGTATTCGGCGCCTATAACTAATACAATATGATTTGATTTGAAAGTATTCGGGCCCCTTGACTTTTTCCACATTTTGTTACGTTACAGCCTTATTCTAAAATGTATTAAATAGTTGTTTTCCCTCAGACATGTACACACAATACCCCATAATGACAAAGCAAAAACACGTTTTTAGAAATGTTTTCAAATGTATAAAAAAAAATGGAAATATCACATTTAAGTATTCAGACCCTTTACTTTGTTGAAGCACCGTTGGCAGTAAATAAGGTATTTCTGTTTTAAATGTTTAATACATTTGCTAAAAAACCTGAATACTTTTCTGAATTTACTGTACCCAAGACACCGGAGTACAAAAATCCTTTAACCACCCAACCGAGGATCTATACTAAACATTGCGTAATACCCTAAATGTAGTCACATTGCAAAAAAACATTTGTCAAGAAACTAGCTCCCTGGTATACAGAAAATACCCGAGCCCTGAAGCAAACTTCCAGAAAATTGGAACGGAAATGGTGCTCCACCAAATTGGAAGTATTCTGACTAGCTTGGAAAGACAGTACCATGCAGTATCAAAAAGCCCTCACTGCTGCTCGATCAGCCTACTTTTCCAATCTGATTGAGGAGAATAAAAACAATCCAACATTTATTTTTTAAACTGTCGCAAAGCTAACTAAAAAGTGGCATTCCCCAAATCAGAATGGCCTTCACTTCCACAGCGATGAATTCATTAACTTCTTTGACGAAAAGATCATGATCATTAGGAAGCAAATTACAAACTCCTCTTTGAATATGTGTATTTCTCCAAGACTTACTTGTCCTGAGAACTGCCAGGACCTCGGATTAATGGAGACACTCCATTTAAAAAAATCATGAATCTCTCGACACATTCACGAAAATAGTCATGCCTCTAAACCTTCCAGTTGCCTACTGGACCCTGTTCCAACTAAACTCTTGAAAGAGTTGCTTCCTGTGCTTGGCCCTCCTATGGTGAACATGATAAACGGCTCCCTATCCCCTGGATGTGTACCAAACTCACTAAAAGTGGCAGTAATAAAGCCTCTCCTGATAAAAACAAACCTTGACCAGGAAAACATGAAAACTATCAGCCTATATCAAATATCACATTCCTCTATTTTTTGTTGTTGTTGAAAAAACTGTTGCTCATCATCTCAGGGCCTTCTTGAAGGCAAATCACTTGTACGAAACGTTCCAGTCTGGTTTTAGACCACATCATAGTACTGAGACCGCACTCGTGAAGGTGATAAATTACATTTGAATGGTTGCAGACCAATGCTCTGCGTCTGTCCTCGTAATCCTCGACCTTAATGTCGCTTTTGACACCATCGATCACCACATTCTTTTGGAGTGATTGGAAACCCTAATTGGTCTACACAGACAAGTTCTTACCTGGTTTAGATTTGATCTGTCGGAAATATATCCCCTGAAAAATCAGTGGTAATTTTTGGTGTTCCTCAAGGTTCCGTTTTAGGACCACTATTGTTTTCACTATTAATTCTACCTTTTGGGGATGTCAACGTTCACTGCTATACAGACACACAGCTGTACATTCCGATGAAACATGGTGAAGCCCCAAAATTGCCTACCCTAGAAGCCTGTGTTTAAGTTAAGTTTTAAACTGCTAAAAAAGAGTTTGGGGTCCCAAGAAGCAAAGAGATCGGCTGTTTGATCTGACAATAAATCTTGGTGGTTGTACAGTCATCTCAAATAAAACTGAAGGACCTCAGCGTTACTCTGGACCTGATCTCTCTTTTGACGAACATATCAAAAATATTTAAAGAGCAGATTTTTTCCATCCTCCACTGGGATTCTTTGCCTCTGACCCTATTACAGGGGCTGAGTCACTGGCTTGCTAGTGGTCTCCAATGCCATCCCTAGGAGGGGTGCATCACGTTGTGCCAGACCTTTTTCGATGTACAGTGCATTCAGAAAATATTTAGACCCCTTGACATTTTACACATTTTATTACATTACAGACTTATTCCTCAACAATCTACACACAATAATAATAATAATGACAAAGTGAAAACAATTTTTTAGAAATGTATGCACATAATATTCAGTATTCAGATTCTTTGCTATGAGACTCGAAATTGAGTTCAGGTGCATCCTGTTTCCATTGATCTTCCTTGAGATGTTTCTACAACTTGGAGTCAACCTGTGGTAAATTCAATTGATTGGACATGATTTGGAAAGGCACACACCTGTCTATATAAGGTCCCACAGTGGACAGTGCATGTCAGAGCAAAAACCAAGCCATGAGGTCGAAGGAATTGTCCATAGAGCTCCGAGACAGAATTGTGTCGATGCACAGATCTGGGGAAGGGTACCAAAAATGTCTGCAGCATTGAAGGTCCCCAAGAACACAGTGGCCTCCATCATTCTTAAATGGAAGAAGTTCGGAACCACCGAGACTCTTCCTAGAGCTGGCCACCTGGCCAAACTGAGCAATCGGGGGAGAAGGGCCTTGGTCAGGGAGATGACCAAGAACTTGATGGTCACTCTGACAGAGCTCTGGAGTTCCTCTGTGGAGATGGGAGAACCTTCCAGAAGGACATCCATCTCTGTAGCATTCCACCAATCAGGCCTTTATGATAGAGTGGCCAGAAGGAAGCCACTCCTCAGTAAAGGTAAATGACAGCCCGCTTGGAGTTTGCTAGAAGGCACCTAAAGGACGCTCAGACCATGGGGAAAGATTCTCTGGTCTGATGTCACGTCTGGAGGAAGCCTAGCACCATCCCTACGGTGAAGCATGGTGCTGGCAGCATCATGCTGTGTGGATTTTTTTCAGCGGCACGGACTGGGAGACTAGTTAGGATCAAGGGAAAGATAAACGGAACAAAGTACAGAGAAATTCTTGATGAATACCTTCTCCAGAGCGCTCAGGACCGCAGACTGGGGCGAAGGTTCACCTTGCAACAGGACAACGACCCTAAGCACACAGCCAAGACAATGGAGGAGTGGCTTCTGGACAAGTCTCTGACTGGCCTTGAGTGGCCCAGCCAGAGCCCGGACTTGAACCCGATCTAACTTGGCTGTGCAGTGACGCTACCCATCCAACCTGAGAGAGCTTGAGAGGATCTTGCCAATCTTGTAGCGTCAAACCCAAGAAGAAACGAGGCTGTAATCGCTGACAAAGGCACTTCAATAAAGTACTGAGTAAAGGGTCTGAATATTTATGTAAATGTAATATTTCTAAAAAGCTGTTTTTGCTTTGTCATTATGGGGTATTGTGTGTGTGTATAGACAGGTGTCTGCCTTTCCAAATGTCCTATCAATTGAATTTACCACAGGTGGACTCCAATCAAGTTGTAGAAACATCTCAAGGATGATCAATGGAAACAGGATGCACATGAGCTCAATTTCAAGTCTCATAGCAAAGAGTCTGAATACTAATGTAAATAAGGTATTTCAGTTTTTTTTATACATTTTGCAAATATGTCAAAAAACCTGTTTTCGCTTTGTCATTATGGGGATAAGGCTGGAACGTAACAAAATGTGGAAAATGTCAAGGGGTCTGAATTCTTTCCAAGTGCACTGTACTACACTTGAGTGGGTTTTGTCACTGATGTGATCTTCTTGTCCGGTTTTGTGCCCCCTTGGGCTCATGTGTTGGGGGAGATCTTTGAGGGCTATTCTACGCCTTGTCTTCAGGTAGTTAATTGGTGGTCTGTTGATATCCCTCAGGTGGTGTGGGTCCTGTGCATTGGCAAAATGGGGTTATATCATGCCTCGTTGGCTACAGTGTCCCCTAAAATTCACAATCAAATAGCTAAACAATTCCATATGTTAGCTAAGTAGAAACCCAGCCCTGGGACTTAGACCTTAGGGCATTCATCTTAATTAACCCCCTAACTATAAGTTGCTCTGGATAAGAGCTCCTGCTAAATGCCTGAAATGTACATGTAAATGTACTGCTACCCCAGAGGCGTGTCAAGTCCTAAAAGTGACTGGTGGAGGGAGGGAGCAGTCCCATCATCTAAAACAAAACACTCAGGGAGTACGTCCCAACCAAATGGCAACCCATTCCCTACATAGTGCACTACTTTTGACCAGGGCCCAGAGGTAAGGCTGACATTTGCTGTTGACAACACAAAAGACATAACGCCACTTTTAGAATCAAGGTGATTAACATTAGTGGTATTGTGTGTGTGGTATTGTGTGTGGTTGGCTTACCAGGATGATCGATCAACTTGAAGAATTTAGGACTATTGGCCAATATACAGTATTCTGCTGCATATCAAGTGGCTTTTGAAAGAAGAATCCTTTCAAGTGTCAAATAAGCTGTATGGTGTTAGGTGTTGGGTTAAAAGCACACAGCCTTGTTTAAGAGGGGCTCTTGAGTTATTAAATCTCACTCTACCACTGCCAATATTGTGGGACAAATACTGGATGTGGACAAGACTAACCACATGGCCTTGTTCAGTATTAAAGGTACAATCTGGGATTCAAACAACGACAAAGCAGTCACCCTGCTGGAATTGAAGATAACTATGGCAAAAAAGCAGAGGTTTAATTGAGCTTTTTTTGTGTGTAGTGGATCTGTAGATTATATTTTCTACTGTATGCAGTTGTCCCCCAATCAAACTCCTACAAACCAGTTTACACTGTAGTAGGCTACTGTTTGCTTATTCAGTAGATAACTATTTCCAGCTCTAGTATATGAAAAGTTCAATTACAACTAAGATCAATAGCCCAGTAACAACTGATGATAGATAACTAACTGACAGAGAGAGAATGAGAGTAAAATAAACCCTAGATGTGTGCACTAATTGTGTGGGCTAAATGTGTGGACTAAATGTGTGGACTAAATGTGTGGGCTAAATGTGTGGACTAATTGTGTGGGCTAAATGTGTGGGTTAATTGTGTGGGCTAAATGTGTGGACTAAATGTGTGGGCTAATTGTGTGGGTTAATTGTGTGGGCTAAATGTGTGGGCTAATTGTGTGGGTTAATTGTGTGGGCTAATTGTGTGGGTTAATTATGTGGGTTAATTATGCGGGTTAATTATGTGGGCTAAATGTGTGGACTAAATGTGTGGGCTAATTGTGTGGACTAAATGTGTGGGCTAATTGTGTGGGTTAATTGTGTGGGCTAATTGTGTGGGCTAATTGTGTGGGTTAATTATGTGGGTTAATTATGTGGGTTAATTATGTGGGCTAAATGTATGGACTAAATGTGTGGGCTAATTGTGTGGGTTAATTGTGTGGGCTAATTGTGTGGGCTAAATGTGTGGACTAAATGTGTGGGCTAATTGTGTGGGTTAATTGTGTGGGCTAATTGTGTGGGCTAATTGTGTGGGTTAATTATGTGGGTTAATTATGTGGGCTAAATGTGTGGGCCAAATGTGTGGGCTAATTGTGTAGGCTAATTGTGTGGAGAGTGTCTCTGTATGAGCCCCTCAGTAGGGCAGTGCTCTCTGAGAGCTGTTCCACCAGCATGAGACGAGCTGTAGTGATGACAAGAAGGACCCCACAGAGCCATGCATTCTCAAGTGAGGAGCGGGCTGTTGGATAGCTTCTGTTGTCACTGCTCAACAGGTGTGTGTGTGTGTGTGTGTGTGTGTGTGTGTGTGTGTGTGTGTGTGTGTGTGTGTGTGTGTGTGTGTGTGTGTGTGTGTGTGTGTGTGAAAAGCTTGGGCTAAAACAACTGGAGTCCATTATCTGACAACGCTTCAAGATGTTTAACCTCTTATCGGTCAGCGTAGTCATATGGGCTAAAAATTTGTTGACTGACTGTAATGACAACAGTTTGTTGACTGACTGTAATGACAACAGTTTGTTGGCTGACCGTAATGACAACAGTTTGTTGGCTGACCGTAATGACAACAGTTTGTGAGTGTTGCTCACTGTATATTCAGTGTACAGTGTGAGCTATTCTGTTTCACTCTCTCTCTCTCTGCATACACACAAACACACATACACATACAAATATACACACACATACACTGAGGGATGCGAAAGGTTGCCTGATCTGTCTGTGTTTAAAAGCTGGTTATGAATAATAGAGTAGCTTGGTCAAGGCCGGTCGGCTTGGCCGGCTGAGCCCAGGATCTACGGTGTCAGTCAATCTACACGGCAGCAGGCAGCCCTCCCTTGGTGTTTAATGCCATGGAAGCACTTGGAGGAGAAATTACTTTCATGTCTGGCGCCGTCAAGAGGCACTGGACTCGATGCACTGCTGAGGAAGAACTCGTCAAATCGCCCAGTCAGACAGTTATGTCTGGAATCTTGTCTGACAGTGTTTTTAATTAATGAGCTATTTCCCCTGTTGTTGTTTTCTATGCCCTTACATAGAACAAGGTGTTGTACTGTACACCCATTTATACAACAGCAGCAGGCTGCTTCATCCAAGAGAACAGTATGTTGGTATCTCATCCCCATCAGTAGCCTGATCTACCATCCTGACTAAACCCCTGCGCTTAACAAAATGTAAGCTCTGAGATCAGGACAGTCCAATGAGGCTACACCATTAGCATCTGAAGAAAATAATGTTAGAGATTCCCTCCAAAATAACCCAGAGCTTTTTAAACTTAGTGCATTTCTTCCAGAGGTTTGAATATATTCATATTTAATCACAGTGAGCACTAAGAACTGTGTTTTGTCTGGTTTACCACTAAGCACTGTGTTTAGCCTGGTTTAGCCTTTGCAGGCTTCCATAAGGGTACTGTGGGTGTAAGACATGGCCCCACTCGCTCAGGACTAAAGGGCTGCTGAACCGCTGCCAAGCGGATGGCACACCACACACACACGCACACAATTCACTGTGCCTGGAGAAACTCAGCTCTCCTCTCACTGGACCAATGGACCAAATTCACACATCTGCTCATGAACAGCATTGGGTAAGTGTGTGTGTGTGTGTGTGTGTGTGTGTGTGTGTGTGTGTGTGTGTGTGTGTGTGTGTGTGTGTGTGTGTGTGTGTGTGTGTGTGTGTGTGTGTGTGTGTGTGTGTGTGTGTGATAGCCAGGGTCACACTCCAACACTCAGACATAATTTAATAACAAAGCATTTGTGTTTAGTGAGTCCACAAGAGGCAGTAGGGAAGACCAGGGATGTTC
This sequence comes from Oncorhynchus nerka, assembly GCF_034236695.1. Taxonomy (NCBI): domain Eukaryota; kingdom Metazoa; phylum Chordata; class Actinopteri; order Salmoniformes; family Salmonidae; genus Oncorhynchus; species Oncorhynchus nerka. The sequence goes on along the minus strand of NC_088419.1, from coordinate 18,837,465 downwards.
TCTTGATAAGTGTGCGAATTGGACCATTTCCTGTCCTGCTAAGCATTCAAAATGTAACTAATAATTGTGGGTGTCAGGGAAAATGTATGGAGTAAAAGGTACATTATTTTCTCGAGGAATGTAGTGAAGTAAAAGTAGTCCAAAATATAAATAGTAAAGTCTAGATAGTTAAATACTTTACACCACTGTTACAGGTTTTTTCGATTGCTAAACGACAGTTGGCACAACTGGAGTCACATGTGCAAAACTCTAACTACAGTCTGCACTACCAACAGTCACCTGAGCTAAACAGTTCACATCACCTGCAAAACTCATTCCAAGCAACACAACTCTTAACACATGGCTCAAAACACGCTCAGTGCAGCCAAACACTATGCACAACCCTCACTGAGATAACACACACTGTCACTCAGAACACACTGAGAGTAAAAACACTAGCATCAAACACCAATACAGAAAAGACAAACTTTTCATCTTTACAGTTTGAACAATTTCAGTGACTTCATACAAAGTAATATTTTCTTCAAAGAAAAGAGTGACATTCTTTCACATGATTTATTAACATTTTTAGAACATAACAATTCTTTAAGGTAAATGAAAATTAGCAGTTTGCTTCAATAGTCTGTAGTAATTTACGGAATTACAGTAATGAGAAAAAAAAGGTAGAAACTAAAAGTACATACTGTAATTCGAACAAATAATTGAGGGGCTAATCCTGCCTCTCTCTAGCATCAGGCCACAGGTTTTCTTCAACATCACATCTAATGTTTTCTCTTGCCATGCACCTGGGGAAGAACCTTCTGTAGTGCCTTATCCACCCCTGGCAGTCCTCTGGACTCGTGTCCTCACATCCGGCACGCATGGCTTCCAAAAGAGACATTTGGTCATGTGGGTGGTGACCAAACACTTTCCACCTCCAAGCAGAGAAAAACTCCTCTATTGGGTTGAGGAAGGGTGAATATGCAGGCAGGTACAAAACCATAAATCTGTGATGTGCTGCAAACCAATCTGTGACAGCTGCAGAGTGGTGAAAAGCAACGTTATCGCAAACTATGACAAAAACTTGGGGGTTTCTTACTGGCTCCCCCTGTTCTGCTGGCACTAGCTGAGCATAGAGCTGTTCTAGGAAAGCTATAAGCCTTTCTGTGTTGTATGGGCCAATGAGTGGTGTGTTGAGAAGCAAACCATCATTGGCCATTGCAGCACACATGGTGATATTTCCCCCCCTTTGGCCTGGAACCTCCACAGTGGCCCTTTGACCTATAACATTCCTTCCTCTGTGCCGTGTTTTGGCAAGGTTAAATCCAGCTTCATCGATAAATACAAATGAATGTGGTCTTTCCAGTGCTTCCACCTCCATTACTCTCTGAAAAAGTGCACAGTTTTACTGTAGAAATCCTAGTGTTTTTTTTACTGTAAATATTTTGTATAGCTGTGTACGTAACCTCAGACGTCTTACCTGGACATATTGGTATCTTGCTCTTTTACCCGTTCACTGTTTCTCTCTAACGGTACAGTGTATAACTGTTTCATTGTAACTTGGTGTTTCTTTAGGACTCGAGCAATAGTTGTTGTGCTGACAGAATTAACATTTTCAAATATATCATTATCAGCCAGCACTCTATCTTGAATCTCCCACAGTTTTATTGCATTGTTGACAACAACCATGTCAACAATAGCATTTTCCTGCGCATCTGAAAATATTTTTCCTCTTCCCCCTGTTGGGGGCAGCCTTTGGGTCCTGTTGTAAAAATATATTTTACAGTCAAACTTACTGTAATATATATCTGTGTAAATATTCTATAATTGCAATACAAAATAGATTACTGTAATGTTTTCATTTACTGTAAGGATGTAACTCTCACCTGTTTGCATGATGGAAAATTCGCATTACAGATGCCACTGTGGATCTTTGCAGATTGGGTTGCACCCTCAACCCTGCCTCTCTCAATGAGAGACCATGGTTCACGACATGGTCTATGTGTAGCCCTTATTTCATCTCAAATAACAGCTCTTTGTCTTCTTTGTCTTCCTCCACGCATCCGCCCTCTCCCTGCCACCCTTCTCCCTCCACGAACCCATCTTCCTTGTTCCATTTCCAAAATGAGTCTTTCTGAGCTCTACCTATATATACTGTAATATGTGTGTGTGTTCACTAACAAGTCTAAAACAAGACACCTGCTTAGCCTTTCAGCTGAAATTGCAATCAGCAGTGTTTGAAAGGCACAAGGCTGAAATCTATTCCGTTTTGAATGTGTGGTTCACAGTTTTGACAGCAGTGTGTTAGCATTTGAACAAAGTGCTGTAAATCCACAGTGTTGTGCAGGTTGTGGTTAAAGTCATGGGATAAGTGTGTAGGGTTTTGAAAACTGTGTTCAAGCAATGAAAAACAAACTAGAGTTTGGTCCACATGAACTGCTGCTGTGCAGACTGTAGTTAGAGTTTTGCACATGTGACTCCAGTTGTGTCCACTGTCGTTTAGCAATTGAAAAAAACTGTAACAGGCCCAGAAACGAAGGGTGATTATACATGACTCAGCCTTATACTGTACGGTATATTAAACCACCGCTACCACGGCCAATGCTTCAAACAGTGCCCATCATTTGTACTCCTCCGCCCTCAGATAATAGATAGGTTCTGCTGTCCTCTGCAGCATTCAAAATGGCACCCTATGGTCCTGGAATTATATGCCATTTGGAAGGCTGTCCTCTTCTGAGATTTGATTAATTTGATTCAACATTCTCAGTATGCATCCAGCCATACATCAACACACACGCGAGCAAAATACCTGGATGGAATGTGCCCCAGTACAGACCCTTATCACATACTGGAACCTAACAGCTCAGGGCACTCCTGAGAAATTGACTCAGAACAGAAGCACCATTTTCTAAGAAACAGTGCTGTGGGCTGTTCTTCCCCTGCGTCGTGACTAAATGTTGCGTCACAAATGGCACCCTATTCCCCATATAGTGCCCCTATGGTCCCTGGTCAAAAGTAGTGCACAATATAGGGAATACGGTGTCATTTGGGACATAGACTGAGTTCCCTTCCCTTTTAGCTCACTATCTTCTATCATTCATGTAATCATGTGGTTCCACAGAGGAATTAAAGTGTGACACTGAGAAATATCTCAGCATGTCAACTGGCCCATTCTCTCTCTTCTTCAGAGGAATATACAGTATCTGATTCATAAGTTCAGGCACATTTCAACTCACTGTGTGTGTGTGTGTGTGTGTGTGTGTGTGTGTGTGTGTGTGTGTGTGTGTGTGTGTGTGTGTGTGTGTGTGTGTGTGTGTGTGTGTGTGTGTGTGTGTGTGTGTGTCCATGTGTTTCACTTTCAAATGTGCTTGTTCCAGACAGTATTAGTCTAGAACAGAATACAAAACACTTCCTCTAATATCTATTGTCACAACACTCACGACTGCAATTAGTTTGCATGACAACGGGTCTTACTATTCATCCTACAATGCCAATCTGATCAAAGCTGATATATTCCTGCCTGACCTGCCATGGATTAACACGGACCCACACGTCTGAATTTCCTCCCTGCCATCCTATCTCCCTCTGTCTACATCCTAAATGGCACCCTATTCTCCATATAGTGCAATGTTTTTGACCAGAGCCCTATGAGCCCATGGTCAAAAGTAGTGCACTATATATTGAACAGGGTGCCATTTGGGACAAACCCTCTGTCTCATTATCCCGCTCCCAGACAGTCTCCTTCTGATTACAGAGATATCAGATCATCACCACATGCTCTCATCTGTACACTGTCAGACAAATTGAATCGTGATAAAAACATTTTTTTCTCTGCCTCTTCCTATTCATTCTATTCTCTCCATCGCCATATACTATGGCATATTTCTTTCTGTCTGATTTCATTCTTGAGACAGGTTGTTTTCAGTTCCACGCTGATACAAGAACGGGAAGGACATCGTCTGAATAATATTAATACAGCCGACTGAAACAGTTGTCATACACATTTATCATGTTTGATTGTTAGCGCTGTACCCCACAGCTCATGTTGCAAACAAAAAATCGATAATCCATTTGCATTATGTAGATGTCACTAAACGATCATTAAACGGTGAAAGTCATTAGACTGTAGACACATCCCTGAGGAACACCAAGGCACCCTTTAGTTGTACAGAGAAAGTCTTATGGATTTTTTTATGATGAACAACATGACACATCTCTCTCTCTGTACACTAAGGCACAGATAATCAATGAGGTGATTTTATTTATTTATTTATATGCACCCAAAAAAATTAACAGATAAAAACACCTTTTTTTTTACAGTGTGCAGGTGTGGTTGGAAAACCAAGGGCTTATAATATGAAAACCTCACAACAAAACAATATACAATAAAATAAATAATAATAAATTAAAAAGTTTTGCTGAAACAGATAACAAAACCTACTAATTATAAATGAATTGATCAGTAAATATGAATGCGTGTTCATGTGAGAGTGTGAGAGTTATTATATGGAGGAGATTACTGAGTAGTTTGGAAGCTATAGTGTAAAGCAAGCTTGATGAACGAAACCAATCATCTTTCTGATGAGACCAACAGATTATTACTTTGCTGCAGACAAATTTAATATAACTTTTCATAATTGAAATATTACTTTTCATCAATTAAAATCAAGTGGATGTGACTTGTTCAATTTCATTCCCACCAATCGAGATCCTGTCTCTGTTTTTTTTAAACAATATTTCTTATTCTTATTAGTTAATACAATAATGTTTGAATTTTTTTTACATTTAAAGATCATTTGTTTATCTGGAACAATTCAGAACATTTGGCCATGCCTGAGTTAGCTTCAATAATGTCACGTTCTTCCAAAATCGAACCCAGAAGCAGACCAGGACAAGGAGAGTAGGAAGAAGGTGAGTATTTATTTACAAGTGAATGTGAATGGGTAGATATATCCAGGTGGCGTAGCGGGCAGCGGTGGTGAGTTGATGGGGGTAAATAGGTGGATCCAATGGGGTAGCGGAATCCTCCGATGACCAGGCGGGAATGGGGTAAATGATCCGGGTGAGTAACTGAAGACAGAACAAACGGAGGTAAGTTTAAGGCAAGCAATACGTAAAAAAACAACAAAACAAATTCTATCCAACTTGAGGCTGATACTATGGCACAACATACTGTTCATGGCTAACGATCCGGCAGGGAATGGATGTCAGGTCCGGGCTTATGAAGAGGAGAGATGATGATCAGGACCAGGTGTGCAGATAGCTGATGGGATACAGGTGCGGGTAATCAGAACTCCCAACTGGCTACATTGCCCGGCAACCAGACGTTCATCAAGCTTGCTTTACACTATAGCTTCCAAACTACTCAGTAATCTCCTCCATATAATAACTCTCACACTCTCACATGAACACGCATTCATATTTACTGATCAATTCATTTATAATTAGTAGGTTTTGTTATCTGTTTCAGCAAAACTTTTTAATTTATTATTATTTATTTTATTGTATATTGTTTTGTTGTGAGGTTTTCATATTATACGCCCTTGGTTTTCCAACCACACCTGCACACTGTAAAAAAAAAGGTGTTTTTATCTGTTAATTTTTTTGGGTGCATATAAATAAATAAATAAAATCACCTCATTGATTATCTGTGCCTTAGTGTACAGAGAGAGAGATGTGTCATGTTGTTCATCATAAAAAAATCCATAAGACTTTCTCTGTACAACTAAAGGGTGCCTTGGTGTTCCTCAGGGATGTGTCTACAGTCTAATGACTTTCACCGTTTAATGATCGTTTAGTGACATCTACATAATGCAAATGGATTATCGATTTTTTGTTTGCAACATGAGCTGTGGGGTACAGCGCTAACAATCAAACATGATAAATGTGTATGACAACTGTTCCAGGACGCCGGAAAAAACACTCCAGGACAGAACACAGGCAAAAAACAGACTCAGGAAACGGGATTCGTGACAATAATTAGTGAATAAAAATTATTGTGTGATAAAATCTAATTGGTATCATCAGCAAAGAGAATGGGTAGTACAGTAGAAGACCGACCAGCAAGCGGTACCGGAGCACTAAGTCTCGGACCAAAAGGCTCCTTAACAGCTTCTACCCCAAAGCCATAAGACTGCTGAACAATTAATCAACTGGCCACCCGGACTATTTATGTTGACACCCCCCCCATTTGTTTTTACTTGCTGTTTATCATCTATGCATAGTCTCTTTACCCCTACCTACATGTACAAATTACCTCAACTAATCTGTACCCCCGTACGTTGACTCGGTATAGGTACCCCCTGTATATAGCCTCATTATTGTTATTTTATTGTGTTACTTTGTATTATTTTTTACTTTAGTTTATTTGGTAAATATTTTGTTTGCTCTTTCTTGAATTGCATTGTTGGTTGTAAGTAAGCATTTCACTGTAAGGACTACCTGTTGTTTTCGGGGGATGTGGCAAATAAAGTTTTATTTGATTTTAAGACACAGCAGCAAGGTCATTGATATAGATTAGGAATAACAATTCTCCAACCCTGTGGCACACCACAGGATTTCTTGGCCCTGGTAGATGCTCAGCTGTTTGCATAAACAAATTGTTCTCTATCATAAACATAACTATAGAGAATTCTCTTCGATTATAATCACAGCCGCATATATTCCCCCCCAAGCAGACACATCGATGGCCCTGAAAAAACTTTATTTGACTCTATGTAAACTGGAAACCACATATACTGAGGTTGCATTCATTGTAGCTGGGGATTTTAACAAGGCTAATCTGAAAACAAGACTCCCTAAATTCTATCAGCATATCGATTGTGCTACCAGGGCTGGTAAAACCCTGGATCATTGTTATTCTAACTTCCGCGACGCATATAAGGCCCTCCCCCGCCCTACTTTCGGATAAGCTGACCACAACTCCATTTTGTTGCTTCCAGCCTATAGACAGAGACTAAAACAGGAAGCTCCCGTGCTCAGGTCTGTTCCGACCAATCTGATTCCACGCTTCAAGATTGCTTCGATCACGTGGACTGGAATATGTTCCGCATTGCGTCAAACAACAACATTGACGAATACGCTGATTCAGTGAGTGAGTTTATTAGCAAGTGCATCGGTGAAGTCGTACCCACAGCAACTATTAAAACCTTCTCCAACCAGAAACCGTGGATTGATTGCAGCATTCGTGCGAAACTGAAAGTGCGAACCACTGCTTTTAATCAGGGCAAGGGTTGCAATTCAACGGCTCAGACACAAGAGGTATGTGGCAGGGTCTACAGTCAATCACGGATTACAAAAAGAAAACCAGCCCCGTCACGGACCAGGATGTCTTGCTCCCAGACAGACTAAACAACTTCTTTGCTCACTTTGAGGACAATACAGTGCCACTGACACGGCCCGCTACCAAAACCTGCGGACTCTCTTTCACTGCAGCAGACGTTAGTAAAACATTTTAAACGAGTTAACCCTCGCAAGGCTGCAGGCCCAGACGGCATCCCCAGCCGCGTCCTCAGAGCATGTTTACGGACACATTCAATCAATCCTTATCCCAGTCTGCTGTTCCCACATGCTTCAAGACGGCCACACTTTTTCCTGTTCCCAAGAAAGTTAAGGTAACTGAGCTAAACGACTTCCGTCATCATGAAGTGCTTTGAGAGACTAGTCAAGGACCATATCACCTCCACCCTACCTGACACCCTAGACCCACTCCAATTTGCTTACCGCCCCAACAGGTCCACTACAGCTCAGCATTTAACACCATAGTTCCCTCCAAACTCGTCATCAGCTCGAGACCCTGGGTCTCGACCCCGCCCTGTGCAACTGGGTACTGGACTTCCTGACGGGCCGCCCCCAGGTGGTGAGGGTAGGTAACAACATCTCCACCCCGCTGATTCTCATGACTGGGGCCCCACAAGGGTGCGTTCTGAGCCCTCTCCTGTACTCCCTGTTCATCCACGACTGCATGGCCATGCACGCCTCCAACTCAATCATCAAGTTTGCAGACGACACTACAGTGGTAGGCTTGATCACCAACAACGACGAGACGGCCTACATGGAGGAGGTGAGGGCCCTCGGAGTGTGGTGTCAGGAAAATAACCTCACACGCAACGTCAACAAAACAAAGGAGATGATCGTGGACTTCAGGAAACAGCAGAGGGAGCACCCCCGTATCCACATCGACGGGATAGTAGTGGAGAGGGTAGTAAGTTTTAAGTTCCTCGGCGTACACATCACGGGCAAACTACATGCACTCCAGGACACCTACACCACCCGATGTCACAGGAAGGGCATAAAGATCATCAAGGACATCAACCACCTGAGCCACTGCCTGTTCACTCTGCTATCATCCAGAAGGCAAGGTCAGTACAGGTGCATCAAAGCAGGGACCGAGAGACTGAAAGACAGCTTCTATCTCAAGGCCATCAGACTGTTAAACAGACACCACTAACATTGAGTGGCTGCTGCCAACATACTGACTCAACTCCAGCCACTCTAATAATGGAAAAATGTATGTAAAAAATGTATCACTAGCCACTTTAAACAATGCCACTTTTATATGTTTACATACCCTACATTACTCATCTCATATGTATATACTGTACTCGATACCATCTACTGCATCTTGCCTATGCCGTTCTGTATCATCACTCATTCACATATCTTTATGTACATATTCTTCATCCCTTTACACTTGTGTGTGCATAAGGTAGTTGTTGTGAAATTGTTAGGTTAGATTACTCGTTGGTTATTACTGCATTGTCGGAACTAGAAGCACCTGTCACACTCTGACCATAGTTTGCTTTGTATGTTTCTGTGTTTTGTTTGGTCAGGGTGTGATCTGAGTGGGCATTCTATGTTACATGTCTAGTTTGTCTATTTCTATGTTTGGCCTGATATGGTTCTCAATCAGAGGCAGGTGTTAGTCAATGTCTCTGATTGGGAACCATATTTAGGTAGCCTGTTTGGTGTTGGGGTTTGTGGGTGATTGTTCCTGTCTCTGTGTTTGCACCAGATAGGGCTGTTTTGTTTTTTTCCACATTTCTTGTTTTGTTAGTCTATTCATGTATAGTTTCTTTATTAAAGAACCATGAATAATAACCACGCTGCGTTTTGGTCCGCCTCTCCTTCGACACAAGAAAACCGTTACAGCACAAGCATTTCGCTACACTCGCATTAACATCTGCTAACCATGTGTATGTGACAAATAAAATTTGATTTGATATAACCAATTATATGTACAACCATGAAACCGTAATAATGCAGGTCAGAAAGTAACATTTCATGATCAACCGTATCAAGTGCAGTGGATAAATGTGAAAATATGGCAAGAGCGTCTTCATTGTTGTTCAGGGCACAAGTTGCAAAAGAGTCATATCTGTGGATTAGTTTTTACAAAAACTATATTGGTATTCATATAGAACAGTGTTGATTGAAATGTTAAATGTTCAGCTCAAATCAAATCATTTCACATTTATTTGTCACATGCGCCCGAATACAACATTTCCCCTTACAGTGAAATGCTTACTCACAAGCCCTTATTAACCAACAATGAAGTATCTTGAAGTTACCAATTACCTCCATCACTTCCAATACATCATCACCTCCATTACATCATCACCTCCATTACATCATCATCTCCATTACATCAGGAGGATCAAACTGAAGCAGAGAAGGGAAATATCCCTACATTTGATCCATCGGGTTTCCATCAGTATTCTCAATTTCCTTGGACAGAGAGGAACCCACATTAACAAAAAAAGTTATTCAATTCACATGAAATAACATCAGGATCACTATAGGTCTTATTTACAACAATAAATTGAGATGGAATATAGATGCCTTTTTCATATCATTCTTTTGTTGCTGAGAATTTTCCTGTGCAGCAGGAAATGCAAAGGTTTCTATAGTTTAGTAGTGTAATTTGCATTTTAAAAGGTCAGACCTGATTTGACCTAAAGAAAAATGTATCAACCCCTACAAAAAATATGCATTAGTTCTAATCCACATAATAATTCACAAAATAATAATCCACATTTCCTGTTGCTGCAAGATTATTAGTTTGCTGTAGCAAACTGTCTCAAATTAAGATCCTACATGCAATACCGGTCAAAAGTTTGGACACACCTACTCATTCAAGGGTTTTTCTTTATTTTGACTATTTTCTACATTGTATAATAATAGTGAAGACATCACAACTATGAAATAACACATATGTAATCATGAAATTACCAAAAAAAGTGTTAAACAAATCAAAATATATTTTATATCTGAGATTCTTCAAAGTTCTGTTGGTATACAGAAGATAGCCCTATTTGGTAAAAGACCAAGTCCTTATTATGGCAAGAACAGCTCAAATAAGCAAAGAGAAGTCCATCATTTCTTTAAGACATGAAGGTCAGTCAATCGGAAAAAGGTCAGTCAATCGGAAAATGTCAAGAACTTTGAAAGTGCAGTCGCAAAAACCATCAAGCATTCATTAAAGTAACCAGCCTCAGAAATTGCTGCCCAAATATCTGCTTCACAGAGTTCAAGTAACAGACACATCTCAACATCAACTGTTCAGAGGAAACTGCGTGAATCAAGACTTCGTGGTCGAATTTCTGCAAAGAAACCACTACTAAAGGACACCTATAAGAAGAAGAGACTTGCTTGGGCCAAGAAACACGAGCAATGGACATTAGACCGGTGGAAATCTGTCCTTTGGTCATTGAGTCCAAATTTGAGAGTTTTGGTTTCAACCACCGTGTCTTTATGAGGCGCAGAGTAGGTTAACAGAGGATCTTCCCACCGTAAAGCATGGAGGAGGAGGTGTGATGGTGGGGGTGTGCTTTGCTGGTGACACTGTCTGTGATTTATTTAGAATTCAAGGCCAATTAACCAGCATGGCTACCACAGCATTCTGCAGAGAACATCTGGTTTGTGCTTAGTGGGACTATCATTTTTTTCCCAACAGGACAATAACCCAACACACTTCCAGGCTGTGTAAGGGTATTTGACCAAGAAGAAGAGTGATGGAGTGCTGCATCAGATGACCTGGCCTCCACAATCACCTGACCTCAACCCAATTGAGATGGTTTGGGATGAGTTGGACTGCTAAGTGAAGGAAAAGCTGCCAACAAGTGCTCAGTGTATGTGGGAACTCATTCAAGACTGTTGGAAAAGCATTCCATGTGAAGCTGGTTGAGAGAATGCCAAGAGTGTGCAAAGCGGTTGTTAAGGCTTCTAGGAGTAGTGGGTGGAGGAGTCAGGTGCCTAGTGCCTTTAAATAGCCCACAAACAAAACTAAACTCAAAACAGGTGTAACCAATCAGACCAAACTAACAGAAACAAAAAAGGGAATCGATGGAAGCTAGTAGGCCGATGACGACGACCGCCGAGCGCCGCCTGAACAGGAAGAGGCACCATCTTCGGCGGGATTCGTGACAGCTGTCATCAAGGCAAAGTGACTACTTTGAAGAATTTAAAATATAAAATATATTTAGATTTGTTTAACACTTTTTTGGTTACTACATTATTCCATATGTGTTATTTCATAGTTTTGATATCTTCAGTACTATTCTACAATGTAGAAAATAGTACAAATAAAGAAAAAACTTTGAATGAGTCGCTGTGTCCAAACTTTTGACTGGTACTGTATGTAATGGAGAGTTTTGTTCCAAAGCACTATATCCACCAATGATCACATTTGTGTTTTTTCATCATGGGTACCTCCATGTGTGTGTAAAACATTGCTGTTCTCAGATTTTTTATTCATAGAATTTAGATGTGTATTAAAATGTGTTTTGTTGCAAAACGCTATACACTGAGTGTACAAATATTAAGAACACCTTGCTAATGATATTGAGTTGCACCCTTTTTCTCTCAGAACAGCCTCAATTCGTTGGATCGTGGACTCTACAAGGTGTCGAAAGCATTCCACAGGGATGCTGGCCCATGTTGACTCCATTTCTTCACACAGTTGTGTCAAGTTGGCTGGATGTCCTTTGGGTGGTGGACCATTCTTGTTTCCCGTTGGTCCACCACCCAACGGAAACAAGGGAAACTTATGAGCGTCAAAAGGCCAGCAGTATTGCAGTTCTTGACACAAATCGGTGCGCCTGGCACCCTACTACCATACACTGTTCAAAGGCACTTAAATCTTCGGTCTTGCCCATTCACCCTCTGAATGGCACACATACACAATCCATGTCTCAAGGCTTAAAAATCCTTCTTTAACCTTTCTCCTCCCCTTCATCGACACCGATTGAAGTGGATTTAAGTGACATCAATAAGGGATCATTGCGTTCACCTGGTCAGTCAATTTCATGGATAGAGCAGGTGTTCTTAATGTTTTGTACACTCAGTGTATATAGTGCACCCCATAATCTCACTCTATTCCCTATATAGTCCACTACTTTTGACCAAAGCCCCATGGGCCTTGTTCATAATGTTCATAATGTTTTGTACGCTCCGTGTATATTCATTGTGTTCATATTCTGTACATTTGACTGTGATTTGTCAGCCAGGTCACCCATGATTACAAGTCAGTGTTCGACGTCCATCCATGCGTGGGGAAGTCGGAAGATGAAGTGGAAACCGGCCGCTCGGGGCAAAATTGAGCACTGTTACTTTTAACTTGGTTTCAGTTTTGCTAGGGCGTTGTGGCGGATGGGTGTAAGCACCTGCCTCTGATTCCAAATGTTGCATGTTCAAATCCAGTGATAGGAAGTTGTTTGTGAGATTTTTATTTTAAGCCTATCCCAAACCTTAACCCTTACCTTAACCATTCTGAGTTAATGCCTAACATTAATATTTCTAAATTAATTCCTAAACTTAACCTTCAATACTTCGAAATGTGAAGTTTGCAACAACTTCAAAATTTGACGTTTGAGAAAGATGGATGAACGTCTAATTCTGACGTGAGACTGTGAGACCTAGTTGGATATGTGGTTGTCTCAACTAGCTATTGTAAGATGAATAAATTAACTGTAAGTCGCTCTGGATAAGAGCATCTGCTAAATGACTAAAATGTCAAATATATTACTGTATTGATCATTAAATATTGATGGCACAAATGTATAATTTGCACAGTACTTTATATTAAAATATGTAGTTATTTATTACATTTTACTCTGTTAAACCTAGCAATACTACTTATTGCGGATATGTAGCGTTTTTTATTGCGGATATATAGCGTTTTGCTACAAAACCTGATTATTGTCTCTCTGACATGAAACCATCAAGTGATACATTTCAAACAAAAACATGTCTGTCACCGAACTACCCCATGTCATGATTAGACGGTGAAGAAACACACTCATCTATTTTACAAGATCTTTAAACAATAAAAACTCATTTATCAACATTTCTGAAAATGGATGTATAGCGTTTTGGAATGAAACTCTTCATATGTAAATCTAAGCTATGTATAGTATCTGACTGAAGGAACATTGTGTAAAAAGCCCACCCCACTCAACTTGATCTCTACCAATGCTGATGGACAAGACTCCATCTTGTGATGCTAACCATAACTATTATGGTCAAAACTCACCACAACGAATGTCATCTGTGGGCAGCGGTTGGCCGTCCTATCACCTCTGACCACAGAACATCGGCTGTCATTTTCTGTTAATTTCCCAACGATTCTACATGTTGAATCGCCTCAGTACACGCCCAGCAGGTGAGATGTTGCGCACAGCCAACGTTTGTTATGGTGTGTCTTGTCCTTTAGAAGGTTAAAGTCTCTCAGATCTCAAATCAAGTGCTTAGGGGCAGCTTCATCCTCCATATCACTCAGGCCCCAACCTGCCTGGTGGGAAGGTGATCTGGTCTGGAAGGTATGACTAAGCCTTAGACATGGCTGAGTGATGTCTGCCTACCTGTGGGGACAGAAAGCACCATGTAAAGCTAGCTACCCCTGGAACATCATGATAACTCAGCATTTCAAGGTTAACTCATCAAGAGTGGGAAATTCACTGAGCTGAAAATGACATTAAAGTCCCTTAAGCTTTGTTAAAAACGTTTTCTTTCTCAATTTCATGGTAGAGAAAAAAATGAGAAAAACTCACTAATTGTGTTGGGGAATTAGTTCCAGAACCGACAAGCAGAGCAATACCACAGATCTTTCGAGGGAGGTTGTGCATGCAAATATGAGTGATGAAACTGCAATAAAATTATACTGGTTTTAGGAATTTTTCTCGAGCTTGGTGCAAAGTTTGACATACCTATTTTTTAGAGGCATTGTTGAGGACAAAGGAGGAGGGAGTACATGGGATAAAACCATGCCTGTGTAATCACAGCTCACCACAATCAATGTACCCTCTAAATAGGGTGATTTTGGGACAGTCAGGAGGACATATGTAAGGCTGTGTGTTCCAATGCCATGCTGACTGCACTACAGGGCACAGCAGTAGCAGACAGGGAGTGTGGGGTTGAGGAGGGTAGGTGGAGTGGGCGTTGGTACTCAGTGCTCAGGCTGAGATAGTGAGCCCTGTTTCCAGGCAGGTTTCAGGAGACCAGACAACGCCCAAATGCTTTTTTTCTCTCGCTTTCTCTTTTCTGAAAGAGTGGCTGTTACGTAATGCCGCTCGACGGCTCAGGCCTTACACAGCGGCCTGGGTGATCCACTTTGTTGGCGGGAAGAGAAGCAGGATGGGTGTGTGTTAGAAGGGGTGTGGGGGTGGAGGTTACTGGCATCTGTCAGCCCCCCCCCCCCCCACACACACACACACACACACACACTCTCACACACAGAGGGAGAGTCCTGACAAAGCCGTGTCTGTGTCGATGTTCCAGCTGGAATCCAGAGAGTGGGTAATGGCTACTCTTACCTCTAGCCATAGTACTTCACATCTCCTCCCTCCTCGCCCTTCTGTTGAACCCCCCTCTACACACACTCAGATGGCTGTAGCTGTTACCGTTAACCACACCTGGTCTCTTTTTTTATTTCTCTGTCCCTGTGACTCTCTTTCCCTCTCTTTTTCACTCGTCCTCGCTATATCCCTCTCTCTTTCCTCTCCCTCCAGAGCTGGTGCAGTATATCAGAAATCCTCAGAGATAAAGCCTGGGCTGCGGTCGTTGAACCAATGACACGTCTCTGACACATTAACGTGTCACTGAACTGTGTTTGTCTAATGAGGTGGGTGAGGCTGCTGACTGACAATGGTCATACGTAAATGAGAGGAGAGGATAGTGACCAATTGACAGTACAGTGCTGCTTTTGTTCTCAGTGACTCATTAACAGCACAACATAAACATGTATTAGCTTCAGATACAAAGCCCTATAGCTTTCTCTGGATTATGTTGACGTCTGTGAGTGTCACACATTTCTCTGGGGAGTATGAAACAAGATTTAGCAAGGACAGAAAAATGTCTATGTGTTGTATCATTCTGCCTCTGGCATATAGGGATGGGATTACAGCTCAGAAGAACATTCCAGACTTCCAGAATCTGGCCCATAGGTAACTAACTCTGCTAGGGCGAGAATCACATCATTGTTCTAACTATCAGCAATAGAACATTTTGCAGACCAATAAACCCTCTCCAAAGTTTTCATCAAAGCTTTCCTAATACTGGAGGGCGTAGCCAACACAAAGTGGTAAAAAGCTCAGATAATGCTTCCTTCCAGTTCCACTGACACACAGCTCCGTCTCCCCTGTCTATTCACTGTTCAGCCTTACCCCACCATGCATATGCCCAGACTTGCCCTTCTTAAAGCCTGTGTAATACCATAATTAAACAGCACAACAAGAGACGCAAGACACCTCTTTCCTTGTTTAATGTGATTTGTTTTGTGCTAATACATAGATTACTCTGTGTCTTGCTTTAAAAAAAACACACCTTTGACATAGACATAGGCTGATTGCGGCGGTGCGTGGGTAAAATCACTGGGGAAACCAAGCCCCCTCCATATTACAACCTATGTGTTGTGATAATTGCATTGTCAAATAGCCCTTAGACAGCCTGGAGGTGTGTTGGGTGATTGTCCTAAAAAACAAATGATAGTCCCACGAGGCGCAAACCATGGCGGATGGCGTATCGCTGCAGAATGCTGTGGTAGCCATGCTGGTTAAGTGTGCCTTGAATTCTAAATAAATCACAGAAAGTGTCACTAGACAAGCACCCCCACACCATCACACCTCCTCCATGCTTCACCGTGGGAACCACACATGCGGAGATCATCCGCTCACCTACTCTGCGTCTCAGAAAGACACAGGGGTTGAAACCAAAACTCTCAAATTTGGACTCATCAGACCAAAGGACAGATTTCCACCGGTCTAATGTCCATTGCTCGTGTTCCATGTGAGAAATTGCCAAGAAACTGAAGATCTCGTACAACGCTGTGTACTACTCCCTTCACAGAACAGAGCAAACTGTTTCTAACCAGAATAGAAAGAGGAGTGGGAGGCCCCGGTGCACAACTGAGCAAGAGGACAAGTACATTAGAGTGTCTAGTTTGAGAAACAGACACCTCACAAGTCCTCAACTGGAAGCTTCATTAAATAGTACCCGCAAAACACCAGTCTCAACATTAACAGTGAAAAGGCGACTCCGGGATTCTGGCCTTCTTAGCAGAGTTCCTCTGTCCAGTGTCTGTGTTCTTTTGCTCATCTTAATCTTTTATTTTCATTGGCCAGTCTGAGATATGGCTTTTTCTTTGCAACTCTGCAAAAAAGCAATATCTTTAGAGTAGTTTCTACGAAAACCATATTGGTGCTCATATAGAACACAGTGTTGATTTACATGTTTCAACATTCTCTTATACACCAAATGTCCCTTAATGTAATCCAAGGGATTTCCATCAGTTTTTTAAAATGTATTTGATAGAGAGTAACCAACATTCACAAAAAAGTTATTAAATTCACATGAAATAACATCGGTGTCACTGTAGGTCTTATTTCGAACAGTAAATTTAGATGGAATAGTTCTACTGTAGATGCTTTTTCTGAAACAGTTGAAGATTTTCCAAGATTACTTATATTATTTTAAGGATTCTTGAAATTTGTTAGTAAAATATAATTTTGGGGATATCCAAAGTAGGTGAGTAAATTTGTTCTTATACTTTTTGTAATTTGCAGAATTCAGGGGACAGTTATTTTTAAGTGAGAATTTTTTGAGAACGGTTGTAAACCAAGGTTTCCAGAACCCTTCTACTGCTCTCTGTGGTTTAACTACGGGAAAGCAGTGGTGAAATACAGAATTGAAAGATGTGAGAAAAGTCTGGTAAGCAGACTCTGCATCGACTTGATTATAAACATTTTCCCATGAAATATCATCAAAGCGCTCACAATTACTTTTGTTAAATATTCTACATTTAATGCTACTGATCATCCTAATATGTTCATTTCCAGCTGCCAAAGAGAAGTCATACCCTATTCCCTACACGGTCCACTACTTTTGACCAGTTCCCTATGAATAACTATTTCCTTAACCCATGATGACTATCGGCAATCTATCCTATGCAAATCTATCCAATGCAAATAAAACAAGTGTACTGATTCATAAACCTTGTAATAGCTTATTATTTAATCCTAGGTGGTCACACTTTTGGGAAAAACAGAATAGGCTGATACATCCATCAATTACATGTTAAATGCAAAGTTTATTGCAAAACTGTGTGTATCATTTCCCCCTGCCACACCCACTAGCGGCCTACTGATACTGTTTGTGTGTTGTTGTGTGTGCGTTTTGCTGCGTTCAAACAACTGGGAACTCGGAACTGGGAAGTCGGAAATCTCCGATTTCGGACTTCAGTGCGTTCAAAACAACTGGGAATTCGGAAAAAAACGAGCTCCAACTGGAAAAATCGATTTGAATGGTCATCCACCTCGGAATTCCAACTCGGGAACTCGGACCTCTTTCTAGAGCTCCAACTTTCCGACCTGAAAATCACTGACGTCATGATTTGACTTCGCATTTTTCCGAGTTCCCAGTTGTTTTGAACGCGGCATATATGATGTGGAAAAGTGTTAGATATCCATGGTAATGATGACGTCTTCTCCCTTGCTTTAATTTGAGGAAACCCCGTGGCCTCAAAGCCCGCCTCTTCCCCCGCGCTATCATCCTATTGATTCTTGTTTTTAACAGTGTTGGTTGATCCGTCTCAAAGACGGGTTCTCATTGGGCTACCGTTTTGTTAGACACGCCCGTTGGTCTGATTTGGTTGAAGGCATAGATTATTTCCCTGCCCGAATATCTTCGTAAGGTATTTACTCGGAGTGGCGGATTGGAACCAGGTAAAGGTTGGGGAAATATATTAACATTTTTTTTCTTTAAATATTGGAAATTAATGTGTAGGTTATTACATTTAACATGAAGTTCGATTGTTCCAATGTTGTAAGGAAATGTTAACTGTCTATGGATAGTTAGTATACGATGTCGTTTGGTCGCCAGTGCAGTGGTGCTTCATAAAAACGATTCATTCTGTGTCGCGCGGGGTTAGTCAAGCAAGCTAGTTAGCATTCGCTTGTCAGGGCAAAACAACACACTTGCTTTTAACGAGAAAGCAGCAGTAGCGGCTAGGATGTTAACTCTTGAACACGTCTTTTGAGTTACAACATATCAGTCCTCCAACCATTAACTGTCTGTTAGCTAGGCAAGTGGTGAATGCGTTTTTATTTTTGTACCTTTTTGTATTTAACTAGGTAAGTCAGTTAGGAACGCAATTCTTATTTTACAATGACTGCCTACCCCGGCCAAACCCTCCCCTAACCCGGACGACGCTGGGCCAATTGTGCGCCGCCCAAAGGGACTCCCGATGACGGCCGGTTGTGATACAGCCCGGGATTGAACCAGGGTCTGTAGTGATTCCCCTACTACTGAGATACAGTGCCTTAGACTGCTGCGCCCCTCGTGAACTTCCCTTAGCAACTAATTAGAAGAGTATGTTACTTTAGCTAACTAGCAGAAAAGTTAAGGTATATCCAAAGATATTTATAACTAACCCAAGATGGTTCACCTGTGTCGTTATCAATGGGAGCAAATGAAGCATAGTGGCGTGAACAGGCAAGGATTTGTAAGTCGCTCTGGATAAGAGCGTCTGCTAAATGACTTAAATGTAAATGTTAAATGTAAGGAGTTGGGCAGAGCCAAGCAGGAGTTGGTGAAATCCTTTTGGCACGTTCTAGTATGTCTATTTCCTTTAGGGAATGCCGGCTCTGT
The DNA here is from genome assembly GCF_034236695.1 of Oncorhynchus nerka. Taxonomy (NCBI): domain Eukaryota; kingdom Metazoa; phylum Chordata; class Actinopteri; order Salmoniformes; family Salmonidae; genus Oncorhynchus; species Oncorhynchus nerka. The sequence continues at coordinate 18,818,346 of NC_088419.1, read as the reverse complement.
TTAGTGTGTTTGTGCACTTGCACGCCTTGTAAAACAATAGTTTGAAACCAGAAAAAACATTTATATACAGAACTTAGTGCAGTCTATTCGTAACACTGCCGGCCACTGATCTTCCTCTCCTCCCCATATTTGTTGTGGAGTGGAAATTCAACCAGATGCTTCAGATTTATACATCCGGTGAGACATCTGGCTCCGTGTTCATTATGGTATAATCAGAGATATTAGAGAATGGATGAGATAAGAATCCCATTGGGAAATGTATGAAGAAACGTATAATGCCCCACCCAGCAGACTGTCGACCAATCGTGTCATGGTGCGTAACGCGGGTGCTAAACTAACCATTGCGCAATCCCTTCTCAGTCAGGATATGAGTCGCGAAACCTTCCCATTTTCCTTGAAAGTACATAATGTGGTTATTCCAAATCTACAATATTATAGAGAGCATGTTAATTCTCACATATCTGAAAAGATTTGCATTGTTGTACTTGTTCATGAAATTCATGCTAATGTTGGTTTTTTGAGCTAGCGTCCAATTGACTTCTTGAATGAGAGCTCAGAATCGTCCACATTGCACCGTGCGGCCCATTGACGACTCATGGGCAACTTACACAATGGGCATTAATACAATTTAAATGGCGTTTCCCATCTCCTAGGCAAGGCAGTTCGGTATCCCAGCTAGCTAATGTTTTCTTAACAAGTTATTGAATTGATTTAATTTTGTTACAGGTGAACTGAGTTGAGTTGACTAGCTAGCCAACCAAACGGCCTTACAAGGTGTGCATGCATTGACCATCCTAAACAATCACATTTTCTTCCCCAGGTGTCTGGATAACATACCTGTACCTCCACCCACCTGCCCAAAGATTATAACTATCGTTATACACGATCTGTCCCCACACCGTTGTCCCCTTCTCACATCTTCAGACTTTCTTTGAAACTGCAAGCGACAGTTTGAACATACGATAACTCACAAACATGGATAAAACGGAGCTGATTCAGAAAGCCAAGCTGGCCGAGCAGGCGGAGCGTTACGACGACATGGCTTCGTCCATGAAGGAGGTAACGGAGAAGGGTGCAGAGCTGTCATGCGAGGAGAGGAACCTTCTCTCGGTCGCCTACAAGAATGTTGTCGGGGCCCGGAGGTCTGCATGGCGGGTCATCTCCGCCATCGAGCAGAAGACAGAGGGCAGCGACAAGAAGCTTCAGATGGTCAAGGAGTACCGGGAGAAGGTGGAGACAGAGTTACGAGACATCTGCAACGATGTATTGGTGAGTTCATGTATTTCTTCTAGCCAGTATGGGCATGCATGGCTTTGAGAGAGCCACATTTGATTTACCTCGTTCATCTGCTGTAAATTGAGGACAGATATTCGGTGACGACAGCAATAAACCATCTCAGCCTGTAGGCTCAGCACAAGCAGCAAACGGGGTCACTTGTGTTATAAAAAGCTTGATTGATAGAATCACCAACACACTATGTTTCTGTGAGGCTGAGGGCGGCACCAACTTGGATAGATGGTAGCTTAACACAACAGGATTCATACAATTACCAATGGGCTCTTGATTTGAGAAACTGAAAAGCTAAATAAGCTGTCATCCATTCCTTTTCTTGGGGAAGGAAATGGTGATTCGGTTGACTAGGTAGTGGTATCCCCCTCTGTATGAAAATCTATTTACTAGTAGTGCACAATGGCGCTGTCATAAGTCTCTCATTCATGGACTTTGACATTGCAATGCTTCTATTTGTGACGTTTATCTGAAACTATGCAGAAAGTCTGCCCCAATTGATTCTGAGCCACAGTGGTGAAGTGGCATGACCTCCCCTTTCCACTGCTGCTCCCATTCAATAATGTGTCGTAAGGCAGGCAGCATCTCTTTCTTTCTTTCCTTTAAATTTCACTGAATAGTTTATTAGGGTTGTCAACAGAACAGTCAGACATTCTGAGTCAAAGGCTATGGCAAATGTTCACGTAAGGGGCTCTACTTTTACTTGGCAGACTTGTGTGGTTTAGTTTGATTGTCTGCTTGAGTTTGATATGCCAGATCAATAAGGCAGAGCAGCAGCCAGTGAACTGGGCCTCCAGTGGAGATGTTACAGCATCTAGATATGATGACGTGTAAAACATTATTTTTGTGAGTTGGACCTGTGCTACTGATAATATTGGCAAATGACTGACAGCGCTGTAATAATTCTGTTACTACTACATTTTGAGAATGTGTGCCCCCCATCTTTTTTTCAATCAAAGGACATTTTATTTTTTCTTTTGTACAGGATGGTTGTTTCATGAACTAATTTTAAGCACACACCTTCCTTCCCATGTAGTAGGGAACACTATTTTGGGGATCAACTAAGTTTGGCTGTCATGGTCTGGTCATATCCCCCAACCCTATCTGGTGGATCCTGTGGCCTTTGCTGTCCCTCAGTTCTTTGTTCAACAGAAGGCCATGGTTGCATCTGAAATGGCAGCCCGTAGGGCCCTGGTCTAAAGTAGTGCACTAAATATGAAATAGGGTGCCATTTGAGACCCCATAACGTGTGTTAGCTGGAAGTTACCTGACCTGTTTGCTCCCAGTGTCCCATCTACTGCCACTATGGGAAAGTGTATTGTTGCACCTGGCTGTAGGTGTGGCCATGGTGAAAGACAGCACCTGTAATCTCTCACAGATTACATGTCACAGCCCCTAGTGTTCATCTACTTTAACAAATACTGCTGCTTGACATCCAAATTGTACAGAGGCTATGGGCTAAATGTCAAACAAGGCTAATTTACTCTTAATTGCACTCTGCTCTTGCCGGTATCACTTGTTTATTTATTTTAAGTATCGGCCCTCGCCACCCTTTGTCAGAGTTTATTTGGAGTTCTTGACATACTTGCCCAATGCGTAAAACCAAGATTGAGTTTCTCATTGGTAGTTCATGACCTTCCTGTGGGCTCACAGTATTCAGCTTTAATGTAGTACTCTATTCTCTAGTGTTAACTACTCAACCAGCACAATAACCGTGTGTGTCTAAAGAATGTATCTAGCCGCCTTACTCTAAATAGGGCAGCGATATTAGTGCTGTTGGCAGATTAAGAGATGTTTGCGCGACGTCTAACTGTATTGTTCAGTTTATCCCTCCGAACAGTGAGGTGTCCTCCACATCAGGGTCTGCGTCCCTAATGGCACCCTATTCCCTATATAGTTCACTACTTTTGACCAGGGCCCTATGGGGAATATGTTGTTTGGAATGCAGACCTGGGCCTCAAAGGAAAGTGGATGGATCGGTTCCAAAAGCCAGGCTAGTTTGATACAGAACCTAATGCACATCCTTGACACCGAGGAAGAGTGGTTTCCTGTCAAAAGGGGGACTTGTGTGGCAGTGACTTCATTCAACAGGCTGTGTCTGAAACATTTAACATATAGCATGGTAGACAGGCACACGAGTCCTGAGCACATGTGGCTGTTACAGTTGTCCAGACACACTTATTGTACATTAGCTAGATGTTTGGTGATGGAGGAAAAGATCACTTATATTGTGTCTCGTAGATCAGGCTTAGATCAATCACTCTGGTGGATTAAAGCTGGTCATTAGTATTCCAGATGGGTCCATCCTCTACTCAACACCCTTTGATCTACGCAAGCCAAGCTCTCGTCCACACAGACCCTGAACTTAACCTACACACATGGCGTGCAGAGCCTTGATCAAGTGGGTGACCCTCAAGGCACAAGCCATGCGTACACTCCTCCCCACGAGGACCAGGGATCAATCCCAGTCTCCACCCTTCATCTGACGTCTCGCCTGTCCAATAGCCTCGTATGGTTAAGTGGAACTCTCTTTTAAAAATAAACTACACATATGGCATTATCGTGCTGTCACTTCCTTTCTAGGAAGCTGTGACCCTGATAGACGGATGTCCATTGAGGGTGTGCTGGTGTGGCAGGCTCAGCACTGAGCCACATCTGGGTGCTCTAATTCTGCACTGGCCATCTGTTAAAGAGCCCTGCTTTATGGGGCCCCTCTGGGCCAGTGCCCTCTACATGGGGTGCCTCTGGGCTAGTGTGCCCAACACTCTACACTGGGCCCCTCTGGGCCAGTGCCCTCTACATGGGGCACCTCTGGGCTAGTGCCCTACACTCTCCAGTGGCCCTCTGTCTTGATTATTGTAGATAATTTGTGTAACCTACGGTAAGCTTATGAACTCTTACAAACTCTACCAAAGTTTGATTTTATTTTACCTTTATTTTACTAGGCAAGTCAGTTAAGAACATTCCAATTTACTATGACAGCCTTCCCTGGCCAAAGCGTAACCCGGGACGACGCTGGGCAAATTGTGTGCCACCCGATGGGACTCCCAATCACGGCAGTTGTGATAGTCTGGAATCGAACCAGGGTCTGTAGTGAAAGCCTCTAGCACTGAGAAGCAGTGCCTTAGACTGCTGTGCCACGGGTGATGGATAACTATGGAGAATGATTACAGCTGCTGATATACTGGAGTCTCAGTATTATTGTGTATGGTACCGATAACCTTCTTTACCATATAGGCCTACTCCTCTTGTGATCATCGTGCATGCTGTTCGTTTGATCTGACCACCATGTATAGTAGGGCTGGGATTTGCCGGGGACGTCACAATTTGATCTCACTGCGATTTGATAATGCGATTGAATTGCAATTTGATTTTACAAACATATTGCTTACTATATATCTGCTGCAGAGATACAAGAGCCATATAAAAATGTGCGGAACCTGTTGACTCATCCGCCTCCCTGCTCCATTATCAGCTACGTTATCTTGGTTGTTGACCAACATTGTTAACTTCATTATCTTAGTACAGACATGTCACACTTTATTCTATATACAAATACCTAGGTGTCTGGTTAGACTGTAGACTCGCGTTAAGCATCTCCAATCCAAAATTAAATCTAGAATCGGCATCCTATTTCGCAACAAAGCATCCTTAACTCATGCTGTCAAACACACCCTCATAATGCTGACTATCCTATCAATCCTTAACTTCGGTGATGTAATTTACAAAATAGCCTCCAACACTCTATTCAGCTAACAGTGCCATCCGTTTCGTCACCAAAGCCCCATATACTACCCACCACTGTGACCTGTATGCTCTCGTTGGCTGGCCCTCGCTTCATATTCATCGCCAAACCCACTGGCTCCAGGTCATCTACAAGTCTTTGCTAGGTAAAGCCCCGCCTTATCTCAGCTCACTGGTCACCATGGCAGCACGCGCTCCAGCAGGTATATTTCACTGGTCACCCCCAAAGCCAATTCTTTAAGCACCAGCTGTCAGAGTAGCTCACAGATCACAATACTTGTAAAAAGCCCATCCAACTACCTCATCCCCATACTGTTAATGTTTTGCTCCTTTGCACTCTAGTATCTCCACTTGCACTTCTATCACTCCAGTGTTTAATTGCTAAATTGTATTTATTTCGCCACTATGGCCTTCCCTCCCCTATCTTACTTCATTTACACACTGTATATAGACTTTTTCCTCTATTGTGTTATTGACTGTATGTTTGTTTATTCCATGTGTAACTGTTTGTGTCACACCGCTTTGCTTTCTTGTCCAGGTCGCAGTTGTAAATGAAGTTGTTCTTAAGTAACCTACCTGTTTAAATAAAGGTGAAATAAAAAAAATCTTACCTCCCGTCAGTAACAGTTTATGGTATAAAGAATATACAATGTTATGGATGAGTGCGTTGTTTGTTTGGTTCTGTCTCTGTAGCTTCCGGGTATGCTGGGATAAGGACCAGAGCTACGGTAATCGGGCTGGCTTTGTAGTGCCTGTCCTGACTGGCTCGTTCATGTGAATGAGCATATTGGAAGACTCCATGTCAGCAGGGATGGGATTTTGTAAATGTGTTATTGTTTTATTGTATCATGAGTAATGTGTTGCAATGTATATAATTCATTATGTTTAGCTGAGTGGAAAATGTAGGCTTTGATGAAGGTAATTGCTTAATTAATTAGTGCTGGGTATGTTCTGATGGGAGGGGCTTCCCCTACAAAAGGAGTCTCTCTTTCAGTTCAAGGGGGGAACCATTTTGGTTTGAGCTGTTGATGGGGCAGCATTGTTTTTTAAGCTGTCCCCTTAATGTGTTGTTTGGATGGCAGTACTGTGTTTTTTCTTCTTCCAGAATCACTTTGTAAATAAACACCCAGAAGAACTTTTGCGGCTTCACCATCTTTTTATTTGATGGAGGTTAGGTTTTTCAGTTTAGCCTTCTGGCCTACTCTACATGACAAGCCAGTGAGGAATTATTGATAAGGTTGGAACCAAAGTGCTGTTCACTGTTTCCAGGTGACCCTAATTAATGTTTCTTACTTCATGCAGCAAGCTAACTTATAAGAAATCTCACTATGTCTTCCGACGAACCCTCAAACAGGCAAAGTGTCAATACAGAACTAAGATTGAATCGTACTACACCGGCTCCGAAGCTCGTCGGATGTGGCAGGGCTTGCAAACTATAAGACTACAAAAGGAATCACAGCCGCGTGCTGTCCAGTGACACAAACCTACAAGGCAAGCAACACTGAAGCATTCATGAGAGCCCCAGCTGTTCCGTACTACTATGTGATCACGCTCGCCGCAGCCAATGTAAGACCTTTTAAACAGGTCAACATTCAAGGTTGCAGGGCCAGACGGATTACCAGGACGTGTACTCCGAGCATGCGCTGATCAACTGGCAAGTGTCTTTACTGACGGTTTCAACCCCTGTCCGAGTCCGTAATACCAACATGTTTCAAGCAGACCACCATAGTCCCTGTACCCAAGAACACGAAGATAACCTGCCTAAATGACTACTGACCCGTAGCACTCCCATCATGAAGTGCTTTGAAAGGCTGGTCATGGCTAACATTAACACCATTATCCCAGAAACCCTAGACCCACTCCAATTTGCATACCGCCCCAACAGATTCACAAATGATGCAGGTTCTATTGCACTCCACACTGCCCTTTCCCACCTGGACAAAAGGAACATCTATGTGAGAAAGCTATTCATTGATTACAGCTCAGCGTTCATCACCATAGTGCCCTCAAAGCTCATCACTAAGCTAAGGACCCTGGGACTAAACACCTCCCTCTGCAACTGTATCCTGGACTTCCAGGATAAGGGTAGGTAACAATACACATCCGCCATGCTGATTCTCAACACAGGGGCCCCTCAGGGGTGTATGCTCAGTCCCCTCCTGTACTCCCTGTTCACTCATGACTGCATGGCCAGGCACGACTCCAACACCAAGTTTGCAGATGACACAACAGTTGTGGGCCTGCTCACCGATGAGGCAGCCTTTAGGGAGGTGGTTAGAGACCTGGCCGTGTGGTGGCAGGACAACAACCTCTCCCTCAGCATGATCAAAACAAAGGAGTTGATTGTGGACTACAGGAAAAGGACTGAATGCCCCTAACAAACTAACATGGTCCAAGAATGCCAAGACAGTTGTGAAGAGGGAATGACAAAACCTATCTCTCCTCAGGAGACTGAAAAGATTTGACATGGGTCCTCCGATACTCAAAGGTTCTACAGCTGGACCATCGAGCATGGTTGTATCACTGCCTGGTATGGCAACTGCTCGGCAGTACGTACTGCTCGGTAGTGCGTACTGCCCCGTACATCACTGGTGCCAAGCTTCCTGCCATCCAGGACCTATATACCAGGCGGTGTCAGGAAGGTCCTAAAAATTGTGAAAGGCTCCTGTCACCCCAGTCATAGACTGTTCTCTTTGCTACAGCATGGCAAGTGATACTGGAGTGCCAAGTCTAGGTCCAAGAGGCTTCTAAACAGCTTCTACCCCCAAGCTATAAGACTGCTGAATATCTAATCAAATGGCTTGCAATGCGTTCCGCTGCTGCTACTCAGTTTTTCTATGCATAGTCACTTTAACTCAACCTACATGTACACTAACGTTAAAAAGTTTGGGGTCACTTAGAAATGTTCTTGTTTTTGAAAGAATACATTGTTTTAAATGACTATTGTAGTTGTAAACGGCAGATTTTTAATGGATTATCTACATAGGCGTACAGAGGCCCATTTATCAGCAACCATCACTCCTGTGTTCCAATGGCACGCTGTTAGCTAATCCAAGTTCATCATTTTAAAAGGTTAATTGATCATTAAACCCTTTTGCAATTATATTGGCACAGCTGAAAACTGTTTTGATTAAAGAAGCAATAAAACTGGCGGCCTTTAGACTAGTTGAGTATCAGGAGCATCAGCATTTGTGGGTTTGATTACAGGCTCAAAATGGCCAGAAACAGACCTTTTCTTCTGAAACTCATCAGTCTATTCTTCTGAGAAATGTAGGCTATTCCATGCGAGAAACTGAGTATCTACTCCCTTCACAGAACAGCGCAAATTGGCTCTAACCAGAATAGAAAGAGTGGGAGGCCCCGGTGCACAACTGAGCAAGAGGACAAGCACATTGGTGTCAAGTTTGAGAAACGGATGCCTCACAAGTCCCCAACTGGTAGCTTCATTAAATAGTACCCGCAAAACACCAGTCTCAACATCAACAGTGAAGAGGCAACTCTAGGATGCTGGCCTTCCAGGCAGAGTTCCTCTGTCCAGTGTCTGTTCTTTTGCCCATCTTTAATCTTTTATTTTTATTTTCCAGTTTGATGTCTTTTTCTTTGCAACTATGTCTAGAAGGCCAGACTCCTGAACATCTAATGAAATAGCTACCCAAACTATTTGCATTGCCCCCCCCTTCCCCTTTTACCCTGCTGCTACTCTGTTTATCTATGCATCGTCACTTTTTTAATAACTCTACCTACATGTACATATTATCTTGACTAACCCCGCACATTGACTCTGTAGCGGTACCCCCTGTATATAGCCTCGCTACTGTTATTTTATTGTTGCTCCTTAATTTTTTATTTAGAAACACCCTGCTAAGAAAAGAAACTAGCAAACAGTAGTTTGCATATAGTAAGACACCACACACTAATAGTGTAGTTATGCTGCTTTCCATAAGCATTCTGTCACCAACATTGTGTCCATCTGACCATGCAAAGTGAACGTCAACAAAATGCTTGTGACTGTCGTTGAGCAACTGCTCTCTCCTTGAGTGACGGGGCAGGGCTTTGTGTGGTTAGCGGCAAAAAAGGATGAGGGCGAGCGATGACTCATGTAGGAAACTGAGTAAACTATAACTGACATACACGCCAGAGTTGCGTATCACATTTAACAAACCTAACATTGAAATACATTTTTATAGAAGGTAAAGGAAACTCAAACCAGTCCCTGCATCAGTGTGTGTGTGGTAAAATAGCCCCAGTGGCTAACTTTTTGTGGTGCAGAGGAAAAGACAAAGCTAGCCTAGGGTTAGGGACATGACAGGGCCCAGCTCTTTTGCTATCTGTCTTTTTAAATGGATGTCTAAAATGGCATCCTATAGTGCACTACCCATAGGGCCCTTGTTTAAAAGTAGTGCACTATATAGGGTACCATTTGATACACATGCTGAATGTCTTAGCACATGTTGTGAGGCGACAAGGTTGCTGCCGACGACAGGTGGAGAAAAGGGATCTTCTGTCCTGATTCCCATCCTCCCGCTAGGGATGACCCAAATAGTGCACTACTTTTGACCGGAGTCCTCTTGGTCCTGACTAAATGGGAAATTGGGTGTCTTTTGGAACTCACCCATAGTGGATGAAGGCAGAGAAGTGGTCTATATAATTCTTGACCCTTCATGTTCGTTTGAGGGATCTACAAGTACGCTCTTCACTATAACTGTCATGCTGGATTGAGGTTTTTATTTTTCCTGGTATAATGGTCAGCGGTACTAAATCATGCCTTGAGCCTGTGAGGAGAGGGACCTCTGCTTCACTGGCCTGCTAGCCTGCTATTAACACCCACTAACTGCTGCGGCTGCGGAGGATACAGGAGTGCCCCTTTCTCCATGTTGGTGGTGATGCCACGCAGAGGAAATGGTGGCCGGTCCAACCCTGTTCCTGGGTTGGCTGCTCGGCTGAAACGTGTGTTTAAGCAAGTGACTTCTCAGAACAAGCAGCAGTTAAGCTGTACTCTCCCCTCTGGCTGTCCATATCTATAGCAGTATTATGTCATCTCACTGAACAGTTGGTAGGGCAGAGTATAGTTGCCTGTAAGTGCCTCTCACTCAGGTTGTCGTCAGCCCATGCCGAGCTGATAATCAGGTATTAGAGAGCCAGCATGAACGGCAGCTTGTGGATGGTATCACCTTCACTCAAGCCTTCCACTGGGCTATATCTATGCCTCAGCATCTTTCACTGAGTTATCCAGCTTCAGGCCAATGTTCCCTCTGGACCCAGATTAAACCTCCTTTGTATTTCCTCCCTCCTTCCTTTAGGCTTAACAGTGGCCTCTCCATGTGGAACTCCTGACCTCCGCAGGGAGCAGGCAACTGGTTAGCTGTTACCATGCCACACGTGTAGTCTTAGAGCTAGCGTTTGTGCTGCCATGCCAACTCTGTCACTCATTGCCACGTGAAACAAGTTTGACGTGCCAATGACTGCAATGGAGGAGACAAGGACACAAACTTGTGGGACCAGGCTACCTGTCACACGTGGTCTCTAGGCAGGACTATTGTCTTCGGCTGTTAGCAGCTTGCCCTTAAAAGGAAGTGGAGAGGCATTTGGCTCACACAGGAAGCTGGCTGTAGAGTGCTCATTGTTTCGTACCGGTGTTATGTGAATGCCACCACAACCTGTTTTTGTTACACCCACAACAAATTGAGGCAACGGTGAAGCCATCGAGTACAGCTTGGATGACTGATGGGGATCGAAAGTGAGAAGCCCCTTTTTGCAACTGAAGTTAAGGCATGCAACTGTAGATGCTCTGATTTTCATGCCTCAACTAATCAAATGATGCATCAAAGTGAAGTTACTACATCCTTTTTTGTTGCACAAAACCCCCATCTTCCATCGTGTTTTTGTGGGAGACAGCCAGGCAGGCAGATTAGGGTGTTTTTAATGAGATGGAATGAAGCCAAATGAAGGTGTCATCACATTTTTATGGGTGTTACAAAAAAGATCTAGCCATTTGTGATAGGATGCATCCCATATGGCACCCCTATAAAGTAGTGCATAGGGTGCCATTTGGGACGTGCCCATGGAATTCGTAAAATTTAAATGAACTCTCCTCCTGTCTGTTTTCTCCCTCAGGGGCTGCTGAGCAAATATTTGATTGAAAATGCCCCTAATGCCGAGAGCAAAGTGTTCTATTTGAAGATGAAGGGAGACTACTACAGATACCTGGCTGAGGTGGCCTCTGGAGACGACAAGAAGGGTAAGTGGGTCTCCAGTCTACGTCCCATATGGCACCCTGTTCCCTACATAGTGCACTACTTTGGACCATGACCCAAATGGCCCCATATTCCCTATAAGGTGCACTACAGTCATGGGTTTTGGTCAAAATTAGTGCACTATATTGGGAATAGAGGGTCATTTGGGACTCAAATCTACTCTCTCAGGAGTTATTGGGCTGCTGGCTCCAACTGGCCTCGCTGTCTCTCCCTATATTAGTACCAGTCAAATGTTTGGACACTTACTCATTCAAGTGTTTCTTTATTTTTTTTACTATTTTCTACATTGTAGAATATTAGTGAAGACCTCAACTATGAAATACACATACGGAATGATGTATTAACCAAAAAGTGTTAAACTAATCAAAATATATTTGAGATTCTTCGAAGTAGCCACCCTTTGCCTTGACAGCTTTGCACATTCTTGGCCTTCTCTCAACCAGCTTCATGAGGTAGTCACCTGGAATGCAGTGTGTCTTGTTAATTTGTGGAATTTCTTTCCTTAATACATTTGATCCAATCAGTTGTGACAAGGTAGGGGTGGTATACAGAAGATGGCCTTATTTGGTAAAAGACCAAGTCCATATTATGGCAAGAACAGCTCAAATAAGCAAAGACAGGCAATCCGGAAAATTTCAAGAACTTTTAAAGTTTCTTCAAGTGCAGTTGCAAAAACCATCAAGCACCATGAGGAAACTGGCTCTCATGAGGACCGCCGCAGGAAAGGAAGACCCAGAGTTACCTCTGCAGCAGAGGATAAGTTCATTAGTTACCAGCCTCAGAAATTGCAGCTCAAATAAATGCTTCAGAGTTAAAGTAACACATATTTCAACATCAACTGTTCAGAGGGGGCTGCGTGAATCAGGCCTTCATGGCAAATAAACCTCTACCTAAAGGACACCAATAAGAAGAGACTTGCTTGTGCCAAGAGACATGAGCAATGGACATTAGACCGATAGAAGTGTTCTTAATGCGTGATGAGTCCAAATGTGAGGTTTTTGGTTCCAACCGCTGTCTTTGTGAGACACAAAGTACGTGAACAGATCTCTGCATGTGTGGTTCCTACTGTGAAGCATGGAGGTGTGGGGGTGCTTTGCTGGTGACGCTGTTTCTACAGCGATCCGCCATCCCATCTGGTTTGCGCTTAGTCCCACTATCATTTGTTTTTCTACAGGACAATGCCCCCCAAAAATCACTAACAATTACTCTGACCAGAGGGGCCAACATTGGAATAATATTCTAATCTATTTTTAATATTCATCAATAAAAAAAACTACATGTCAATGTGTAGGTGATATGCATCAGCCTCATGTCTAAACCGATGCTGACATGAGGGAGGTAGCAGAAAATGTAGTTTAACTTTAATGAGATTTCCAGTTGCATAAAGTTAGACTAAACGGCAGTCATGTTTTGACAAATAATTAACGTTTAGAGGCTTGATTCTGTCGACATAGTCGAGGCACGGTTCGTTCAGATCAAATGGTCACAAGACGGAGAGTGAAGGACTGCCTGTTGCGCACCGCACACCACCCAGATTCAAGGCGGGTGGAGGTGCTCAGCATTTTTGAAACAGTTTACCATGAACGTAATTGTTTAAAACCTGGATGTTTTTTTATATTTTATGAAGCATGTCTTACCTTGTTTCAAAGTAGCCATATAAATGTTGAGGGAATTATATTATAAACACTTAATATGCCAATTGACTTTTTCTTGTGCGGCCAAAGGCATAATCCTTGTCATGTTAGTATGCTAATTGATGCGTCTTTAGAGCTCCGGTCTTCTAACGGTTTCATTTGTCACATGAAACCGCTCACGCAGGTGGTGTGCTTTTGAGAACAGTGTTCCTGCTAATTGCAGTTTGGAACATTCCTGTGTAGCCTACAGCCATGTGCACATTGTTGATCTTATAATATGAAGAAATAAAACTTGATCAACATTTTTAAGCTGAATGGTCTGATCGGTTGCATCAGCCTCATTGCTTTTTAATATATTTCTTATTTAATGTGCAATGGTTGTATAAATTTTAGGTCTGTCATCACTGACAGGATGCCATTAAGTCCTGGAAGGAATTATTTTAAAGACAAAGTATTTGGTGGTTATTTAGCAATATTTTGTAGGCTACCAAGCAATGTTTTATCATTCTTCGGCACTAAGCAAATTTCGGGGCCGGCTGCACGTACTTTAGAACTGTGAAAATTCCTTTCATCTTCTGCAACTCGTTTACCGTGACCACTACCTGCTTTTAAGTTACTTAGAACAGTGGCCAAGTAGACTACTGTGGCTTTTTTGATCGTAAAGTAGGCCTATCAGTGGCCTACCATTTTAAAAAAACAATGGAGAAAGTGTATCCCAAAACATTTTAAAAAGCTGTTTTTATCATTCAGCCAATGTGTGGTTTTCAATGTAGGCCTACATTCATGAGACTTAAAAAAAAAACATGTAGGGATTTACATTAACCTGTTTGTTTTGTCCACTTGTCCTTCAGACAAGCTGACTGAAAATGTTGTTTGATTCAAGAGACCACTTTACAAAATAAAATAAATTATTATTCCCATGCCATTATTTCAGCGACTCAGACAAATGATGCTACCCTCTGCCTATTGTTGAGGGATTGGGTTAAATGCGGAAGGTACATTTCTGTTGAATACATTGTTGTATAGCTGACGAGTTCTCCCTTTCCCTTATTGGCTACTTATCTTATTCAAGCCTGTCTCAAAATACTGCACTGTCCCTTTTAAGACCTAAAAAAAAGGTCTTTACCTGACTTGCTTTCCAAAGATGGCTAGAAATGCACATTTTGTGCTCTTGTAGGAAGCAACCCCTCCCCCATTGCTGATGAGAAATGAGCTGTAACTGGGCTAAAAACTCACTAACAAAGAATATGAACAAATGTGCACAAGTGGTTACATGCAGCTCTCACATTGATCTCAAAACAAACTCATCTAGCAAATGTGTGTGTCTGGAGCTCCATCCAGACCTCTCGCTCCAGGGGATGCAAGCTTGTTGGTTTAATGCAGGCTGAGTGAGTTTGGGCTGTGAACGTGGTGATGGGTATATGAATGTTCCCTCCCTGCCAATGCGGGGTTCTTTCCCTCCCTCGTCCCTCTCCCATGTCTCCCTATCTCATCCATCCATGATTACCTTCCCTCCCTCCATACTTCTTTCCCTTCCCTCCATACTTCTCTCCCCTCCTTGCCTCCCTCTCTCTTTTCCTCCTGCCAGCCGCCTCCTCCCTGGCAAGCCTCAGCCACTGAACACGAGACTGCACAGAATTACTGTCATGGTTTTCCCCTTACAGCACCGCCCCAACTGAGGAGGTTTGATCAGGGGAGGGAGGATGTTGAAATGTAGGCCTCGTTAGTTAGTAGCCTAACGCTTGCCGGCTTATTTTGGCAACCAGGCCAGGGACTTTGCAACTTGATCCACATGTAACATATCCAGGGATTATTTGTTACATTGTAGTTCTTAGAAAATGCCATAGCACTATTCAAATGAAAATCAGATTTTATTGGTCACATGTTTGGTAAACAAGCACATTTTTACTTAGTCTACACCTAATTTACAGGCCCTTCCATTTGTTATAGAGAAATAATAGAAGAGTAAAATGCATTAATAATAAACAATGAGTAACGATAACTTGGTACTGCTACCCTGTGTGTATATAGCCGAGTCGATGTGCAGGGGTACAAGAGAATTTGAGGTAGATATGTACATATAACTTGGAATAAAGTGACTGATAATACTCAGTAGCAGCAGCATATGTGGCTAGTGCAAAAAGGGTCAATGCAGATAAATTTAGTTCAGGTAGATATTTGGTTAACTATTTGTTAGTCTTATGGCTTTTGGGGTAGAAGCTGTTCAGGGTCCTGTTGGTTCCAGACTTGGTGCTGTGCGGTAATAGACAGAACAGTCTATGACAGGTGGCTGGGGTCTGACAATTTTTTTTTTTGACAGCGCCCGGTATAAATGTCCTGGATTGCAGGGAGCTCGGCCCCAGTAATATACTGGTCCGTACGCACTATTCTCCGAAGCACCTTGTGGTTGGATGCCAAGCAGTTGACATGCCAAGCGTTAATGCAGCCAGTCAAGGTGCTCTCGATAGTGCAGCTGTATAACTTTTTGAGGATCTGAGGGCCCATGCCAAATCTTTTCAGCCTACTGAGGGGTAAGGGGTGTTGTCGTGCCCTCTTCACAACTGTGTTGGTGTGTGTGGACCATGGTAGATCATTAGTGATGTGGACACAGGAAGCTCTCAACCTTCTCCGTCTATGTGAATGGAGGCGTGCTCAGCCCTCTGTTTCCTGTAATCCACGATCTGCGACTTGGTCTTGATGTTGGAGAGGTTGTTGTCCTGGCACCACATTGCCAGGTCTCTGACCTCCCTATATAGGCTGTCTCGTCGTTGGTGATCAGGCCTACCACCGTCCTGTCGTCGGTAATGTAGCTCCGGTGCTCAACAAAGGATATTTATAAGCCCATTACCTCATGTAGCCTAGCTTTCAGGAATGCTTACAGTGGCCAGACCAGGGAAAGGAAAGTGACCCCATTTGCAGCAATGATGGATAGGCCTACCTAGAGGAGTAATATTTCAAATTTACAAAGTTTGTAATGAAAGACTGGTTCTGTCCCAAATGGCACCCTATTCCCTTAATAGAGCACTTTTGACTCTATGAGCCTTGAAGAGTAGTGTACTATATAAGGAATAGGGTGCCATTTGGGACGTAGACAATGTTTTAGAGTTGGAGCTCTATCTCAATGATTCCTCCCCTTTCCACAGAGACGATATCCAACTCTCAAGACTCCTACCAGGAGGCGTTTGACATCAGCAAGAAGGAGATGCAGCCCACACATCCCATCCGCCTGGGCCTGGCCCTCAACTTCTCTGTCTTCTTCTACGAGATCCTCAACTCTCCAGAGAAGGCCTGCTCACTGGCCAAACAGGTAGGGATGATGAGACAACACAGCAGCCCACACAAACAGCACCAGATCCCCTATATAGTGCTTTCTTTTGACACCGGGCCTATGGGGCTTTGGTCAAAAGTAGTGCTCTATATAGGGGGAGATTATGGGGTGTACTATATACACTGAGTGTACAAAACATTACCTTTCATTATATAGACTGACCAGGTAAAAGCTATGACCCTTATTGATGTCACTAGTTAAATCCACTTCAATCAGTGTAGATGAAGCTGAGGAGGCTGGTTAAAAAAAATTCAAGCCTTGAGACAATTACAACATGGCTTGTATGTGTGCCATTCAGAGGGTGAATTGTCAAGACAAACGCGTTAAAAAAAGTGCCTTTTGAACTGGTTATGGTTTGAATGTGTCAAGAACTGCAACACTGCTGGGTTTTTCACGCTCAACAGTTTCCTGTGTGTATCAAGCATGGTCTAAGCACCTAAAATACATCCAACCAACTTGACACAACTGTGGAGTCAACATGGGCCGGCATCTCTGTGGAACGCTTTCGACACCTTTGTAGAGTCCATCCGCCGACGAATTGCGGCTGTTCCGAGGGCAAATGGGGAGGGGGGCTGCAACTCAATATAAGAAAGGTGTTCTTAATGTTTTGTTTACTCAGTGTACACACACAGCTGCATTATGTGCCATCTCTCTCCTGTCCATCTCTATCTTTGCCTCATCTCCCTGTTCATATGCATATCAACCATTGTTATCTGTGTGTTCGCAGGCCTTCGACGATGCCATCGCCGAGCTCGACACGCTGAGCGAAGACTCGTACAAAGACAGTACCCTCATCATGCAGTTGCTTAGAGACAACCTCACAGTAAGTATCCTCTGACCTCCCCCCACCGAGCCACGGGATTGGTCGCTTCATCAACACATCCCACACACACCATACACCCACTGTGACTGCAACCCAGTCTAGTGTATGTGCATCTCATTTCAGTATTTTAATGGCAAGCAGGAGCCAGTGCCATTTTGTGAGTGACAAGCTATGATATAAGGATTTGAACCAAGTGGAGCATAGGTGTTTTATATATATATATATTACACACAGTGCATTCGGAAAGTTTTCAGACCCCTTCATATTTTCCACATTTTGCTACATTACAGCCTTATTCTAAAATGGATGACATTTTCCCCCTCAATTTACACACAAAGCGAAAATGTAATTTTCAGACCCTTTGCTATGAGACTTGAAATTTAGCTCAGGGTGCAGTCTGTTTCCATTGATCATTCTTGATCTTTCTACAACTTGGAGTCCACCTGTGGTAATTTCAATTGGTTGGACATGATTTGGAAAAGCACACACGTCTATGTAAGGTCCCACAGTTGACAGTGCAGGTCAGGGCAAAAACCAAGCTGCGAGGTCGAAGGAATTGTCCGTTGAACTCCGAGACAGGATTGTGTTGAGACACAGATCTGGGGAAGGGTACCAAAACATTTCTGCAGCATTGAAGGTCCCCAAGAACACACAGGCCTCCATTCTTAAATAGAAGTTTCGAGCCACCAAGACTCTTCCTAGAGCTGGCCAAACTTGACAATCGGGGGAGAAGGGCCTTAGTCAGGGAGGTGACCAAGATCTCGATGGTCCTTCTGACAGAGCTCCAGAGTTCCTCTGTGGAGATGGGAGAACCTTCCAGAAGGACAACCATCTCTGCAGCACTCTGCCAATCAGGCCTTTATGGTAGAGTGGCCAGACGGAAGCCACTCCTCAGTAAAAGGCACATGACAGCCCGCTTGGAGTTTGCCAGAAGGCACCTAAAGACTCTCTGAAGACTCTCTGACCATGAGAAACAAGATTCTCTGGTCTGATGAAACCGAGATTGCACTCTTTGGCCTGAATGCCAAGTGTCACGTCTGGAGGAAACCTGGCACCGTCCCTACTGTGAATCATGGTGGTGGCAGCATCATGCTGTGGGGATGATTTTTATTTATTTTTGCTGTCGAGACTGGGATACTCGTCAGGATCGAGCAAAAGATGAATGAAGTAAAGTACAGCGGGATCCTTGATGAAGACCTGCTCCAGAGCACTCAGGACCTCAGACTGGGGCGAAGGTTCACCTTGCAACAGGACAACGACCCTAAGCACACAGCCAAGACCACGCAGGAGTGGCATCGGGACAAGTCTCTGAATGTCCTTGAATAGTCTAGACCTGATCAAACAGCCTCTGGAGAGGACCGAAAATAGCTGTGCAGTGATGCTCACCATCCAACCTGACGAAGCTTGAGAGGATCTGCAGAGAAGAATGGGAGAAACTCTCCAAATACAGGTGTGTCAAGCTTGTAGAGTCAAACCCAAGAAGACTCGTGGCTGTAATCAATGCCAAAGGTGCTTCAACAATAATGTAAAGAGTCTGAATACTTACGTACATGTACATATTTATTTTTAAGAAATTGGAGAGATTCTAAACCTATTTTTGCTTTGTCATTATGGGGTATTGTGATGGAGAAAAACATTTTATACATTTTTAGATATGGCTGTAACAACAATTGGGAAAAAGTGAAGGGGTCTGAATACTTTTCGAATGCACTGTTTACCATTTAGTAGACACTTGATTCCAAAGTGATTTACGGTACAGTCAGTACATTTTGTCTGACTTCACTCCAGCAGGGTCTTTTGGATATCTGAGATGCTTGTCAGTTTAATGGTATTTTGTCTTGTGTGTTTCAGCTATGGACGTCTGACAATGCAGCAGATGAGCCAGAGGCTGGAGATGGAGAGAACTGAGATGCTCCCTGTCAACCCTCGCCAAGAAATACAACAACAAAAAATGAGGAAAACAATCATTTTTACACCTTCATTCCTTATTGTTCCACTTGAAATGATTCTAGTAATGAATGCCTGTCGTACAATGGAGCTGCAGTGTGTGTGTGTGACATGAATCATTTTAGTTTTCACCACGACTCTGCTTTTTGGTATGAAGAAAAGCTCAATTAAGTAAATAATATTATCGCCATGCCTCAGTTTGCTTGTCCCCGCCTTCCTAATGTGCAGTTTCTGCTTTAAAAAAATATTTGCTTCACTTTAACTGTCTGTTCAACATGACAATATAGGATCTGTGTGTCCAGAAAGATCGGTTTTCTGAATTTTGAAAGGCCATTTGCAAATGACAAATATCGTGCAGCCTGGGCATATGGTGGGGAGGGAAAGGTATGTCAAGCTGACCCAAATTTGACAGGAATTCTGGCTGTCTCCACTGTCTCCCTGTGTGTTGGTCTTCCAAAAAGGTTGCTAGGTAGTTGCATCTGTCAACACCTGCTGGCCCATGAAAGCCAACCTGACATTGGGTTTATCCCAAATGGCACCCTATTCCTTTTTATAATGCACTAGTATTGACCAGAGCCCTCGTCAAACGTAATGCACTATGAAAGGTAATGGGGTGCTATTTGGGATACAAATTGTCTGGTAACTTGAATCTCCTGAAAGCTGTATTTTATGAATCTGTGGGGGCTATCCAACCAGTGGTTGCATCCCGATCACCTTTATAGGTCACTACTTTTGACCAGGGCCCCTAGGACTGTGGACTAAAGTAAAGTAGTGCACTATTGAAGGAATAGGGTGCTAACTGTCAACAGAGCAAATCCTATCCATGGGCTCTTGTAACAAGGTCTCTCCCTCCACGGTTACAAAACACTCCTTCCTAGTTATATTATTCACCTCAATGTGTTACTTTGTAGCATGTCTAACAATAAAGAGTTGGTACTTTAAGACAAAAAAAAAATGTGGAATGGCAATAGAATAAGTGCATGCATGCCCCTTTATTTTTGTTCACTGTACACTGGAATGGGGAATCAATATTGCATACAGAAAGTCCCGTTTTTGTTCAGTACTTTTCTTTGCAGGTTTGTGCACATGTCAGAGGGTGTTTGGTTTGTCCAGCGATTGTCATTAGAGATTGAGACCACTAGTGTTTTTGCTAATCATTGATTGTAGCCCCCAAATCTTTGAGAATGTTTAATGCCCTGATGTTATGTAACACCTATGTAACATGAATAAAAATGACATTTTGTAAACCATAATTGGTGAGCAGACAGTGTTTCTGAACCAGTCATGTTGTGGTTTTATTTGGCGCCCAATTAATTTGTTTCGTTGGACATTACTAAAAACACCAGGCAATCAGTTCCACGTCATTTTATATTTTGGAAATCTGTTCCAAAGTATTCTCACACATAATAGAGGTGTGATCATATACAAATATATTCGAAATGATAGTTTGTCAAATCTGTTAGTTTCTTGCGGCCAATTTATAATTATGCTCTGGCACCGCTACCATATGCTCAAGAAAATCCGCTCGTTGATCCCTGCTATACAGCATGTTTTACTTGGTTGTGTGTGTAACAGTATAGCTTCCATCCCTCGCCTCGAACCAAGGACCCTCTGCACACATCACCCATCTCTCCACAAAATCCGCAGCTCTTGCAGAGCAAGTGGAACTACTACTTTAAGGTCTCAGAGCAAGTGATGTCGCCGACTGAAACGCTATTCATTTTGTCTTGGAGCTGTACATGGACAAGTTCTATGGCACTCTTCCCTATAACAGGGTTTTGGCGCCCCCGACTATGTTTTGGTTTTTGACCTGGCACTACATAACTGATTCAAATAACCAACTCGTCAAACTTCGATTTTTTTTTTTAATCAGCTGTGTCATGCTAGGTCAAAAACCAAGACTCGCCCATGGTGGGCCCCAGAACCAAGTTTGGGAAACCCTCTCCTATACAGCATTACTTTTGATCAGGGCCCTAGTCAATAGTACTGCGCTAAATAGGGAATAGGGTGCCATTTGGGACAAAGATAATACCGTACGTGTCTGGTAAAACTGCATGAGGTTTATACAGTATCCTCATACAGAGTGGGAATACTATGTCCCAGTAGCCTCATTAAATCCCAGACATATTAGACTAGGGACTTCAGAATGAACATAGCTGGCTTTTGAGCCCATCTCACAATCACTTCAAGAATAGAGTTCGCCAATTTAATGTACGTCATACTGTACTTAATTTGACACTGATTATTACGTAATGTCCGTTTGTGCAGGAATAGATGTCAAACAAATGGAATTGTATAATCATTTAGGCTATTTCATTGTCTTGTCAGTAAATGGCAAAAATAAGTTATATTTGACTGTAAAAATAACAGCAATTTCACAATATGGGTCTATACAAACACGACAACTCAGTCAAATATTGGTTCAGATTTTAAACGCAAATGTTAGAAGTTAAAATGGGATGACCAAGCATTAAAAAAAATTATCGGCCCAGATGTCGCTCGGGTTTGAAATCACTCTCCTGCTGCTGAAGCTTTATTATCCTGATGTAAGAGTGCTGCAGTAACCTAAACTACAATTTTCTGCAATATCTTCCGAACTCAGATCGACAGATGAACAAAAAAAAATCTTATTTTCATAAGTAAAAGCAGTCTATGATAGCAGGTAGATTTACTGCGAAAGAAATATTTGAGTACCGCGTCCTGTTACTGTCATTGAGCTATAATATTAACTCGAGTGAACTATAGGCGACTGTATATCCCCCCCATCATTAATGGGAATAATTGTCTCTCACAACACTTCCAAGTATGCGGCCCTGGTTTCAAAAATAATATATTTTTTGCCCAAACTAGAAGTCTGATTTTACAATCTGAACTCCAATCTGTTACAGTTGCCGAACGACAGAACGTTTGGTTATATTGTCACTGTACTAATTCAATCACATTGTTACCTTCCTTGAGTATGCGAAAAAAAGTGCACTTTTGGGAAGATCATATCCCGATACGAAAAATTCTGTCAAAGCTGTCTTTTAACCAGTGTATGGATTTTTTTTCCCTTTTTACATATTGTTTAAGCGATACATGCAGATATTCTATTTATTTAAAATGTCCCTATTTTTAACGGATGGTGCAACAAAACCGGCGGCGGAGGTTGTAGATCCGTAATATGGTGAATGGAGAGTGGCCTAACTTGATTTTCCATTAAACAAATGTCATGAGTTATTTATGATTATTCCTGAGATGGGAATGGTCACAAACATCCCACACACTGGCGCAGTATGGGCCAATGTAGCAATCATGGGCATGGCAGCGTGGCATGGGAGCATAATGATGATAGTCGAACCAATAACAGCGGGTTAACCATCATTATTTGGCAGAGAGCTGTTTCTCTAAACACTGGGTTAGCTGGCACTGAGAGTTATGAGAAAACTGCTCTGACATAGAATAGAATAAAACGGAATAGTTTGAGGTTGAATATGATAGAATAGGTTGGTATATGAACGTTCTTTGTGTCAGTGCAATTTAGTGAGGAAAAATGTGTTCTGTACTTTTCTGTTCTGTTATTCCTCTGCCTTTCTCCCAGACTTCGAGGTGCTGCCCCTTGCCAGTCTCCAGACTCACTCAGTTCGGCGGCGGGATGTCCAGACACAGACCCATGTTGAACGACATCTCAGCTTCACTGCCTTATAGAGGTAGGAACTCCAAGGCTGTGCCTAGCCTATGGGCCTGGTCTAAAATAGTGCAATATATAGGGAATAGGGTTCCATTTGGGATGGGCCTGGTCTAAAATAGTGCAATATATAGGGAATAGGGTTCCATTTGGGATGTACATCAAATGTCAATGCCTCAGTTGCACTTGTCGCTTGTCTTAATCATCATGAGCATTGTGATTCCCCGTTTCTCACTTGTGCTATGCATTTCAGGCTGTATCTGAGGACCAACACAGAGCTGTTCACAGAAGACTTCAGGGCTGTGTTCATGGATGAGGATGGACACGAGGACAGCTACGAGGTCAACAGACAGAACTTTTTCAACGGCCATGTCATTGGTAAGACAGACACCACTGGTTGGACACAAAAACCATCAGACTTAGGTCACATACATTGTCAAGGGGCCTTTAAGTGCATTCATTCCGGCGCCGACAGAGATGGCCGCCTCGCTTCGCGTTCCTAGGAAACTATGCAGTTTTTTGTTTTTTTACGTGTTATTTCTTACATTAGTACCCCAGGTCATCTTAGGTTTCATTACATACAGTCGAGAAGAACTACTGAATATAAGATCAGCGTCAACTCACCATCAGTACGACCAAGAATATGTTTTCCGCTACGCGGATCCTGTGTTATGCCTTACAAACAGGACAACGGAATGGATCGCATGCAGCGACCCAAGAAAACGACTCCGAAAAAGAGGGAAACGTAGCGGTCTTCTGGTCAGACTCCGGACAAGGGCACATCGCGCACCACTCCCCAGCATTCTTCTTGCCAATGTCCAGTCTCTTGACAACAAGGTTGATGAAATCCGAGCAAGGGTAGCATTCCAGAGGGACATCAGAGACTGCAACGTTCTCTGCTTCACGGAAACATGGCTTACTGGGAAGACGCTATCCGATGCGGTGCAGCCAACGGGTTTCTCCACGCATCGCGCCGACAGAAACAAACATCTTTCTGGTAAGAAGAGTGGCGGGGGCGTATGCCTCATGACTAACGAGACATGGTGTGATGAAGGAAACATACAGGAACTCAAATCCTTCTGTTCACCTGATTTAGAATTCCTCACAATCAAATGTAGACCGCATTATCTTCCAAGAGAATTCTCTTCGATTATAATCACAGCCGTATATATCCCCCCAAGCAGACACATCGATGGCTCTGAACGAACTTTATTTAACTCTTTGCAAACTGGAAACCATTTATCCAGAGGCTGCATTCATTGTAGCTGGGGATTTTAACAAAGCTAATCTGAAAACAAGACTCCCTAAATTTTATCAGCATATCGATTGCTCAACCAGGGGTGGTAAAACCTTGGATCATTGTTACTCTAACTTCCGCGACGCATATAAGGCCCTGCCCCGCCCCCCTTTCGGAAAAGCTGACCACGACTCCATTTTGTTGATCCCTGCCTACAGGCAGAAACTTAAACAAGAGGCTCCCACGCTGAGGTCTGTCC
Organism: Oncorhynchus nerka; assembly: GCF_034236695.1. Lineage (NCBI taxonomy): Eukaryota > Metazoa > Chordata > Actinopteri > Salmoniformes > Salmonidae > Oncorhynchus > Oncorhynchus nerka. The sequence goes on along the minus strand of NC_088419.1, from coordinate 18,794,166 downwards.
AACGCTGGTCAGACCAAGCTGACTCCACACTCCAAGACTGCTTCCATCACGTGGACTGGGACATGTTTCGTATTGCGTCAGATAAAAATATTGACGAATACGCTGATTCGGTGTGCGAGTTCATTAGAACGTGCGTTGAAGATGTCGTTCCCATAGCAACGATAAAAACATTCCCTAACCAGAAACCGTGGATTGATGGCAGCATTCGCGTGAAACTGAAAGCGCGAACCACTGCTTTTAATCAGGGCAAGGTGTCTGGCAACATGACCGAATACAAACAGTGCAGCTATTCCCTCCGCAAGGCTATTAAACAAGCTAAGCGTCAGTACAGAGACAAAGTAGAATCTCAATTCAACGGCTCAGACACAAGAGGCATGTGGCAGGGTCTACAGTCAATCACGGACTACAAGAAGAAACCCAGCCCAGTCACGGACCAGGATGTCTTGCTCCCAGGCAGACTAAATAACTTTTTTGCCAGCTTTGAGGACAATACAGTGCCACTGACACGGCCTGCAACGAAAACATGCAGTCTCTCCTTCACTGCAGCCGAGGTGAGTAAGACATTTAAACGTGTTAACCCTCGCAAGGCTGCAGGCCCAGACGGCATCCCCAGCCGCGCCCTCAGAGCATGCGCAGACCAGCTGGCCGGTGTGTTTACGGACATATTCAATCAATCTCTATACCAGTCTGCTGTTCCCACATGCTTCAAGAGGGCCACCATTGTTCCTGTTCCCAAGAAAGCTAAGGTAACTGAGCTAAACGACTACCGCCCCGTAGCACTCATTTCCGTCATCATGAAGTGCTTTGAGAGACTAGTCAAGGACCATATCACCTCCACCCTACCTGACACCCTAGACCCACTCCAATTTGCTTACCGCCCAAATAGGTCCACAGACGATGCAATCTCAACCACACTGCACACTGCCCTAACCCACCTGGACAAGAGGAATACCTATGTGAGAATGCTGTTCATCGACTACAGCTCGGCATTCAACACCATAGTACCCTCCAAGCTCGTCATCAAGCTCGAGACCCTGGGTCTCGACCCCGCCCTGTGCAACTGGGTACTGGACTTCCTGACGGGCCGCCCCCAGGTGGTGAGGGTAGGCAACAACATCTCCTCCCCGCTGATCCTCAACACGGGGGCCCCACAAGGGTAGGTTCTGAGCCCTCTCCTGTACTCCCTGTTCACCCACGACTGCGTGGCCAAGCACGCCTCCAACTCAATCATCAAGTTTGCGGACGACACAACAGTGGTAGGCTTGATTACCAACAACGACGAGACGGCCTACAGGGAGGAGGTGAGGGCCCTCGGAGTGTGGTGTCAGGAAAATAACCTCACACTCAACGTCAACAAAACAAAGGAGATGATTGTGGACTTCAGGAAACAGCAGAGGGAACATCCCCCTATCCACATCGATGGAACAGTAGTGGAGAGGGTAGCAAGTTTTAAGTTCCTCGGCATACACATCACAGACAAACTGAATTGGTCCACTCACACTGACAGCGTCGTGAAGAAGGCGCAGCAGCGCCTCTTCAACCTCAGGAGGCTGAAGAAATTCGGCTTGTCACCAAAAGCACTCACAAACTTCTACAGATGCACAATCGAGAGCATCCTGGCGGGCTGTATCACCGCCTGGTACGGCAACTGCTCCGCCCTCAACCGTAAGGCTCTCCAGAGGGTAGTGAGGTCTGCACAACGCATCACCGGGGCAAACTACCTGCCCTCCAGGACACCTACACCACCCGATGTTACAGGAAGGCCATAAAGATCATCAAGGACATCAACCACCGAACCACTGCCTGTTCACCCCGCTATCATCCAGAAGGCGAGGTCAGTACAGGTGCATCAAAGCTGGGACCGAGAGACTGAAAAACAGCTTCTATCTCAAGGCCATCAGACTGTTAAACAGCCACCACTAACATTGAGTGGCTGCTGCCAACACACTGTCATTGACACTGACCCAACTCCAGCCACTTTAATAATGGGAATTGATGGGAAATGATGTAAATATATCACTAGCCACTTTAAACAATGCTACCTTATATAATGTTACTTACCCTACATTATTCATCTCATATGCATACGTATATACTGTACTCTACATCATCGACTGCATCCTTATGTAATACATGTATCACTAGCCACTTTAACTATGCCACTTTGTTTACTTTGTCTACATACTCATCTCATATGTATATACTGTACTCGATACCATCTACTGTAAGCTGCTCTGTACCATCACTCATTCATATATCCTTATGTACATATTCTTTATCCCCTTACACTGTGTATAAGACAGTAGTTTTGGAATTGTTCGTTAGATTACTTGTTGGTTATCACTGCATTGTCGGAACTAGAAGCACAAGCATTTCGCTACACTCGCATTAACATCTGCTAACCATGTGTGTATGTGACAAATAAAATTTGATTTGATTTGAGATATAGCTGAATCTACAGGTAGCCTGAGAAATGGACTCATCAACTTTACACCACCTTTGAGGTCTGAAAACATCTGGCGAATATCTAATTTTGGAGTGAACTATCACTTTAACATCTCTTAGAGCCTCAATAATTTGCTTTGGCTTTGTCCCATGTTTATATTTTGTGCTCTTTCTCAGCAACGTTGTTTACTCAGTGTTGTCCATTTGAAGGAGAGGAGAACTCCAGAGTACAGGCGCACATCGATGACAACTTCTCGGCACACATCCTCACTGACAAAGCAGAGTACAACATAGAGGTATCATATTGTACTATTTCAACGACAGATTATGATACGAAACCAATATGACAATCATCTGAAATGCCTCAGTGTTGTGGACATACTGCATATAAACAACTGGAGTTTATAGGTTACCTTCCAAATTGCCCATGAGGCTCTGGTCAAAAGTAGTACACTTTTCCCTATATAATGCACTACTTTTGGCCCTATGGGCCCTGGTTAAAAGTAGTGTATAGTGAACCATTTGAGACACACACACACTCGTTATCCTTATCAAACCTAACAAATCAAATTAAATCAAATCTCTTTCCCTCCTCAGCCCCTATGGAGGTTCACGGCGGCGCCCCCCGATGGCCGTCTGCTGGTATACCGCTCTGAGGACATCAGCCGACTGGCCTCGCCCAAAGTCGGTGGCTACGTGAAGGCTGAATATAATGACCTACTGCCTGAGAGCAGCTAGACTGCAGGAAGAGGGTGAGTAAGGGAGGAGGAAACTGACCTCAAACCAACCTCCCCTGTGCTTTCCCAAAGGAATCCTGTCCCTCATAACTCTTAATTCCAAACCACATGTAGACTACATTTGACTCCCGAGTGGCGCAGCAGTCTAAGGCACTGCATCTCAGTGCTAGAGGCATCATTACAGACCCTGGTTTGATTCCAGGCTGTATCATTTTATTTTTATTTAACTAGGCAAGTTATTTACAATGATAGCCTAGGAACAGTGGGTTAACTGCCTTGTTCAGGGGCAGAACTACAGATTTTTACTTTGTCAACTCGGGGATTCGATCTAGCAACCTTTCGGTTACTGACCAAACACTCTAACCACTAGGCTACCTGCCACTCCAATCACAACCAGATGTGATTGTGAGTCTCATAGGGCCGTGCACAATTGTCCTAGCGTTGTTAGGGTTTGGCCAGGGTAGGCTGTCATTGTAAATGGCACCCTATTCCCTATGTAGTGCACTACTTTTGACCAGGGCCCATAGGGCTGCACTACTTTGACCAGGGCCCACAGGGCTCTGATCAACATAACTGCACTATAGGGAATAGGGTGCCATTTGTGATGCAGACGATGCCGTGTGGAGTAGTCTTTGGCTTGATGGTTGCTTGTGAAAAACACAGTTTACATTCTCCCTGATGTGATTGGTCAGGCAGATTGAGCTGATTGACCGTGTGGATGACATCTATAGGACGACGTGGTGGGACTATAAAGGATACAGTGTTTAGATCCAACAGGGGAGCTAGCTGCAACAGGCTGACGAACCAGGATATGTTCAGATCCAATAGGAAGCTAGCTGCAACAGGCCGATGAACCAGGATATGTTCAGATACAACAGGAAGCTAGCTGCAACAGGCCGATGAACCAGGATATGTTCAGATCCAACAGGGAAGCTAGCTGCAACAGGCTGACGAACCAGGATATGTTCAGATCCAACAGGGAAGCTAGCTGCAACAGGCTGACGAACCAGAATATGTTCAGATCCAACAGGGAAGCTAGCTGCAACAGGCTGACGAACCAGGATATGTTCAGATCCAACAGGGAAGCTAGCTGCAACAGGCTAACGAACCAGAATATGTTCAGATCCAACAGGGAAGCTAGCTGCAACAGGCTGACGAACCAGGATATGTTCAGATCCAACAGGGAAGCTAGCTGCAACAGGCTGACGAACCAGGATATGTTCAGATCCAACAGGGAAGCTAGCTGCAACAGGCTGATGAACCAGGAGATGTTCAGATCCAACAGGAAGCTAGCTGCAACAGGCTGATGAACCAGGAGATGTTCCACTATAACCTCTCAGATGATCATTGTCTTTTCCCCCTTTTTTCTTAAGGAAAATGGAAACTTGTTCTCCTTCCGTATTTTCACTTAATTTGACCGTTTGTAATGTAGATTAATCAAATCAAAGTTTATTGGTCGTGTACACAGATTTGCAGATGTTATCGCAGGTGCAGCAAAATGCTTATGTTTCTAGCTGCAACAATGCAGTAATATCTAGCAATACAAAACAATACACACATAATCTCCCCCCCATTTTGTTTTATATCAGAACAAGCAATGTCCGGAATATACACTACATGACCAAAAGTATGTGGACACCTACTCATCGAACATCTCATTCCAAAATATGGAGTTGGTCCCCCCTTTGCTGCTATAACAACCTTCACTCTTCTGGGAAGGCTACATCCACTAACATCCACTAGATGTTGGAACATTGCTGCAGGGACTTCCATTCAGTCACAAGAGCATTAGTGAGGTCAGGCACTGATGTTGGGCAATTGGCCAGGCTCACAGTCCCGGCTAAAATTCATCCCAAAGGTGTTCGATGGGTCAGGGCTCTGTGCAAGCCAGTCAAGTTCTTCCACACCGATCTCGACAAAACTTTTCTGTATGGAAGGGGGAATTGTCATGCTGAAACAGGAAATGGCCTTCCCAAAACTGTTGCCACAAAGTTGGAAGCACAGAATCGTCTGTATTTGGTGGAGAATGCTGTAGCGTTAAGATTTCTTTTCACTGAGGGGCTTAGCCCGAATCATGAAAAACAGCCCCAGACCATTAGTCACCCTCCACCAAACTTAACAGTTGGCACTATGCATTCAGGCAGGTAGCGTTTCCTGGCATCCTCCAAACCCAGATTAGTCCGTCAGACTGTCAGATGGTGATTCACCACTCCAGAGAACGCGTTTCCACTGCTCCAGAGTCCAATGGCTGCGAGCTTTACGCCACTCCAGCCAACACTTGGCATTGCACATAGTGATCTTAGGCTTGTGTGCGATTGCTCAGCCATGGAAACCCATTTCATGAAGCTCCCAACAGTTATTGTGCTGACGTTGTTTCCAGAGGCAGTTTGGAACTCGGTAGTGAGTGTTGCAACCAAAGACAGACGTTTTCTACGCTCTTAAGCACTCGGCGGTCCCGTTCTGTGAGCTTGTGTGCTCTACTGATTCGCGGCTGTGCCGTTGTTGCTCCTAGATGTTTCCACTTCACAATAACAGCACTTACAGTTGACAGGGGCAGCTCTAGCAGGAAGAAATTTGACTAAGTTACTTTTTGTAAAGGTGGCATCCCAAGGCGGTGCCACGTTGAATGTCACTGAGCTCTTCAGTAAGCACATTCTACTGCCAATGTTTGTCTATGGAGATTGCATTGCTGTGTGATTTATATACCTCTCAGCAATGGGTTTGGCTGAAATAGCCAAAACCACTAATTTGAAGGGGAGTCCATATATTTTTGTATATACAGTGCATTCGTGCTCCTGAGTGGCGCAGCGGTCTAGGCACTGCATCTCAGTGTTAGAGGCTTCACTGATACAGCCTGGTTTGAATCCAGGCTGTATCACAACCGGCCGTGATTGGGAGTCCCAAAGGGCGGCGCGCAATTAGCCCAGCGTCGTCCGGGTTTGGACGGTGTAGGCCGTAATTGTAAATAAGAATTTGTTCTTAACTGACTTGCCTAGTTAAATCAAAGTTAAATAAAAAAAATATTCAGAAAGTATTCAGACCCCTTGACTTTTTCCACATTTTGTTACCTTGCAGCCTTATTCTGTTTTTTCCCCCTGCATCAATCTTTCTCCCGCATCAATCTGTTGTTTTTGTCACACTGCTATGCTTTATCCTGGCCAGGGCGCAGTTCTCAACTGGCCTACCTGGTTAAATAAAGGTGAAAGAAAAAAAATACACACAATACCCCATAATGACAAAGCAAAAACAGGTGTTTAATTTATTTTTACTAATTTATCAAAAATGAAAACGTAAATAATCAAATCAAATTGCATTTGTCACTGAATGCAACAGGTAAAATGACCTTACAGTAAAATGCTTAAATATCACATTTACGTAAGTATTCAGACCCTTTACTCAGTTCTTTGTTGAAGCACCTTTGGCAGTGATTACAGCCTCAAGTCTTCTTGGGTATGACGCTACAAGCTTGGCACACCTGTATTTGGGGAGTTTCTCCCATTCTTCTGTGCAGATCCTCTCAAGATCTGTCAGGTTGGATAGGGAGCGTCGCTGCACAGCTATTTTCAGGTCTCTCCAGAGATGTTCAATTGGGTTCAAGTCCAGGCTCTGGCTTGGCCACTCATGGACATTCAGAGACTTTTTCCGAAGCCACTCCTGCGTTGTCTTGGTTGTGTGCTTAGGGTCGTTGTCCAGTTGGAAGGTGAACCTTCACCCCAGTCAGAGAACCTGCTCCGAAGCGCTCAGGATCTCTCTGTACTTTGCTCCATTCATCTTTGCCTCGATTCTGACTAGTCTCCCAGTCCCTGCTGCTGAAAAACATCCTGACAGCATGATGCTGCCATCACAATGCTTCACCGTAGGGATGGTGCTAGGTTTGCTCCAGACATGACACTTGGCATTCAGGCCAAATAGTTACATTTTGGTTTCATCAGACCAGAGAATCTTGTTTCTCATGGTCTGAGAGTCTTTAGGTGCCTTCTGGCAAACTCCAAACGGGCTGCCATGTGCCTTTTACTGAGGACTGTCCTCTGTCTGGCCACTCTACCATAAAGGCCTGATTGGTGGAGTGCTGCAGAGATGGTTGTCCTTCTGGAAGGTTCTCCCATCTCCACAGAGGAACTCTGGAGCTCTGTCAGAGGGACCATTGGGTTCTTTGTCACCTCCCTGACCAAGGCCCTTTCCCCCCGATTGCTCAGTTTGACCGGGTGGCCAGCTCTAGGAAGAGTCTTGGTAGTTCCAAACTTCTTCCATTTAAGAATGATGGAGGCCACTGTGTTCTTGAGGACCTTTAATGCTGCAGACATTTTTTGGCACCTTCCCTAGATCTGTGCTTCGACACAATCCTGTCTCAGAACGCTACGGACAATTCCTTCGGTCTCATGGCTTGGTTTTTGCTCTGACATGCACTGTCAACTGTGGGACCTTGTATAGACAGGTGTGTGCCTTTTCAAATAATGTCCAATCAATTTAATTTACCACAAGTGGACTCCAATCAAGTTGTAGCAACATCTCAAGGATGATCAATGGAAACAGGCTGCACCTGAGCTCAATTTCTAGTCTCATAGCAAAGGGGCTGAATACTTATGTAAATAAGGTATTTCAGTTTTTTATTTTGAATACTTTTGCAAACAATTCTGAAAACCTGTTTTCGCTTTGTCATTATGGGGTATTGTGTGTAGATTGCTGAGAATTTTTATATATTGAATACATTTTATAATAAGGCTGTAACTTAACAAAATGTTGAAAAAGTCAAGGGGTCTTAATACTTTCCGAAGCCACTGTAGTTATTTTGGTTAGCTCACCCTTGACTTTGACCCTGTGTGTTTATCCAGAATGCAGAGTTTATGAGCAGTCTTAGTCTTGCACTTCCAGGCCTCTGGCCCCCAGCAGACCAGTACTCCCCGGATCCAAGCCGCAGCTCCAGCCCCAACCCCTGAGGCCTCAGTCCCAACCTCCACCCCCATCCCCAGCCAGAGCCCACTGCCCCCCTTGGAGAGTCCACGCATGGCCACTATCCGGAGGACCTCAGCTTTGATGAGGAGGCCCTGGATGGGGACTTTCCCATGGAAGTTCAGCTCCACAATCCTTTGAGGACCTGACGGAGCACAGGCCCTTGGTCTGACACAGCGACAAGGCCCTACCCTTCAGACTACAGAGACAGGCCTGCATCAACAGCAAGGAGACAGAGTGCTGAGAGAGATGGAGACAGAGAGAGAGGGGGGAAGAAGGGACAGGAGAGAGTGAGTGAGAGGAAAGGAGGGAGAGAGAGAGGATGGGAGAGTGGAAGGGAGAGAGGGCGGAGGAGAGAGGGCGGACGAGAGGAAGGGAGAGAGGGTGGAGGAGAGGAAAGGAGAGAGGGCGGAGGAGAGGAAAGGAGAGAGGGTGGAGGAGAGGAAGGGAGAGAGGGTGGAGAAGAGGAAAGGAGAGAGGGTGAAGGAGAGGAAAGGAGAGAGGGTGGAGGAGAGGAAAGGAGAGAGGGTGGAGGAGAGGAAAGGAGAGAGGGTGGAGGAGAGGAAGGGAGAGAGGGTGGAGGAGAGGAAGGGAGAGAGGGTGGAGGAGAGGAAAGGAGAGAGGGTGGAGGAGAGGAAAGGGGAGAGGAAAGGAGAGGGCGGAGGAGAGGAAGGGAGAGAGGGTGGAGGAAAGGGGAGTGAGGGAGGGACGGAAGAGAGTGAGAGGAAAGGAGGGAGAGGAAGGGGAAGTGGAAAGGAGAGAGGGCGGAGGAGAGAGTGAGGGAGAGAGAGGAAAGGGGAGTTCAGGGGGGAGGGAGATAGATAGAGGGCTCCTAACACAAAGGAGAAAAAGGGAGTGAGAGAGACTGGAGGAGGAGGAGAGGACAGAGTGGGAGAGGATGCTCACTCAGTCAGCACTGAAGGGCAGACCGCAAAGTAGAACAAGCAGGACTTGTAGGACAGAATATGTGGGCTGACAGTTATATAACGTATTATATGGAGTTGGAGAGCAGCTTCAGTTGAAAATGGGAATTCAGTTGAAAGTACCCACAGGGCTAAAATTAAACCTATTGAGCATTGAAAAGCCATTTTCTTCTGAACAAAAATTATAAATCAACATGGTTTAATCTATGAAAGATTGACAAACAGTTCTAGAATGTTCTGTATAAATTGTACCATATTATGTTGTGATGTGGATATTTGCTAAGAACACTACAGAGCACTCCCTATACTTCAACTACTGTAGCAGTGGTAACACTGCTCTGGTTCCATACCCTCATGGCTTCGACCCGTCCGGTATACTGAAGACATGTAAGACGACAATAGGAACTAATGAGAACCAGAGTTGACCTGCCCTGGGTCGTGTTCATTAGGGCAGGGTTTCACAAACTCGGGCCTGGGGCCCCCTGGGTGCACGTTTTGGTTTTTGTCCTAGCACTACACAGCCGATACAAATAATCACAGCTTGAGTCAGCTGTGAAGTGCTAGGACAAAAACCAAAACATGCAGTCAGCAGGGGCCCCAGGACCGAGTTTGGGAAAACCTATATTAGGGCACACAGTAGAAACATTTTTTGCTACGGAACCCCCCTCCTGAACATTCCTTATTGGACAAGAACCTCCATTGTTTTTGTTATGTTCTTGTTTTGTGTCTTTTGATCACAACCCTATTCTATCTTTCCCCACACAGTGCATAAGCTAATTGTCACGATCTTGGAAATGAGCAGACCAAGGCGCAGCGTGAGTATAGTTCCACATATTTATTTAAGTGAAACTTACTAACAAAATAACAAAACTTACAAAGACCGTGAGGACGTAGTGCCCAAACACACTAACCAACAATCAATATCCCACAAAACACAGGTGGGGAAATAGCTACCTAAATATGATCCCCAATCAGAGGCAAAGATAAACAGCTGCCTCTTATTGGGAACCATATTAGCACCAACATAGAAATAGATATATCAGATCAACCCCTAGTCACGCCCTGATCTACTACACCATAGAGAACCAAGGGCTCTATGCTCAGGGCGTGACAGCCCCCCCAAAAGGTGCGGACTCCAGCCGCAAAACCTGAAACCAAATGGGGAGGTTAGGGGGGTGATTAGTGTCGGTGGCGGCTCCGGTGCAGGTCGTAGCCCCCGCCCAGACCCCAGATCCGGCCATCGCGCCGGGCTGAACGCAGTGCCTGGACTGGGCATCGGTGCAAAGGAGGGCTCCGGCCATGGAACTGGGTTGGGCTGGACTGGGCACCGGCGCAGAGGAAGGCTCCGGCTCTGGAGCAGGACTGGACGCCTTACCTGGAAGCTTCAGACCGTGGACCGTCGCCGGAAGCCTAGTACGTGGAGCCGGTACAGGTGGCACCGGACTGGTGACACGCACTTCAGGGAGAGTACGGGGAGCAGGCACATGAGGTACCGGACTAGGAAGGCGCACTGGAGGCCAGATGCGTGAAACCGGTGCAGATGGCACCGGACTGGTGTCACGCTCTTCAGCACGACATCATTCTCATCTCTACCACCCCTATCCGGAATCTTTCATCAAATTCCTCCTCCAACTCCCAAACAGGCTCTGGCACTCTCCGCTGCTCGACCGCCAGCTCCACCTCCAGCTCCAATCTGTTTTTTTTTGTGGCCGTGGTGCCCGGCGTCGTCGCTGTCCTTCCATGCTCCTTGGCGATTCCCGCCAAGGAAGGGTCTCGTGTCCTCATGTCCTCCCAAGTCCAAAACTTCCTTACCTCATTTTTAGCACCAACATAGAAATAGATATACTAGATCACCCCCTAGTCACGCCCTGACCTACTACACCATAGAGAACCAAGGGCCCTCTATGGTCAGGCCGTGACACTAATGAACATTGTCTGTGGTATTTTCTTTGTTGTTTCATTGTGATCTGCTAGCGACGTTATCTCACTGACGTGTTATGCTTTTATCGTGTTTACATTGTACTTCTCCCAATGTCCCTCTGATATTTCTGAATTTGTTTGTGATTATTTTATGGTCTCTCTTTTGATCTGGATGAAAGAATGCCCCATAAGCCTCCATATTGGATGTGTGATTCACTTGTACCATGCCACAGGCAGGTAGTCCTCAGGGGTTATAGTGAATATACAGTACCAGTCAAAAGTTTGGACACACCTACTCATTCAAGGGTTTTTCTTTATTTGTACTATTATCTACATTGTAGAATAATAGTGAAGACATCAAAACTATGAAATAACACATATAGAATCATGTAGTAACCAAAAAAGTGTTAAACAAATCAAAATATATTTTATATTTAGATTATTGAAAGTAGCCACCCTTTGCCTTGATGACAGCTTTGCACACTTTTGGCATTCTCTCAACCAGCTTCATGAGGTAGTCACCTGGAATGCATTTCAATTAACAGGTGTGGAATATCTTTCTTTCCTTCTTGAGCCAATCAGTTGTGTTGTGAAGGTAGGGCTAAAATATGAAGGTCATATTATGGCAAGAACAGCTCAAATAAGCCCTGCAATCCATCATTACTTTAAGGCATGAAGGTCAGTCAATCCGGAAAATTTCAAGAACTTTGAAAGTTTCTTCAAGTGCAGTCGCAAAAACCAGAGGATAATTTCATTATCGCCATCCCATTTGGTTTGTGTCCAAAATTTGACTGGTACTGTATATTTTACTCTGTTTAAGAGGATTTGCCACAACCCTAAAATGTCCGTAACATAAGTGGTTGCTGCTCCTCCAAAGTGATCTTGTGGGAAAATCTCAGAAAGTGTACGCTGCTTTATCTCTTGACCAGAGTTCAGATTTCGAAACTGTTAAAGCTGCTCTCCTTCGGGCTTACGAGTTGGTCCCAGAGGCATACAGACAGTTTCATTCAATTACGAAAGACAGAATCACAAAGCCATGTTGAGTTCACAAACATGTATTTTTTGATTGGTGGTATGGTTCTCAAGATGTCAATGATTTAAATACATTCATACATCTTGATCAGTTCAAGAATTGTCTCCAGGAAAGTTATCCCTACGCAAAAAGCCACCCAGAGAAGTCACCTCCTACTGCCAAGGTTTCAGTCCATTTCTACAGTGCCCAAAGATATAGAGCCGCAGAAAACTGGTTTTTCGTAGCCTACAGTTTGTCATTACTGCCTTGGGAAAGGACACATTATCTCTGAGTGTCCTAAGTTGAAACAGAAAATGAGAGAGAAATGGCTGTTTCTTCTTGTGGGAGCCCATTAAGACTGGTGCAGGTAGCCTAGCGGTTAAGGTGAAAAATGTGTCGATGTGCCCCTGAGCAAGGCTCCTGTAAATCGCTCTGGATAAGAGCGGCTCCTACATGACAAAAATGTTTTGGAGGGTGTTTCGCCTTTGTCTGACACTTCAGCAACTGGTTACAGTGTGTCAGTACAAGGCGTGGAGATGGGTTGCATGGAAGTTCCTTTGTATAATGTGGAACTAGAGTCTGATCTTATTTTTGGTTCTGTTGTCGTTGGAGTAGTCTACCGGTGAAGACAGTCTCATTTATTTTGGGAAACGATTTGGCTGGAGGGAAGGTCTTGCCAAATCCTGTACTTTGTAAGGAACCCAGAGTGGAGGAACCTGATGGGTTATCAGAAAAGTACCCCTGTGTGTTCCCAGCATGTGCCGTTACACATGCTATGTCTAAGAAAGTCCCCGGGAGCAAGCATTGAGGAGGATGTCAGCGATCCCACCATGGTCAATCCTTCTGAGACGTTTATAGGTGATCCTAAACCTCCTGAGTTGACCTCTCCTTTGAAAACCCTAAAAGGTGAGCGAGTTTCTAGGACCGCTGAAGGAAGAGAGCGTCCTTACAGCTGACGCTTCAATGTCTAAGAAGCAGCTGATTGCAGAACAGGGTAAAGCCGTTTCCCTTTTTTTTGCTGAGATACAGTGCCTTGCGAAAGTATTCGGCCCCTTTGAACTTTGCAACCTTTTGCCACATTTCAGGCTTCAAACATAAAGATATAAAACTGTATTTTTTTGTGAATAATCAACAACAAGTGGGACACAATCATGAAGTGGAACGACATTTATTGGATATTTCAAACTTTTTTAACAAATCAAAAACTGAAAAATTGGGCGTGCAAAATTATTCAGCCCCCTTAAGTTAATACTTTGTAGCACCACCTTTTGCTGCGATTACAGCTGTAAGTCGCTTGGGGTATGTCTCTATCAGTTTTGCACATTGAGAGACTGAAATTTTAACCCATTCCTCCTTGCAAAACAGCTCGAGCTCAGTGAGGTTGGATGGAGAGCATTTGTGAACAGTAGTTTTCAGTTCTTTCCACAGATTCTCGATTGGATTCAGGTCTGGACTTTGACTTGGCCATTCTAACACATGGATATGTTTATTTTTGAACCATTCCATTGTAGATTTTGCTTTATGTTTTGGATCATTGTCTTGTTGGAAGACAAATCTCCGTCCCAGTCTCAGGTTTTTTGCAGACTCCCTCAGGTTTTCTTCCAGAATGGTCCTGTATTTGGCTCCATCCATCTTCCCATCAATTTTAACCATCTTCCCTGTCCCTGCTGAAGAAAAGCAGGCCCAAACCATGATGCTGCCACCACCATGTTTGACAGTGGGGATGGTGTGTTCAGGGTGATGAGCTGTGTTGCTTTTACGCCAAACATAACGTTTTGCATTGTTGCCAAAAAGTTCAATTTTGGTTTCATCTGACCAGAGCACCTTCTTCCACATGTTTGGTGTGTCTCCCAGGTGGCTTGTGGCAAACTGTAAACACTTTTTATGGATATCTTTAAGAAATGGCTTTCTTCTTGCCACTCTTCCATAAAGGCCAGATTTGTGCAATATACGACTGATTGTTGTCCTATGGACAGAGTCTCCCACCTCAGCTGTAGATCTCTGCAGTTCATCCAGAGTGATCATGGGCCTCTTGGCTGCATCTCTGATCAGTCTTCTCCTTGTATGAGCTGAAAGTTTAGAGGGACGGCCAGGTCTTTGTAGATTTGCAGTGGTCTGATACTCCTTCCATTTCAATATTATCGCTTGCACAGTGCTCCTTGGGATGTTTAAAGCTTGGGAAATCTTTTTGTATCCAAATCCGGCTTTAAACTTCTTCACAACAGTATCTCGGACCTGCCTGGTGTGTTCCTTGTTCTTCATGATGCTCTCTGCGCTTTTAACGGACCTCTGAGACTATCACAGTGCAGGTGCATTTATACGGAGACTTGATTACACACAGGTGGATTGTATTTATCATCATTAGTCATTTAGGTCAACATTGGATCATTCAGAGATCCTCACTAAACTTTTGGAGAGAGTTTGCTGCACTGTAAGTAAAGGGGCTGAATAATTTTGCACGCCCAATTTTTCAGTTTTTGATTTGTTAAAAAAGTTTGAAATATCCAATAAATGTCGTTCCATTTCATGATTGTGTCCCACTTGTTGTTGATTCTTCACAAAAAAAATACAGTTTTATATCTTTATGTTTGAAGCCTGAAATGTGGCAAAAGGTCGCAAAGTTCAAGGGGGCCGAATACTTTCGCAAGGCACTGTACATTTGTGTGGGTTACTTTGACAGAGATGGTGTTCTAATGAGGAAATGGTGTTCTCGCCCCACTTCTTAGGAAGACAATTGGCCCAGTGTATCTCAATTTCTAGATGTCACTGAACTGGTTCATTTTCCACCAACCCCGGACTGTCTTGTCTAATTACGCACACCTGGTTCCTATTTTCTCCTGATTAGTAATTGTATATGTGCCCTCTGTTCACCATGGTCTTGTTGGTTATTGTTCCCATATATGTTGGTCTTGTGAGTACCTGTGCTTTGTTGTTTCGGCTTGCGTGTATTGTGTACACGTTATCACGGGTCTCGTCCCGTGTAGTATTGTGCAATTGTTATTACGGGTCTCATCCTGTGCATTGTTATTACGGTATTTTCTTATAGCTACTGTATTTATTAGAGGTTTAACCTCACTCTTTTGTTTGGGTTACATCCCTGTGTTTTTGTATACATGTTTGTTTTGGGCTTCGTCCCTGTGCCTTTTCATGGCATGTTATATATTGGGTGGAGTATTAAAACCCTCTATTACGTATTCCTGCGTCTGTCTCCAAACATTTTAAACAACGTGACAGGCAGTCCTTCTTGGGGTCGAGACGTATGACCGTTTCTTGCATAACTTATTCTGGTCTGAAACAGGATGTCTTACAGTAAATCCTGCTGCGTTTGCTAGCGGAAGGTTAAACCAAGCCAAGCTGTACCGGTTGCACCTTTGCAGCCTATTCCTGCTCTTGACAAACCTTTCAGCAGTGTTCTGGTGGATTGTATTGTTCCTTTACCCAAAACAGAGTGATAATTAGTTTCTCTTGACCATTATGTGCACTGCCACTTGTTTCCCTGAGGCCATTCCACTGAGGAAAATCACAGCTTCCAACATTAAGGCTATGGGGAAATTATTTTGAACGCTTTGACTTCCGCAGGTAGTGCAGTCGGACCAAGGTTTAAATTTCAATGCAAATATTCCAGCAAGTGCTACAATAGTTGGGTGTTACCCACTGCCCCTCTAGTGCCTACCACCCAGAGTTTCAAGGTGCTCTTGAGATTTTATCAGACTTTGAAGTCTATGTTGAGAGCTTACTGCTTTGCGTTTGAGAGACTGGCATGAAGGGGTCTTGTGCTGTTTACAGCGCGGGTGGATGTTCAGGAATATCTCGATTTTAGTCCGAACGATCTTGTGTTTGGACATCATGTCAGAGGTACTTTGAGAATACTGAGAGGTTGTTGCAGGGCAACAAATCTGTTGGAGCATGTTAGCACTTTTCAATGCTGTGGTTGCGCTCTTTCCAGGGGGATGAGAGTTTTAGAAACATACATTATAAACTTATGAGTTTTCAGCAGCTATAAGAAAATAAAGTTATATATTTATGAAAAAGTGGGTGTCTTTTATTTCATTATTGAGTGCCAGTAGATGCCATGTTTACATTGGCGAAGGTGATGCATTTAAGTTGTGAGATGGAAGTTGTTTTCTGTTGGTGTGCAAACTTGTCCAACAATATACTCAAAAATATAAAATTCACAGTGTTGTACCCAAGTTTCATGAGCTGAAATAAAGGATTCCAGAAATGTTCCATATGCACAGAAAGCATATTTCGCTCAAATTATTTTCATCCTTTAGTGAGCAATTCTCCTTTGCCAAAATAATCCATCCACCTGACAGGTGTGGCATAAAAAGAAACTGATTAAACAGCATGATCCAGCACAGGTGCGACTTGTGCTGGGGACAAAAGGCCACTCTAAAATGTGCAGTTTTGTCACACAACACAATGCCACAGATGTCTCAAGTTTTGAGTGAGTGTGCAATTGGCATGCTGACTGCAGGAATGTCCACTAGAGTGTTCACTGTTCATTTCTGTACCATAAGCCTCCAACATTGTTTTAAAGAATTTGGCAGTACATCCAACTGGCCTCACAACTGCAGACCACGTATAGCGTTGTGTGGGCGAGCGGTTTGCTGTTGTGAAAAGAGTGCCCCATGGTGGGGTTATGGTATTGGCAGGCATAAGCTACAGACTACAAACACAATTGCATTTTGGCTATTTGAATGCACAGAAATACCGTGACGATATCCTGAGGTCCATTGTGAGGCCTATCTGTGACCAAGAGATGCATATCTGTATTCCTAGTCATGTGAAATCTACAGATTATGGCCCAATGAATTTATTTTAATTGAAAGATTTCCTCAACTGTGACTTAGTAAAATCTTTGAAATTGTTGCAATAATATTTTTGAGTATAGGATATTTGTCTTAAGGGGGAAGGTGTTACAGGCTTTGGTTTTCCCATTTATGTTTTGAGGTTGGATTTTACCACGTTTTGCGCACCGACTGGTGTCACCTCGTTAGTCAGTATGTGTTACACCTGCCCTGGTTGCCATCTCGTTAGTGGGAAGGTGTTTCACCTGTGGTGGCCCAGGTGCTATTTAAAAGTGGAGACGTCTTGAGAGATGTGGAGGGTCATAGGCTTGCCCTATTTGCGTTCTAGAAAAAAATCATTTCCCTGATTTTGGGATAGGAGAAATGTTCTAACCAATACAGCCCTCTCTAGTCCACTGACATCTGCAGCTCCTTTCCTGATGTGGTGGTGATCTCCTCTGGCTCTGACATGATGTACTGAGGATAGTCATAGAGAAACAGTCAACTCATGAACAGATCATACACTCATAGCTTAGTCTTTAAATGACTTCATTCTGTTAAATTGTGTTCTTTATCTGTCATTTGATTATAAATATTTCATCACAAAGTTTGGCTTGAAATGAATCCACACTGTAGGATTATTGTTGGTGTAACGTGTCACCGTGACTGAGCAATGTCTGCTTTAAAAGGGCAACTTAAGACGTGTTGAAGACTGAGCCCCAACTTGGTGAGGGTATCCTCCACGCAGTATACGGCGATGATGACAGTTCCTTTTGTCGTTGCACCAGCTCTCAGGACAGACTGCTCTGCATCATATCTGGAGACGCCATCACCACACTGGGCCCGCCGTCATCAAAGTGGTCCATACTCTGAGGAGAGGGCTACAGCAGAGTTAGCATGGACCGAGGGCTACAGCAGAGTTAGCATGGACCGAGGGGTACAGCGGAGTTAGCATGGACCGAGGGCTACATCAGAGTTAGCATGGACCGAGGGCTACAGCAGAGTTAGCATGGACCGAGGGGTACAGCAGAGTTAGCTTGGACCGAGGGCTACAGCAGAGTTAGCATGGACCGAGGGGTACAGCGGAGTTAGCATGGACCGAGGGGTACAGCGGAGTTAGCATGGACCGAGGGGTACAGCGGAGTTAGCATGGCCCTAGGGGTACAGCGGAGTTAGCATGGACTGAGGGGTACAACGGAGTTAGCATGGACCGAGGGCTACAGCAGAGTTAGTAGGGACCGAGGGCTACAGCAGAGTTAGCATGGACCTAGGGGTACAGCGGAGTTAGCATGGACCGAGGGCTACAGCAGAGTTAGTAGGGACCGAGGGCTACAGCAGAGTTAGCATGGACCTAGGGGTACAGCGGAGTTAGCATGGACCGAGGGCTACATCAGAGTTAGCATGGACCGAGGGCTACAGCAGAGTTAGCATGGACCGAGGGGTACAGCAGAGTTAGCATGGACCGAGGGGTACAGCGGAGTTAGCATGGACCGAGGGCTACAGCAGAGTTAGTAGGGACCGAGGGGTACAGCGGAGTTAGCATGGACCTAGGGGTACAGCAGAGTTAGTAGGGACCGAGGGGTACAGCAGAGTTAGCATGGACTGAGGGGTACAGCAGAGTTAGCATGGACTGAGGGGTACAGCAGAGTCAGAATTATTAGCGCACACCATAGCAAACCTATTTGCAAAGGAAATTAAAATAGTTTCTTATTGAATAAGTACAGGTAGTCCCTCCCCGTTTCAGTCTATCTACTATTTGGTACCTAATATATAAAAAAGTAATAAAATGCCACTCAAATCAAATTTTATTTGTCACATGCCGAATACAACCTTACAGTGAAACACTTACTTACAAGCCCTTAACCAGTTAAGAAAAAAAAGTAAGAGACAAGAATAACAAAATTAAAGAGCAGCAGTAAATAACAATAGCGGGGCTATATACAGGGGGTACCAGTACAGAGTCAATGCACAGGGGCACTGGTGTCAAGATAATAGGTACATGTAGGTAGAGTTATTAAAGTGACTATGCATAGACGATGACAGAGAGTAGCAGCAGTATGTGGTGGGGTGGGGGCAATGCAAATAGTCTGGGTAGCCATTTGATTAGCTGTTCAGGAGTCTTATGGCTTGGGGCTAGAAGCTGTTTAGAAGCCTCTTGGACCTAGACTTGGCGCTCCGGTACTGCTTGCCGTGCGGTAGCAGAGAACAGTCAAATCAAATCAAATCAAATTTATTTATATAGCCCTTCGTACATCAGCTGATATCTCAAAGTGCTGTACAGAAACCCAGCCTAAAACCCCAAACAGCAAGCAATGCAGGTGTAGAAGCACGGTGGCTAGGAAAAACTCCCTAGAAAGGCCAAAACCTAGGAAGAAACCTAGAGAGGAACCAGGCTATGTGGGGTGGCCAGTCCTCTTCTGGCTGTGCCGGGTGGAGATTATAACAGAACATGGCCAAGATGTTCAAATGTTCATAAATGACCAGTATGGTCGAATAATAATAAGGCAGAACAGTTGAAACTGGAGCAGCAGCACAGTCAGGTGGAAGTTGAAACTGGAGCAGCAGCATGGCCAGGTGGACTGGGGACAGCAAGGAGTCATCATGTCAGGTAGTCCTGGGGCATGGTCCTAGGGCTCAGGTCCTCCGAGAGAGAGAAAGAAAGAGAGAAGGAGAGAATTAGAGAACGCACACTTAGATTCACACAGGACACCAAATAGGACAGGAGAAGTACTCCAGATATAACAAACTGACCCCAGCCCCCCGACACATAAACTACTGCAGCATAAATACTGGAGGCTGAGACAGGAGGGGTCAGGAGACACTGTGGCCCCATCCGAGGACACCCCCGGACAGGGCCAAACAGGAAGGATATAACCCCACCCACTTTGCCAAAGCACATCCCCCACACCACTAGAGGGATATCTTCAACCACCAACTTACCATCCTGAGACAAGGCTGAGTATAGCCCACAAATATCTCCGCCACGGCACAACCCAAGGGGGGGGGCGCCAACCCAGACAGGATGGCCACAACAGTGAACCAACCCACTCAGGTGACACACCCCCTCCAGGGACGGCATGAGAGAGCCCCAGTAAGCCAGTGACTCAGCCCCTGTAATAGGGTTAGAGGCAGAGAATCCCAGTGGAAAGAGGGGAACCGGCCAGGCAGAGACAGCAAGGGCGGTTCGTTGCTCCAGAGCCTTTCCGTTCACCTTCCCACTCCTGGGCCAGACTACACTCAATCATATGACCCACTGAAGAGATGAGTCTTCAGTAAAGACTTAAAGGTTGAGACCGAGTTTGCGTCTCTGACATGGGTAGGCAGACCGTTCCATAAAAATGGAGCTCTATAGGAGAAAGCCCTGCCTCCAGCGGTTTGCTTAGAAATTCTAGGGACAATTAGGAGGCCTGCGTCTTGTGACCGTAGCGTACGTGTAGGTATGTACGGCAGGACCAAATCAGAGAGATAGGTAGGAGCAAGCCCATGTAATGCTTTGTAGGTTAGCAGTAAAACCTTGAAATCAGCCCTTGCTTTGAAAGGAAGCCAGTGTAGAGAGGCTAGCACTGGAGTAATATGATCAAATTTTTGGTTCTAGTCAGGATTCTAGCAGCCGTATTTAGCACTAACTGAAGTTTATTTAGTGCTTTATCCGGGTAGCCGGAAAATAGAGCATTGCAGTAGTCTAACCTAGAAGTGACAAAAGCATGGATTAATTTTTCTGCATCATTTTTGGACAGAAAGTTTCTGATTTTTGCAATGTTACGTAGATGGAAAAAAGCTGTCCTCGAAATGGTCTTGATATGTTCTTCAAAAGAGAGATCAGGGTCCAGAGTAACGCCGAGGTCCTTCACAGTTTTATTTGAGACGACTGTACAACCATTAAGATTAATTGTCAGATTCAACAGAAGATCTCTTTGTTTCTTGGGACCTAGAACAAGCATCTCTGTTTTGTCCGAGTTTAATAGTAGAAAGTTTGCAGCCATCCACTTCCTTGTGTCTGAAACACATGCTTCTAGCGAGGGCAATTTTGGGGCTTCACCATGTTTCATTGAAATGTACAGCTGTGTGTCATCCGCATAGCAGTGAAAGTTTACATTATGTTTTCGAATAACATCCCCAAGAGGTAAAATATATAGTGAAAACAATAGTGGTCCTAAAACAGAACCTTGAGGAACACCAAAATTTACAGTTGATTTGTCAGAGGACAAACCATTCACAGAGACAAACTGATATCTTTCCGACAGATAAGATCTAAACCAGGCCAGAACATGTCCGTGTAGACCAATTTGGGTTTCCAATCTCTCCAAAAGAATGTGGTGATCGATGGTATCAAAAGCAGCACTAAGGTCTAGGAGCACGAGGACAGATGCAGAGCCTCGGTCCGATGCCATTAAAATGTCATTTACCACCTTCACAAGTGCCGTCTCAGTGCTATGATGGGGTCTAAAACCAGACTGAAGCATTTCGTATACATTGTTTGTCTTCAGGAAGGCAGTGAGTTGCTGCGCAACAGCCTTCTCTAAAATTTTTGAGAGGAATGGAAGATTCGATATAGGCCGATAGTTTTTATATTTTCTGGGTCAAGGTTTGGCTTTTTCAAGAGAGGCTTTATTACTGCCACTTTTAGTGAGTTTGGTACACATCCAGTGGATAGAGAGCCGTTTATTATGTTCAACATAGGAGGGCCAAGCACAGGAAGCAGCTCTTTCAGTAGTTTAGTTGGAATAGGGTCCAGTATGCAGCTTGAAGGTTTAGATGCCATGATTATTTTCATCATTGTGTCAAGAGATATAGTACTAAAACACTTGAGCGTCTCTCTTGATCCTAGGTCCTGGCAGAGTTGTGCAGACTCAGGACAACTGAGGTTTGGAGGAATACGCAGGTTTAAAGAGGAGTCCGTAATTTGCTTTCTAATAATCATAATCTTTTCCTCAAAGAAGTTCATGAATTTATCACTGCTAAAGTGAAAGTCATCCTCTCTTGGGGAATGCTGCTTTTTAGTTAGCTTTGCGACAGTATCAAAAAGGAATTTCGGATTGTTCTTATTTTCCTCAATTAAGTTAGAAAAATAGGATGATTGAGCAGCAGTAAGGGCTCTTCGGTACTGCACGGTACCGTCCTTCCAAGCTAGTCGGAAGACTTCCAGTTTGGTGTGGCGCCATTTCCGTTCCAATTTTCTGGAAGCTTGCTTCAGAGCTCGGGTATTTTCTGTGTACCAGGGAGCTAGTTTCTTATGATAATTTTTTTTTAGTTTTTAGGGGTGCAACTGCATCTAGGGTATTGCGCAAGGTTAAATTGAGATCCTCAGTTAGGTGGTTAACTGATTTTTGTCCTCTGGCGTCCTTGGGTAGGCAGAGGGAGTCTGGAAGGGCATCAAGGAATCTTTGTGTTGTCTGTGAATTTATAGCACGACTTTTGATGTTCCTTGGTTGGGGTCTGAGCAGATTATTTGTTGCAATTGCAAACGTAATAAAATGGTGGTCCGATAGTCCAGGATTATGAGGAAAAACATTAAGATCCACAACATTTATTCCATGGGACAAAACTAGGTCCAGCTGTCATGACTGTGACAGTGAGTGGGTCCAGAGACATGTTGGACAAAACCCACTGAGTCGATGATGGCTCCGAAAGCCTTTTGGAGTGGGTCTGTGGACTTTTCCATGTGAATATTAAAGTCACCAAAGATTAGAATATTATCTGCTATGACTACAAGGTCCGATAGGAATTCAGGGAACTCAGTGAGAAACGCTGTATATGGCCCAGGAGGCCTGTAAACAGTAGCTATAAAAAGTGATTGAGTAGGCTGCATAGATTTCATGACTAGAAGCTCAAAAGATGAAAACGTCATTTTTTTTTTTGTAAATTGAAATTTGCTATCGTAAATGTTAGCAACACCTCCGCCTTTGCGGGATGCACGGGGGATATGGTCACTAGTGTAGCCAGGACGTGAGGCCTCATTTAAAACAGTAAATTCATCAGGCTTAAGCCATGTTTCAGTCAGGCCAATCACATCAAGATTATGATCAGTGATTAGTTCATTGACTATAATTGCCTTTGAAGTAAGGGATCTAACATTAAGTAGCCCTATTTTGAGATGTGAGGTATCATGATCTCTTTCAGTAATGACAGGAATGGAGGTGGTCTTTATCCTAGTGAGATTGCTAAGGCGAACACCGCCATGTTTAGTTTTGCCCAACCTAGGTCGAGGCACAGACACGGTCTCAATGGTGATAGCTGAGCTGACTACACTGACTGTGCTAGTGGCAGACTCCACTACGCTGGCAGGCTGGCTAACAGCCTGCTGCCTGGCCTGCACCCTATTTCATTGTGGAGCTAGAGGAGTTAGAGCCCTGTCTATGTTGGTAGATAAGATGAGAGCACCCCTCCAGCTAGGATGGAGTCCGTCACTCCTCAGCAGGTCAGGCTTGGTCCTGTTTGTGGGTGAGTCCCAGAAAGAGGGCCAATTATCTACAAATTCTATCTTTTGGGAGGGGCAGAAAACAGTTTTCAACCAGCGATTGAGTTGTGAGACTCTGATGTAGAGCTCATCACTCCCCCTAACTGGGAGGGGGCCAGAGACAATTACTCGAAGCCGACACATCTTTCTAGCTGATATGCACGCAGAAGCTATGTTGCGCCTGGTGATCTCTGACTGTTTCATCCTAACATCGTTGATGCCGACGTGGATAACAATATCTCTATACTCTCTACACTCGCCAGTTTTAGCTTTAGCCAGCACCATCTTCAGATTAGCCTTAACGTCGGTAGCCCTGCCCCCGGGTAAACAGTGTATGATCGCTGGATGATTCGCTTTAAGTCTAATACTGCGGGTAATGGAGTCGCCAATGACTAGAGTTTTCAATTTGTCAGAGCTAATGGTGGGAAGCTTCTCTCAGACCCCGTAACGGGAGGAGTAGGCCTCTGACACCGACCCGCTGCTTAATGGGGAAAACCGGTTGAAAGTTTCTGTCGGCTGAATGAGCGACACCGGTTGAGCGTTCCTACAGCATTTCCTTCCAGAAACCGTGAGAAAGTTGTCCGGCTGCGGGGACTGTGCCAGGGGATTTATACTACTATCTGTACTTACTGGTGGCACAGACGCTGTTTCATCCTTTCCTACACTAAAATTACCCTTGCCTAACGATTGCGTCTGAAGCTGGGCTTGCAGTACAGCTATCCTCGCCGTAAGGCGAGTACAGCGGCTGCAATTAGAAGGCATCATGTTAATGTTACTACTTAGCAGTTGGCTGTTGGAGGTCCTGACGAATCGTGTCCAGATAAAGCGTCCGGAGTGAAAAAGTTGAGGAAAAAATAAATAAATATATGAACGGTGAATAGGTTGGCAACAAAACGCACAGCAACTCGAAAACAAGCCTGCAAGTTGTGACTAGTCTATGACTAGGGTGGCTGGAGCCTTCCTCTGACACCACCTGGTATAGAGGACCTGGATGGAAGGAAGCTTGGCCCCGGTGATGTACTGGGCCATACGCACTACCCTCTGTAGTGCCTTGCGGTCGGAGGCTGAACATTCATCTGATTAATGTTACCCACAATGAGGTTGCTGATGTGCTTGAAGACAAAGGGGTTGTTGACATTGATGGCCTTGCAGATCTTGTCGTTCACAGCATTGTAGGTCTGGTAAGCAGCACTTCTTTCAGCCAGAGACTATGCGTACTAGACGGGAATGTCATGACGCTCTGGGTGGTTCTGCTAGTACGCCTCTGGGAAAAAACACACACACACACTAGAGAAGGGTTGTGTTCATTAGAGCACGCAACGGAAAGTGAAAAGTGCGTTTCTGATTGGAGGCCATGTGTCGTTTGGTTCCTAGTGAACTCTTCCATGATTGAGAGTGACTGGAGCTCTAGAACAGAGGAAGATCCCTGCTCTATAAGCAGGCTGAAGTGGGGACTGGTTGGAGAATCTCACCCAGGATGAGCAGAAATTCCTGGCCTTTTCCCAAGGCAAACACGGGGATGAGACATGGAAAACAACATCACATGAATGGCCTTGTACAGGAACATTTGTCCAGCATATGGGTGCCATCTACTGGCCAGATTAAACAACACATTCTGTATCTATGTGATGCATTGGGGAGATGATTATTACACTTTATAATGGCACATCTACAAAAACAAGGTGGAGATGAGGAGATATTCAAGAATAATACAACTGGACAAAATCAGGGGAAATCATGTACCAATGGAACCTTTCAAGAAGAAGTTGAAAAAGCTCTGTACTCACTTTTACCCCTGCTATCTCCATCATAAACATGGCTGTGCCCAGGACATGACCCGCGTGGTAACAGCATAACATAATGCCGGGCACCTCTTTCACCTCGTAGAGGTTGATGGCCTCGATCTTCTCCATGCTCTCATCCACGTTGGTCTCTGTGTGCAGCATGTCGTCTGCAGAGATGTTATCTGGAGGAAAAACGGAGACAGTCACCGACTGTATGTGAACCCCAATTGTCCATAATGGATGATGGCATCTCTACAACGACTCTACACAGCAGCATCCTGTAGTTTTTGCCCTGAAGACATGGCTGTGTAGATCAATTTTCCCAAATCGACAACATAAAAATCTGCCGTTCTGCCCTACAAGGCAGTTAACCCCCAACAACAACTGCCCTACAAGGCAGTTAACCCCCAACAACAACTGCTCCCCGGGCGCCGATGAAGTGGATGTTGATTAAGGCAGCCGCCGCACCTCTCTGATTCAGAGGGGTTGGGTTAAGTGTGGAAGAAACATTTCAGTTGAGTGCATTCAGTTGTACAACTGACTAGGTATCCCCATACTGAAACGGGGGACTACCTGGATTTGTCCAATAAAAATCACTTGTTAAAAACCACTTGTTTTCTTTTGTGTATTGTGTTTTTTACAGAACAGATGAGAGGGAAGGAAGGCTGACTCGCTGATGAGAAGCAGGTCTATCTCAGCCGGGTTGATCAAATTGATACAGGGAGAGGGCCTGCGTTCCAACCAGTCCTTGATGAATTCCAGTCCAGCTGCAAACGATTGAGCATATCAGGTTACTTCTATTGAAGTTTGACTCACACATTTTGTGTGACAAATAAACTCAGCAAAAAAAGAAACGTCCCCTTTTCAGGACCCTGTCTTTCAAAGATAATTTGTAAAAAATCCAAATAACTTCACAGATCTTCATTGTAAAGGGTTTAAACACTGTTTCCCATGCTTGTTCAATGAACCATAAACAATTAATAAACATGCACCTGTGGAACGGTCGTTAAGACACTAACAACTTACAGACGGTAGGCAATTAAGGTCACAGTTATGAAAACTTAGGACACAAAAGAGGCCTTTCTACTGACTCTGAAAAACACCTAAGGCACGTACATCTATGTGAACGGGCCTTAGGCATGCTGCAAGGAGGCATGAGGACTGCAGATGTGGCCAGGGCAATAAATGGTCATGTCCGTACTGTGAGACGCCTAAGACAGGGCTACAGGGAGACAGGACGGACAGCTGATTGGCCTCGCAGTGGCAGACCATGTGTAACAACACCTGCACAGGATCGGTACATCTGAACATCACACCTGCGGGACAGGTACAGGATGGCAACAACAACTGCCCGAGTTACACCAGGAAGGCACAATCCCTCCATGATTTTGACCCCCCCTTTGTTCAGGGACACATTTCTCAATTTTTGTTAGTCACATGTCTGTGGAACTTGTTCAGTTTATGTCTCAGTTGTTGAATCTTATGTTCATACAAATATTTACACGTGTTAAGTTTGCTGAAAATAAACGCAGTTGACAGTGAGGGGACGTTTATTTTTTTTGCTGAGTTTATGACTGAAGGTGTGTTACATTGCCATGATTTTTGGTCCCCATTAACTCCAGAATGATGCATGACCTGTCCAGCACTGTTGGAGGGAAACAGGAGTCGACTGTCTGATGATGACCTTTGACACAAAGTGACGTTCTGACAGATTCAGAACAAGCACGCATTATGGCAATATTTTGACAGCAAAATAAAAAATGCATCTTGATGAGAACTCATAGAATGCATAGTAAATTAGTTGGCTAACTATTTGGAAATACCAACTAGCTAGCTACATATTTAGCCCGGTAAAAACACTTGGGCATCTTTGGACAATAACTAAGGTCAGGCAATTAATAGGCCATGGAGGTGAAATAATTACTATTTAGCATTAACACTGGAGTGATAGATGTGCAGATGATGATGTGCAAGTAGAGATAGTGGGGTGCAAAAGAGCAAGAGGATAAATAACAATATGGAGATGAGGTAGTTGGGTGGGCTATTTACAGATTAGCTGTGTACAGGTACAGTGATCGGTAAGTTGCTCTGACAGCTGATCCTTAAAGACAGAGAGGGAGATATAAGACTCCAGCTTCAGTGATTTTTGCAATTCGTTCCAGTCATTGGCAGCAGAGAACTGGAAGGAAAGGCGGCCAAAGGAAGTGTTGGCTTTGGGGGTGACCAGTGAAATATACCTGCTGGAGCACGTGCTACGGGTGGGTGTTGCTATGGTGATCAGTGAGCTGAGATAAGGCGGGACTTTACCTAGCGTAGACTTATAGATGACCTGGAGCCAGTGGGTTTGGAGACGAATATGTAGTGAGGGCCAGCCAACAAGAGCATACAGGTCGCAGTGGTGGTTAGTATATGGGGCTTTGGTGGCGAAACGGATGGCACTGTGATAGACTACATCCAGTAGAGTGTTGGAGGCTATTTTGTAAATGACATTGCCAAAATCAAGGATCGGTAGGATAGTCAGTTTTATGAGGGTGTGTTTGGCAGCATGAGGGAAGGAGGCTTTGTTGCGAAATAGGAAGCCGATTCTAGATTTCATTTTGGATTGGAGATGCTTAATGTGAGTCTGGAAGGAGAGTTTACAGTCTAATCAGACACCTAGGTATTTGTAGTTCACATATTCTAAGTCAGAACCGTCCAGAGTAGTGATGCTAGTCGGGCGGGAGAGTGCGGGCAGCAATCGGTTGAAGAGCATGCACTTAGTTTTACTTGCGTTTAAGAGCAATTGGAGGCCACGGAAGGAGAGTTGTAATGGCATTGAAGCTCGTTTGGAGGATTGTTAGCACAGTGTCCAAAGAAGGGCCAGATGTATACAGAATGGTGTCGTCTGCGTAGAAGTGGATCAGAGAATCACCAGCAGCAAGAGTGACATCATTGATATATACAGAGAAAAGAGTCATCCCGAGAATTTAACCCTGTGGCACCTCCATAGAGACTGCCAGAGGTCCGGACAAAAGGCCCTCCGATTTGACACACTGAACTCTATCTGAGAAGTAGTTGGTGAACCAGGCGAGGCAGTCATTTAAAAAGCCAAGGTTATTGAGTCTGCCGATAAGAATGCGGTGATTGAGAGTCGTTGCTGCGACTTGCTTGCTAGTTGACATTTCTGCTCTTCACTCTGTCAGTTTAACCTACATTTCACTGATCTTAGTAGCAGAAAGTATTTTTGTCTGCAGTTTTCGGTTTGGCTATTTGTTTCAAGTGTATGTGGAGGTTCTAGGTTGTATGGCGCCCTGGGCGAGGCCCCTCTTCAGCAGCCGTGCCCGCTGGTGGCGGCTGCCCATGTCGCCCTGGGTGTCTGTCCATGTCGCCCGTA
Source organism: Oncorhynchus nerka (assembly GCF_034236695.1). Lineage (NCBI taxonomy): Eukaryota > Metazoa > Chordata > Actinopteri > Salmoniformes > Salmonidae > Oncorhynchus > Oncorhynchus nerka. Next base: position 18,765,775 of record NC_088419.1, on the reverse strand, counting down.
CTTAAATCTGCTACTGATTTTGTATTAGTCTATAAATAAATCTCTTCGCCAAAATTCCTCATCTCTCCCATGTCTTATTAGATTAGTATTTTTGAATGTGGAAGGATAATAATTCAGCCATAGTTGTTCTGAAATGTTTATTGCTTGCCAACATTTTACTCCCTCCTCTATGTTTAATATAACACACATACATGAATTATTCATTTCGGTTGCCTATCCTGACGTGAAGTTTGTTCTGGCAGGGGGGAGATTTTCGGCACGACACCAGTGTTGTAACAACATTTTAGGGCATAGCAGCAAGAGCAGTTATTAGATTGCTATGATCTGTCATGTCCTCATCATCATCATCTGGACTGTCATTACAGTACGTGTAAGTAGAGTGACCACTATACTGATCCGTCATAACATGATGAATTGAAGACAAAACACACAATGAGCCATTTCAAGTTTTAATGACCTTGTAAAGAACAAGAGGGAATATGATTGTACAGCTACAACAATGTACATACAGAGTTACCCTGTAACCCTTTCAAGAGCATGATATATATTCACAAATGCTTTCTTGATAAATTAGATTTTTTTCTATGTTTAGGATCAAACAACACAGTTTCCCATCAGCAGAGGTGGTCAGGGATGACCATGCACAGTGGCAAGTGTTTGTGATTCACAGCAGTTTAATGACTATGTAATATGTAGAAAACTTTGAATGTCTGTACAATATGTTTTTTATTACATTATGAGTTTACTCTTTCAACACCCATTGAGTTAATAACACAATACACATTACTGGATCTGAGGGACAACACACCATTTAAAGGTCATCTTTGATTAAGCCGACATGTGCAGCGTACACCATGAATGTGGTCTCCGCGAACGAGGGAACATTGCCTTTAAAATGCACATTGTGGACGAAGTGCGATTGGATTGAATTCTAGCCATAGTCTAACCAGAATCTTTCTCCAGTTATTTCCAGTTGTCCCAACAAACTGAAGTTTCTCAACACTCGGGGTGCGGGCTGAACAGTTTTCTCCTTGCCTCTTATTTGGTTAATGTTGTTACATAGTTTGTCACACATTTTCCATAATTGTAGAACATTCTGTTGGCAGGTCACATAGTATACATTCCCTATACAGTGCCCTACCATTGATCAGGACCCATAGGACTCAAAAGTTGTGCACTATGTAGGGAATAGGGTACTATTTGGGAAGCAGACATTTTCTTTTGATGTGTGGATGCATGAGAATAACATCATACACACAGTGCACATTCCACATCTTTTTCACTCACAGTCTCACATAAAGACCAGTGGAGGCTGGTAGGAGGAGCTGTAGGAGGACGGGTTTATTATAATGTCTGGAATGGAATAAATGGAACAGTATCAAACATATGGAAATCACATGCTTGACTCTGTTCCATCAATTCCATTCTAGCCATTACAATGAGTCTGCCCTCCTATAGCTCCTCCCACCAGCCTCTTCTGATACAGCCATAGATAAAGACAGCCTAGAGGTGAGAGACAGCTTCGGTCACACCATCAGATGCATCAGTCAGTGATGAAGTGTACAAATTTCACAGGGAAGACCCCTCTCCTGGTCGGCTCCCGCTCCATATGTCCAAACTGTAATATACACAGGACAGGATACAGTCAGTAGTACAGATATGACAACACTTGAGTGTGAGTGTGTGTATATATACACAGTACTTACCCACCACTCCGGGTCCTCCTCTCCATCCACTACGATCACCTCTCCCTCTGTGAATGTCAACTCATCTGAGTTATCAGCAGAACAGTTGTAGATGGCTTTCACTCTCTTGGGTTTCTGTTTCTGAGTGTCAAAAAGGGGAATTAATACAAAGTGAGACAAGACAATGTTAGTTTATGATTTTTGTGTTCAATCAATCCTGATGGTAAATCCTAAGACTGTAAATATGACTTGATCATAATCAGTGTAAATATGATATTACTGTATTGCTATAATAGTCTGTGTGTGAGGTAGTGATTGCACAGCTCTAATTGGCTAATGTCAGGAGCTAATAATTGGCTGAGGTCAGGTCCTGTGTGGCTCAGTTGGTAGAGCTTGGCGTTAGCAACATCAAGATTGTGGTTTCCTTTCCCGCTAGGGCCACCCATACGAAAATGTATGCTCACATAAGTTGCTTTGGATAAAGGTGTCTGCTAAATGGCATATTTTATTATTATAGGCGCTTACAGGGTGGTTGGCGCGGGGCTTCAGTGTTGGAGGGGTGGGACCAGAGCTGTGAGGGGAGCCAGCTACAGGTGCAGTCTTTACTGCTCACACAAACAAAAAGACACACAGAGACAGCAATCATCAATTCAATTGTAAAAGAAGGTTTAGAAGAAGGTTTTACATTTGAAGTCGGAAGTTTACATACACTTAGGTTGGAATCATTAAAACTAGTTTTTCAACCACTCCACACATTTCTTGTTAACAAACTATAGTTTTGGCAAGTCGATTTGGACATCTACTTTGTGCATGACACAAGTAATTTTTCCAACAATTGTTTACAGACAGATTATTTCCCTTATAATTCACTGTATCACAATTCCAGTGGGTCAGAAGTTTACATACACTAAGTTGACTGTGCCTTGAAACAGCTTGGAAAATTCCAGAAATTATGTAATGGATTTAGAAGCTTCTGATAGGCTAATTGACATCATTTGAGTCAATTGGAGGTGTATCTGTGGATGTATTTCAAGGCCTACCTTCAAACTCAGTCCCTCTCTGGTTGACATAATGGGAAAATCAAAAGAAATTAGCCAAGACCTCAGAATTGTTTTGGTAGACCTCCACAAGTCTGGTTCATCCTTGGGAGCAATTTCCAAATGCCTGAAGGTACCACATTCAACTGTACAAACAATAGTACGCAAGTATAAACACCATGGGACCACGCAGCCGCCATACTGCTCAGGAATCCCAGAACAACAGCAAAGGACCTTGTGAAGATGCTGGAGGAAACAGATAAAGTGTCTATATCCACAGTATAACGAGTCCTATATCGACATAACCTGAAAGGCCGCTCAGCAAGGAAGAAGCCATTGCTCCAAAACCGCCATAAAAAAAGCCAGACTACGGTTTGCAACTGCACATGGGGACAAAGATTGTACTTTTTGGATAAATGTCCTCTGGTCTCATGAAACAAAAATAGCTGTTTGGCCATAATGACCATCGTTATGTTTGGAGGAAAAAGGGGGAGGCTTGCAGGCCGAAAGAACGCCATCCCAACTGTGAAGCACGGGGGTGGCAGCATCATGTTGTGGGGGTGCTTTGCTGCAGGAGGGACTGGTGCACTTCACAAAATAGATGGCATCATGAGGAGGGACAATTATGTGGATATATTGAAGCAACATCTCAAGACATCAGTCAGGAAGTTAAGCTTGGTCGCAAATGGTTCTTCCAAATGGACAATGACCCCAAGCATACTTCCAAAGTTGTGGCAAAATGGCTAAAGGACAACAAAGTCAAGGTATTGGAGTGGCCATCACAAAGCCCTGACCTCAATCCCATAGAACATTTGTGGGCAGAACTGAAAACGCGTGTGCGAGCAAGGAGGCCTACAAACCTGACTCAAGTACACCAGCTCTGTCAGGAGGAATGGGCCAAAATTCACCCAAATTATTGTGGGAAGCTTGTGGAAGGCTACCTGAAACGTTTGACCCAAGTTAAACAATTTAAAGGCAATGCTACCACATACTAATTGAGTGTATGTAAACTTCTGACCCACTGGGAATGTGATGAAAGAAATAAAAGCTGAAATACATCATTCTCTCTACTATTATTCTGACATTTCACATTCTTAAAATAAAGTGGTGATCCTACCTGACATAGGACAGGGAATATTTACTAGGATTAGATGTCAGGAATTGTGAAAAACTGAGTTTAAATGTATTTGGCTAAGGTGTATGTAAACTTCCAACTTCAACTGTACATTAAAGCTCTTTGAATCAGAACAGACCAGTTATTTAATATTTTATAATAATTGTATTTGTCTGTTTACCTGGTCCATCAGTTGGTCCAGCAGTTCTGGTGGGAGGTCCTTTAGGAGTGGGTTTATCTGAACTGAACCCACACATACATGAATGGTCTTAGTTAACTGATAATCACTAGATGGAGAACGGGGAGTGAAACCAATCCATCCATCCATCCATCTACGGTATCCATCTATCCACAGGTTATCTACACACAATATGCAATACTCTTGACTGAGAACATATGAGGATGCAGTTTAAGAATTCAAAACATCATCCTTCCATGGTCAGTGGCCATATGTATGAAGCGTCTCAGAGTAGAAGTGCTGAATTAGGATCAGGTCCCCCCTATCCACGTAATCATATTCATTGTGATTTAAAATACTACACTGATCCTAATTCAGCACTCTTACTCTGAGATGCTTGATAAATTGTGCCCCAGTTCTTACCTAGTCGGTGATTTAGGTGACTTGGGCCCTGTGGCTCTCCTGCTGGGATGGTGTGCGGGGACAGGAGAGGGGTGTGTGGGTTTGAAGGGGGGTGCTGATGGTTGGACTGGTGCTCCTGGGATGACCGTTGGCACTGGAGGCCCAGGTAATACTGGAGGTAAAGGTGGTAGAGGACCAGTCTTATGGCCTCTAGGCTCCATCACATTAGTCCTCTTGTTCACAGGGGGAGGGGGAGCAGTTGGAGGAAGCACTACATGGAGAGAGGAGAGTGATATCAATCTATCTATCCATCGGTCACGCCCTGACCATAGAGAGCCTTTTTATTCTCTATGTTGGTTAGGTCGGGGTGTGACTAGGGTGGGTATTTTAGGTTGTTTAGTTCTATGTTGGCCTGGTATGGTTCCCAATCAGAGGCAGCTGTTTTTCGTTGTCTCTGATTGGGGATCATATTTAGGCAGCCATTTCCCCACTGTGTTTTGTGGGATCTTCTTTTTGTGTAGTTGCCTGTGAGCACTCCAGAACGTCACGTTATTCTTTATTGTTTTTGTGCGTTTCATTAAATAAATATGTGGAACCCAGATCACGCTGCGCTTTGGTCCGAGTATGCTTACGACGATCGTGACACCATCACATAGTTATAATTGTGTTATTTATTGTGTAGTATGATATAGTGCACTTACCATACATGGAGCTGTTGGGGTCTGGGGTGTGAGGGTCTGGGGGGTCTGAGGAGGACCTCTGTCTACCCACCCCCTCCATAGGAGCCTGCTTCCACCGTGGACCTGCAAGGTTACAGTCATAGGGTCAACCATTTGTCACATAGGGTCAACCATTTGTCACTATTCCAGCAACACTTTCAAGGACCTATGGTCCAGCGCAGGGGTGACAAACTCAATTCCTGGAGGGCCAAGTAGCTGTGGGTTAGAAAAAGATAAAGATAACATGATTTGAGTATATGAGCAGTAGCAATAAGGAGAGAGGTTGGTTTATGCCCTATTGGGGCGGTTGTATTTTCCAGTAATACATTTGCAGACGCTGTAGTATAGGTTCTAATACAAGGTATTAAGTGCCGTGACCAATTAATAGGCACAAATACCATAACTATTCTCCGGGGACGTGGGTAGCTCTACCTTGGAAAACAGTTAATAGAAGGTGTAGAGACGGGAGTGAAGAAAACACCCATGACACTGTCGGGAGAGGTTTTGGAATTATAACTACTGAAATGGTGACAGACGGCCCCGATTCTCCCTGTAAAGTGGAACTAGAGGATTTAAGCCATGGAGGCGCTGAAAGAAGAACAAGCATTCTAACAATTCAGCTTGAATATGGGAAAAATTCTGCAAACGGGATAAAATTGGTCACCTTTTCCTGGCTAACGGAACATTCTAATCTGATAGAGAATTCAGGGAGGCAATTGTGCCTTGACATAGAACCAGAATCAAAAGCTCAATATGCCAACATTTTTTTGTCAGCATTCTATCAACAAAAAATACAAACCGATAAACCCGGAAGTAGTAGAAGTATGCAGCCACAGAAAGACAGAATTTGCACTTCGGCTTTGGTGGCAGGTTTGAAACCTGTGATCAATTGCGGAGGTTGTGGATGAAATAGAGCAGGATGCTTTTGAGTGGAATATAACTCTGCTCACTTTGCAGACGTGCAATGGTTTAATACAGCCACAGTGGAAGTCACCAACAGTGGTTTCAATGGCCAAGGTAAGGCAAAGAAAAGACACCAAAGCGTAGGGAGATAGATCCCTGTTTTAGATGTGGGGCCGTTGGGTTTTGGAATAATGAGTGTAGAGTGGAAGTGGAGCCTGTTGCATTTGGAGGAAATGCTGCCATGCAAGCGTTTGCCTCTTTTTCAAAAGAGCAGCAACAAAACCTTCTGAAAGTAGCAGGACAGGAAACGTTCACATATGGTATCGGTATCGGTTCGATCGATAGTGGTTTATAGAGATGACAGTTTCTATGTGAAGGAAGACGGATGAGAACACGTTTTACACAACTTTTTTTTTACACACAAATAGATGCCAGGGTTCAAATATCGCGGATTTGTTATGATGAGAAATTGGCTAAATTTGCCACAGGAAAAAATATTTTGGGTTAAAGAATCTAGACGAAACACCTGGGGAATGGATTCTAAAGAGGAAACAAATAAAAAGTATCTGGCCAAACACTCCGGGTAACTCAGAAAACCTTGGGGGACTTTTAATCTCATGAGACATTTTATGTGGTTTTATTATGAAATATATTTCTAGAATGGACGAAAGGGTGGAGGGGTCACGAGGAATTAGCATTGGGGTACCAAACCTAAAATGAACTTTACATTTTTTTTTGTTCATTGACATGGTGGTGCGGTAGTTATGGAGAATCATGGGGAAAAGAGACCAGTGAATCGTTAGACTCGGTGGTGAGATAATGTCGGAGAAAGTTGAAATGGAAGGAGTCAAAGGCTCCAGCACACATTTTATGATCAGTGTTCTAAAGGGAAATAAGATTGTGTATGGTGTGATCATAGAACAGAGGCCATACATCTCTGCGTTTCTAAACCTCACTGTGAATGTTAATCATGTTTATTTATTTTTTTGTTCATGTTTTATTATCATCGTTTGTCCATTTATAAGTAATTTCCAAGTTTATGTAATGTTGAACAGTATGATGTCAAATGTTTTAAAAAAAAGAGGGGACTGATGGGTTTGGATTTCTGAACTTTAAATGTTATGAATCATTAGTTATACTAGAGACCTGAGGGGAGCCATAGCCGAGGCTCTACACCAGAGGTTAATGGTTATCTGTAGGAGGAAGGTATATGGTGGATGCAATTAAGCTTGGAATGTTTTGAGTGTAGGGAAAACGATCACGTGGCAGGCATTGATAAGGGGAGAGAGAGTCATGGATTAGAGATGAAGGGGGTCGAGGTCAGGTCAAGTCACGTTAAGGGAGAGGAAAAGTTTATTGCCGTAAAACGATCACGTGGCAGGCATTGATAAGGGGAGAGAGAGTCATGGATTAGAGATGAAGGGGGTCGAGGTCAGGTCAAGTCACGTTAAGGGAGAGGAAAAGTTCACTTAGTTTCCTGCCTAGCAATAAAGATACAATGTTTAACGAGATGGAGGAGACTCCACCCAAAGTGGGGTACAAATACCACCACTATGGTAAACATGTTGTGTTCGATTCAGCTGTTTGATCCTTTGGGAAGAATAAACTTGGTTTGAGCTTTCATAGTGTCTATTGATTTCTTACTCTGATAATTAGAACCTAACGAAAGGATATAACAAAAACCAGAAGACACCCTCCAGGACTTGAGTTTGACACCCCTGACCTAATGCATGACCTATGACCTATGCTCATTGTCGTCCGACTGACCTTTGGTGGCTGTCCTGGGGGGAAGGTGAGGGGTGGGTACCACCGGTAACGCTGGCTCGCCGGAGGGAGGGGGGCTGGGTTCCAGGATGGTGCCATAGGTCTCGTTGTTCATAATCATGCTGGGGAGATGGGCTCTCTGCTTGTCTCTGGCCAGGCTGGCTGCATCACGGGCCAGGGAGGCCATGTTGGGACCACCAGGCATTGGACCCATGAGACCACTGCTCGGGACGAAACAGCTGACAGGACGTTCCTGCTCTGACCGTCTGTGGGGGATGGGCTGGTTATGGGGGATAGGACGCACAGGTAGAGATCATTAGCAGGCTAGTAATGCTATCCATGCCATCTTTTTTTAACAATTGGAAACAGATGGTGATATGCTACATGCACAGCACAGCACAGCCTACATACACAGCATAGAACAGCTTATATGCATACCAAGTGTGTCTGGTATACAGTAAACACATACACTACATGACCTAAACTACACTACATGACACTACATGACCAAAAGTATGTGGACACCTGCTCGTCGAACATCTCATTCCAAAATCATGGGCATTAATATGGAGTTGGTCCCCCCCTTGCTGCTATAAGAGCCACCACTCTGTTAGATTTCAGTGCAGCCTTTGATATTATTGACCACAACCTGTTGTTGAGACAATGTCTACACTGTATTTCTGATCAATTTGATGTTATTTTAATGGACAAAAAAATTGCTTTTCTTTCAAAAACAAGGACATTTCTAAGTGACTCTAAGTGACTTTTGAACGGTAGTGTATGTGTTATGGCTTTTCAACCTCTGCTATATCGTGGATTCAGGGTCATCTACTGTATCTAATAGAACTCAGAGGGTTTACTTTAATGGAAGCTTCTCTAATGTCAAACATGTAAAGTGGGTGTAACGCAGGGCAGCTCTAAGCCCTCTACTCTTTTCTATTTTTAGCAATGACTTGCCACTGGCATTAAACAAAGCATGTGTCCCCATGTATGCTGATGTTTCAACCATACAGCAATTTTCCACACACTCCACAAAGCAAGTCCTGCAGGCTCTAGCTTGATCTTATCTGGATTATTGTACAGTCATTTGGTCAAGTGCAGCAAAGAAAGACCTAGTTAAAATGCAGCTGGCCAGGAACAGGATGAGTTGGACTGCAGAGGATGAGTTGGACCGCAGAGTGAAGGAAAAGCAGCCAACAGGTGCTCAGCATTTGTGGGAACTCCTTCAAGACTATTGGAAAAGCTTTCCAGGTGAAGCTGGTTGAGAGAATGCCAAGAGTGTGCAAAGCTGCCATCAAGGCAACAGGTGGCTACTTTGAAGAAGCTCAAATATATAATATATTTTGATTTGTTTAACACTTTTTTGGTTACTACATGATTCCATAGTTGTAATATCTTCACTAGTATTCTACAATGTAGAAAATAGTCAAACTAAAGAAAACCCTGGAATGAGTAGGTGTGTCCAAACTTTTGATTGGTACTGTATATACATTTTAACGTTTTTGTTTGTTTTTAATGTTTTTTTCGTTACATGTCAGACCCCAGTAAGTCTGTCATCATGGGGATCCTAATAAATCAAACCAAAATAAAGGTCAACTAACTCACCTTGTCCTCCATCTCATCTTCGCTCTCGTCCAGGTTGTCGTCGTTGCTGAGCCGCCACTCATACTCCACATGCACGTGGACGTTGAACTTCCCCGTCTCGGCCTGGGTCAGCTGAACACCACAAAGACAACAAACGTACAGTCAACCTCTATCTGCTGTTACCCATCTTGATCATATGGCACCATGGACCCTCTAATAAAGAGGATCATCATATTTTTATAGGCTGTTTCCTAATCCTCCACTCTTTTCCAAAAGTGTGCCTTTGCCCTCTCTCTGTCATGGATTTAAAAGCATATGAATGGTGTAAGAATTGTCTGGGGGGAGTTTTCTCTATTGTTAAATCCACGACGAGAAGTGTGCAAGTTAACACGTTGGGAAAAGGGTGGAGAATTGGGATGCAGTCATTGTGTTAAAATGTCAATGACCTTCAGATTACATTGCAAGCCTACACTCACCAGCTCCTCACACTGCGTATGTTTGAGGCGCTTGGCGATGTCCATTGGTGTTTCTCCTGCCTCGTTGGCTGCACACAGAGACAGACAAACCAACCAGAGCTTCAATAACGTGTTTCTATGGGACTTGACCAGCCCTTTATCATTTGTTGATGGGTTTGTATCCCAAATGGCACCCTATTCCATATATAGTGCACTACTTTTGACTAGAGCCCTATGAGCCCTGATTAAAAGTAGTGCACTATATAGGGAATAGGGTGCCATTTGGGATGTAGAATGATCCTATGAGGGTACTTACCAATACTGACTGAGGCCCTGCCCCGCAGTAGCAGTTTGAGACACTCACTGTTGTCGGTGAGGCAGCAGTAGTGCAGTGCCGTGCTCCCTTTGGCTGTCTGCTTCTCCAGGTTCCCACTTACACACACAGACAGAATTACAGACAGAGAGAGACACACACACGTTGGTTTTACTATCCAAGTGGGGGACAAAAAATGTATATCCATTCAAAATGGTATTTTCCCTAACCCTAAACCTTACTCTTAACCAAACCTTAACCCCAAACCCTAATTCCTAACCCCTTACCCTAATTCTAACCCTAACACTAAACCTAACCCCTAAGCCTAAAAGCCTTATTTTACTATCCTTGTGAGGACTTTTGGAACCTAAAAAGAAAAGTTAAGTTAGACACGCAGCTGAGAACTATCACAAGGGGGCAACACTGCCGTTCATTGATATTGACAATTATTGGGAGAACAACTTCTGCTCCTATCTAAATATTTCATTATATGCTGTTAAATAACTTCCCATCTTCACATTTGATATCTGAGAGCTTGTTTGCTTCTGCTACTATAAGCTATAAAACCAGCATCTTTTCACCCAGTACTTTAGTACCTATTTTGGGCCAGGAAGTCCACAATATGGAGGGAGTTGCGGTCCACCATTCGTACTGCTAGGTGTAGTGCTGTCTCACCCGGTTCCTGAGGGCATGAAACAATGACAACAGTTCGACCATATCAGAGTTAGAAACATATAGCCAATATACCTACCAATCAGAGGCATTCAAATATGACAAATATGACAAATCACACAAAAACAAATCACACAAAAACTAGAAAAAACAGTCAAGCTTTTTAAGTCCATGAGGGACTTCAAGACTAATGTTTCTCTCATGTCACTGTTAGAAGGCAATGTCTACTTCCCAAAATGGCACCCTATTCCCTATATGGTGCACTATTTTTGACCAGGGCCCATAGTGCTCTAGTGAAAAGTAGTGGACTATGTACGAAATAGGGTGCCATTTGGGACTTAGCCAGTGTCAATCATCTCACATGCTCATTGGCCAGCGGGATGGTCTCCATCAGGTCCACTCCTTCAGCATAGACCTGGATGAGAGAGAGGATGTCTCGGGTCTTCACTGCCTCACACAGGAAGTGCAGCCTGGATGCCACGTCCACACACTTCCTCTGAGCAAAACGCTTCTCCGTGTACTTGGCTGTGATGTAGTCCTTCCTCGTCTGCCTGAGGGAGACAAGAGCCCAGACAGATAGATGATCAAATACCAGGAAAGAGACAGGAAACAAGTGCAAACCTGCATACAAATTGGCACCCCTCTCCCTTATATATTAGTGCACAGGAGGTTGGTGGCACCTTAATTGGGGAGGACGGGCTTGTGGTAATGGCTGGAGTGGAAGGGGTAGAATGGTATCAAATACATGATTTGTTGCCATTCCATTCGCTCGGTTCCATCCATTATTATGAGCCGTCCTCCCCTCAGCAGCACAGTGCACCACTTTTATTTGTAAAAAAAAGTTTTTTTAACCTTTATTTTACTAGGCAAGTCAGTTAAGAACTAATTCTTATTTACAATGATGGCCTACACCGGCCAAACCTGGACTACGCTGGTCCAATTCTGTGCCACCCTATGGGACTCCCAATCACGGCTGGTTGTGATATAACCTGGATTCGAACTAGGGTGTCTGTAGACCAGGGCCCATTGAATTGTGTGTCATTTTGGACACAACCTAAGACACTCAGGACTATAAACAGTATGAAAAAAGAAGTGAAACATATTTCGACTTAATGTGAAATGAAATCTATTCAGTGTTGTTCCTGTTTTGTGTGGCCTGCCCTGCAGTCTGTCACTTACATGTCACTGGAGGGGTTGGGTTTAGTCACGCTCTGTGCAGACAGGTCCGCCTCCATGATCTCATTGAAACCTGCGTTCCCTACATTCTTAGCCAGCTGGGGAAGACCAGGTAGAGCACACGTCAATTTCGTATCTGCTCAGCCTTTATTAATCTAGCCTGGTCCCAGATTTGTTTGTGACGAACAGGGACAATGACCATAGGAGTTGTCAAGACACCATGAACAGATCTGGGGACCACACTACTAATAATCTTACTAACTATACTATAGTACAAAAGTCTGTCAAAATACAATCCTAAAAGCCTGTAGTATCTACCAGGAGCTCTGAGGTTCCCAGGACGTCCAGTGTGAGAGACTGTATTCTAGAGTAGTGGACGCCCATCTCCCTGTGGATTCCAGAACACTCGATGCAGATGAGCACTCCCAGGTTAGTGGAGAGCCAGGTGGGATCTGAAGACAGATATAGAGGATATTATCAGTGTTAAGACTAGTGTGCTGTATCCCGGGGTGGTCTGGCGCTAGCTAACATTGCCTCGGGGCACACATGTAGAGATGTAGGATCTTAATTTGACCCAGTTTTCTACAGCAGGAAAATAATCCTGCAGCAACAGGAAATGTGAATTATTATGGGGATTATAATCAATGGCCATTTTTTGTAGGAGTTGATACATGTTTCATTAGGGCAAATCAAGTCTGACATTTTAAAGTGGAAAGTACACACTTTAGAAGCCTTTTTAAACCTTGAATAAGCACAAGTTTGCATTTCCTCCTGCACAGGAAAATTCTCGGCAACAAAAGATTGATCAAATTAAGATCCTATATCTGTATGCCAGCGCTGGCGGAGAGGCACACCATTTCTCCTCTTCATTTTCCTGTCTTTCTCAACTGTCGCTGTCCAATAAACTTGAAAACTACTTTTAAAAAACAATAAAAAGAAAAAAGACTAGGGTGATCTCATTATAAGTTCTCACCTGAAATAGTTGCACCGTTAAATAAAGTTCCACTCCTAAGAAGGAGCTGTAGTTTATTGATGCACTATTTTCAGTGTCCTATGAGTGTAAATTCTACACTATTCCCTATAAACGCAGTGTACAAAACATTAAGAACACATTCCTAATATTGAGTTGCACCCTCCCCTTTTGCCCTCAGAACAACCTCAATCCGTCGGGGCATGGACTCTACAAGGTGTCAAAAGCATTCCACAGGGATGCTGGCCCATGTTGACTCCAATGCTTCCCACAGTTGTGTCAAGTTGGCTGGATGTCTTTTGGGTGGTGGACCATTCTTGATACACACGGGAAACTGTTAAGCTTGAAAAACCCAGCAGCGTTGTAGTTCTTGACACAGTCAAACCGGTGCGGCTGGCACCTACTACCATACCCCATTCAAAGGCACTTAAATACTTCAATATTTTGTCTTGCCCATTTACCCTCTAAATGGCACACATACACAATCCATGTCTCAATTGTATCAAGGCTTAAAATACTTCTTTAACCTGTCTCCTCCCCTTCATCTACACTGATTGAAGTGGATTTAGTAAGTGACATCAATAAGGGATCATAGCTTTGGATTCACCAGGTCAGTCTATGTCAGGGAAAGAGTAGGTGTTCATAATGTTTTGTACACTCGGTGTATAGGCCCAGTGGGATTTCAGTAACATCTGACGGCCTGAACAGCCAACACTCTTTCTTCTGTCTTTGCAGAACTAATCTGACTGACCTAACAAAGAATCCTAAGAATGTGTGTGCAGCACATGGAGAAAAGCCCATGTCAATTGTCAAACCATTGTACATTCAGCCTTGTAAATGACTAAACCCATGTCAGACCCTCACACATTCACATATATCACATATATAGACTGTGCATTCTTCACTTTGATATAATAACCCTCTGGGAGTAAGACCACAAAACATTCATGCTGCCTTTTCCCAGCATGCTCTGTGTGTCACTCACTGGGCGCTCCGCAGTCGCAGCACACATCGTTGCCGCTCATCCTCTTGACCTCGCTGACGATGGCCTTGGTCAGCTCCTGGACTATGTTGTTCTCCCCTCCCTCGTCCTGGTCTCCTTTGAAGGCATCGTTCAGGGCTTCCTCCTTACTGTTCTGCAGGACTGAGATCCATCTGAAAACACAGGCAGCAGAGAGAACCAGTAAGCTCCGAGGGCAAAGGTTGAGTCCAGTATGGCACCCTATTCCCTATGTAGCGCACTACCTTTGACCGGAGCCCTATGGGGAATAGGGTTCCATTAGTGACGCAAAAACCTTTAAAGAGAATCTGAGAGACCAATTACATGTACCACCTGTATCATGTACACACATACTGATGTACACACCACGTTCACACACAAACTTACATAGTGCAAAAGGCACAGACAGGCACAGTACTTACATCTGACACTCTGCCTCATCCTCAGCTTGAAAGTGATAGGTTCTGTCATCTGTTTAGACAAATAATAGGCTGATTGAGCAACATGCAACTGGCACTTGCAGTAAGAGATGCTAAGAGACTCGATGGAAGATACATATCTGTCATTCAATAACTATCATATCATAGAGTCTCGGGAATAGTTTTCTATCATGCTTTTGCTATTGTAGCTCCATATTCAGACTAGTGTTGCAGAGGTTTGAGATGGAGCATCAAAGTGCTGCCTTAGTTACGTGAGAAGAGATCAAAGCTTTTCTTCTCGTCCGGGTTACGCTTCACTTGACAGGTTAGCAGGTTGAGTTTTGCTGGTGGTGTGTTAGCCTATGAGAGAGGAGCAAAGAAGAGTAAGAGAACCGAGGGGGCCAGACTGCTGAAGTTGGTCATATTGTATTCATGCCACTTTCCCAGTTGGGTAATGCCAAACAGTAAAATTACTTTTAATAAAAAACATTATTTAAAAAATAAAAAGAGAACGTCAAATGCAGCAGCCTTCTAGAAATGTATCGTTGGCTTACAGCCACATCTCTGTAAAGGCCCAAAGAACAGCAGTGTTGTCGCACAATTACTGTCCAGTTATTTAATGTCAAATGTGAACTGCAGGGAAACAGAACAAATGTGATCCTTTTCTTCCATTATCACTGGACAAATTCACTGTGGAAACTCTATTTCAAATGGCTACCCAGACTATTTGCATTGCCAACCCCCCCACCCCTTTTACGTCGCTGCTACTCTCTGTTATTATCTATGCAGTCACTTTAATAACTCTACCTACATGTACCTATTACCTCAATTACCTCAACTAACTGGTGCCCCCACACATGGACTCTGTACCGGTACCCCCTGTGTATAGTCTCGCCATTGTTATTTTACTACTGCTCTTTAATTACTTGTTCTTTTTATTTCTTATTTATATTTTTTAAACTGCATTGTTGGTTAGGGGCTTGTAAGTAAGCATTTCACTGTCTACACACCTGTTGTATTCGGCGCATGTGACTAATACAATTTGATTTGATGCTCAGGGACAATTCACTGTGGATACCAGGCTCAGGGACAATTCACTGTGGATACCAGGCTCAGGGACAATTCACTGTGGATACCAGGCTCAGGGACAATTCACTGTGGATACCAGGCTCAGGGACAATTCACTGTGGATACCAGGCTCAGGGACAATTCACCGTGGATACCAGGCTCAGGGACAATTCACCGTGGATACCAGGCTCAGGGACAATTCACCGTGGATACCAGGCTCAGGGACAATTCACCGTGGATACCAGGCTCAGGGACAATTCACCGTGGATACCAGGCTCAGGGACAATTCACTGTGGATACCAGGCTCAGGGACAATTCACTGTGGATACCAGGCTCAGGGACAATTCACCGTGGATACCAGGCTCAGGGACAATTCACTGTGGATACCAGGCTCAGGGACAATTCACTGTGGATACCAGGCTCAGGGACAATTCACTGTGGATACCAGGCTCAGGGACAATTCACTGTGGATACCAGGCTCAGGGACAATTCACTGTGGATACCAGGCTCAGGGACAATTCACCGTGGATACCAGGCTCAGGGACAATTCACCGTGGATACCAAGCTCAGGGACAATTCACCATGGATACCAGGCTCAGGGACAATTCACCGTGGATACCAGGCTCAGGGACAATTCACCGTGGATACCAGGCTCAGGGACAATTCACCGTGGATACCAGGCTCAGGGACATTTCACCGTGGATACCAGGCTCAGGGACAATTCACTGTGGATACCAGGCTCAGGGACAATTCACCGTGGAAGCCAGGCTCAGGGGGAATTCACTGCGGAAGCCATGCTCAGGGGGAATTCATTGCGGAAGCCAGGCTCAGGGGGAATTCACTGTGGAAGCCAGGCTCAGGGGGAATTCACTGCAGAAGCCATGCTCAGGGGGAATTCACTGCGGAAGCCAGGCTCAGGGGGAATTCACTGTGGAAGCCATGCTCAGGGGGAATTCACTGCGGAAGCCATGCTCAGGGGGAATTCACTGCGGAAGCCAGGCTCAGGGTGAATTTTAGCTTTCAAACAATATCTCAGTATTGTGTCTGGCGAGAAGCTGCAATAATCTTAGAGGTTTTAGGACCTGACACAGGGTTGTTACTGAAATGATCAGTCACGACATTCTGTGATCACAACTGAGACAATACTATGCCGTTAGGACAATAACGTTGGAGCTCAGGGTAATGTTGTCAAGAGGAAAGTCATGCCCAAAAGAGCTTGTACTGGTTTGTGATTGGATTCCTAGAAGAGGTCAACAGGAATCCAGTCACGTTTGAGAGTACTGGGTTAGTAATGAAATCACCCCGCCTGCCAACCAGAAAATGAAGAGTTAAATTCCCCTTCCCACCATTCTGTCTATCATCCTTTTGCTTATGCTCTTCCTTCTGTTGATCTTTCTCTTCTTCTTGCTCTCTCCTAACATGTTGTTTGGCTCTTTAAAAAAAATGTCATAATAATAATTGTACTTCGTCGTCCACATCTTATTTTTTTCCAATTTATGGAAGAAATGTGTCCAAAATAAAGACCTTACAGAATCCCACTGACTGACATGTAGTATGTACTGTATATTCAGACCGTAAGGAGAGGGCCATGCATGAAGGAAAGTGAGTGACCAATAGGAGAAGACAAAAACAGGAAGTCTCTTACCGTTCCATGGGAGATAGTCAGGAACCCGTTCTTCACCGAACACTTCCTCTTTTGCCACACCTTCCTGAGACTGAAGAAGAGTAAACATTCATTATTTCACTAGAACACTCTATTCCTCTACGGCACAGCTTCTATATCACAAACCACAACTAAATCCAGAACAAATTCCAGAAAGCGTATAGTATTATATAGAGCCATTATATAGAGCCATTATTGCATGGAACTCCCATCTCATATTGTTCAAATAAACAGCAAACCTGGTTTAAAATAACATCTCACAGCACAACTCCTCTTCCCTATTTGACCTAGATAGTTTGTGTGTACATATTGATATGAAGGCTACATGTCCATTTTTAAATGTATGTAGTTCTGTCCTTAATGTTCTTGTCTATTAATGTTCTGTATTATGTAATGTGTCATGTTATGTGTGGACCCCAGGAAGAGTAGCTACTGCTTTCACAACAGATAATAAAATACCAAAAACCATACCATTTCATGAAAAGCAAATGAAATGATGTATGTGATAAGGCATATTACATCATATCATCATATTACCCCAACGCCTCGATGAAAACCACATTTCCCTGCCTTTGTCTGGGAAACAAACAGCTCCTCTTGGCTCTGTGTACCAGAGGCCAAATTGGTGATTAAAGCTCTGTCCACTCACCCCTCACTCTTCTTGTACAGCATTCCGCAGCGTTCTGTACCGTGGGCCTTATTCCCCTGGAGCTGGTGAAGGCTGTATCCTGTCTGCTTGACCTGGGTATCCTAATGCATCAGAGATACACTCATGTTAAGTCATGAGGACACTTCTCCCATCTCTCATAGCTCTCTCATAGCATCGGTGTGAACACAAATGGAAACTAACCATCATCAAGTCATAATCTTTCTTGAGGAGGAACAAAAACAGAGAGCAGAGGAGTTAGCCTCTGTTGTGAAGGGAGTGTGTTCTTATCTGAAGGAAGTTATGGAGGACATGAAGAACTCTCTCACAGGGGAACTACGATTTTTGATTGAACAGACTCAAAAGGACACCGTTAATGAGATGGAAAAAGCACAGAAGGCCACAGATCTTCAACTGGAAGAGCTGCACCAGGAGGTAATGTAGTGCTTTTCCCTTCTGGACAAATCTTCTGCACCTCCCTCAGGTTTTACCTCTGCCACTGGCTTGGCCAGTAAGGGAATAGGAAAGGTAGTACTACAAAAACCCCTCTGAAGATACTGTTAAACAACAGAACTCCCGCTGCCACTGTCATGCCTCCTCTAGAGCGCTCCCTCCCTATCAAACTACTTTTCCCCACTTTTGGCAGTCCAGAAGATGATGTTGATCCACTGTTTTTCTTATCTAAGTGTAATGATTTTCTTTCTATCCGGCCCCTTACTGACTTGGAGGTTCTTGCCACCCTCCACAGTGTTCTCCATGGTACAGCAAGAGACTGGTGGGAGATAGCCGTGAACATGTGTCAACCTGGGAGGAGTTTCAAAAAATATTCCTCTTAGCCTTCCTCTCAGAGGACTATGGGGATGAATTGGCGGAACGTGTTCGTAACAGAGTCCAGGGTGAAGCAGAGCCAATACGGGACTTTGCCTTCTCTTATCGAGTTCTATGTAGGAGATGGAAGGCTGACATTACTGAGCAGGAGATGGTCAAACTCCTTCTTAAGAACATGGTTCCCCGCCTTGCTAGTCAACTTCGAGAACGTGTGCAAAATGTGGATGATCTGGTGCGTCTTGGGACTCAGTTTGAGAAGGACTGGAAGCACCACCTCCAAACTAAAAACACTGTTCCCTCATCCCAGTATACCCATAACTCTCCTGGGGCTAAACCGTCACAGATATTTGTACCCAAGATCCAGGACAAATGTCCAGTTATGTGTTGGAGGTGTAAAGTCCAACATCCTCCAGATTCTTGCCCGCTCTATGTCCAGCGTCAGGATTCAGGAAAAGGTCAGAAAGGACCGAAGACTGAAAGTCTACACAGGCGTGGTGGCTTGCATACAATTGGGTCAGCCTTAATGCCCACCATGAAGCCTTTAGACAGCACAGCTAGCAGTCTTATTCCTATTCCGCTATTATTGGTTCCTCTGACTGTTAGGAACTGGAGAGGGAAGGCCATAATCGACACAGGGGCATCTTACACCCTGATGCAAGAGGCCCTGTGGCAGAACATGGCATTACCTCATGAGGAGCTACGAACATGGGAGGAGGGACCATTGTACTTGGCCAATGGAGAACCTACCACCCCCTTGGGCTGGATTAGTATAATAATAAAACTGCATGGTGAGACTATTAAACTATTACACTTCCTGTGGCTATTCTTGCAGATTCAAGCCTTGCATTTGCTGTAGTCCTTGACCTAGACTTCCTGTTCTTCAGTGGACTGACCATCTCGATGTCCGAAACCTCCTATCGGCTGCACTCTGACTATTCTCAGCCTCAACCATTTCAACCGGGTAATGCACTGATTTCAGGTTGGAGCCTGCTACATTATGCAGAGTCCGGACAAGGTCAAGTCAGAGACAGAGAAAATATAAAGAGACAAAGACAAAAACATGTTCCACCAGTGAAGTCTGAGAACCCAACTATCACCCTGATTACCGCCGTAACCCCCCTTCTATCCGAGAGCAAAAACAAACCTGATGCGGATTTCTACATCAAACAAGCAGTGGAACAGGCATGTCTGTCGGATGATGAAAGGTGGCAGCTCTCCCAGATGTTGGACGTGAACAGTCTGTACTCTTACACTCGGCCGTACAACCGTCTTCATACACAAAATCTATACCCGGCATGAGGTCCCCATTAAGCAGTGTCCCTACAGGCGGTCCCCCGCCAAACTGGCAATTCTCAATGAACAGCTCAAAAGCATGTTGGAGAATGGAATTGTGGAACCTTCTTTTTCCGGATGGGCTTCTCCGGTTGTCCTGATTCCTAAGAAAGATGGTGGATATCGATTCTGTGTGGACTACAGGAAGCCGAATGCCATAACAGAAAGCAATGCCTCCCCTCTACCAAACATAAATGACATACTGGAATCTCTGGCAGGAGCATCCATCTTTAGTAATCTGGATCTGAACAGTGGCTATTGGCAGGTGTCAATGGATCCCGCTAGTCAGGACAAGACTGCCTTTGTCACCCCTGCTGGTTTGTACTCCTTCAAAGTCATGCCTTTTGGTTTGAAGAATGCTCCAGCAACCTTCCAAAGGTTGATGGAGACTGTCCTGGGAGATCTGAGGGGTAGAAATTGTCTTGTGTATCTGGATGACATCATAATCTACTCCTCCTCTGTCACGGATCATCTGCAAGACATTCAGTCTGTCTTCGACAGACTAAAGGCTGCAGGTTTGACCTTGAACTTGAAGAAGTGTCGTTTCTGTCTGCCAGAACTCAAGTTCCTTGGTCATGTGGTTAATGCCGAAGGTATCCATGCAGATCCAGCCAAAGTTGCAGCCGTGCAGGAATTCCCAATTCCCACCTTCCTCAAGGCTGTTCAGCGGTTTCTGGGTATGGCTGGATGGTACCACAGGTTTGTGCCTGACTTTTCAAAGGTAGCCGAACCCCTCAACCACATTAAGAAGAAAGGTGTGAAATTCCAATGGACCCCTGCATGCCAAGGTGCATTTGAAGCACTCAAAAACAGTCTAATTACGCCTCCAGTGCTTTGACATCCTAACCTGAATGCTCATTTCATTGTATACACGGATGCAAGTCAAACAGGACTTGGAGCAGTCTTGGCTCAACAAACAGGACTTGGAACAGAAGAAGTTCTTGCCTATGCAAGTCGCACCCTTAATTCAGCCGAGAGGAATTATTCAACGACTGAAAGGGAGTGCCTCGCTGTGGTCTGGGCTTTGGATAAATGGAGCTACTACTTGGAGGCAAAGATCTTCACCGTTGTCACAGACCATGCTGCTCTGCAGTGGGTTCTGGCATCAGGCAAGACCAACAGCCGTCTTATTCGCTGGTCTATCAGACTGCAGAAGTTTGACTTCGTCATTGAGTATCGCAAAGGAAAACTGAACGTTGTACCAGATGCCCTTTCTCGGATTACAGAGACTGCCAATGTTTGTCCTCCCTTGTGCAGAATTTATACTACCGCTAAATGTCTGGATGATTCCTTTCCTCTGGATGATGAGAGTGTATGGAGAGCACAGCAGAAGAGAGAAGAGTCTGTCTGAAGAAGACTCCAAGAGTCGCTTCAATGATAAGTATAGCATAATTCAGGATAAAGTGTATCGAAAAACTCCAAGAGGAGATGGAATACACAGCACTCATTATCACGTCTTCATTCCCTCTACATTGTGTGACCAGATAATCCAAGTTTAACATGCCAATCCCATGTGGCCAGAGTGGCCATCTTGGAGTTTTTAAAACTTATCGAAGACTACAAGAAGTGGTTTACTGGCCAGGCATGTGGGTTGATACCCGGAAGTTTGTACAGTAGTGTGAAGTCTGCCAGAAATACAAACCAGACATTGGCAGACCTGCTGGGAAAATGCAGCAGACCTTGGTGAACCATCCAAATGAAATGTTGGGAATTGACCTCATGGGACCTTTTCCTCCCAGCCGGGGGACATGGAATGAATTTGTATTGGTGGTAGTGGACTACTACACACACTGGGTGGAGTTGTTTCCTGTCCGCAAAGCCACTGCATCAGCCATTGCTCTAATTCTGAGAAGGGAGGTCTTTACCAGATTCGGGATTCCAGACCAAATCATCTCTGACCAAGGTCCGCAGTTCATATCAGGAATCTACAAAGAGCTCTGTACCTACTGGGGTGTAATTGCCAAATTGACCACAGCCTACCATCCTCAGACCAACCTGACCGAGAGGGTAAACTGAACCCTGAAGGGGATGATTGCTTCATTCGTGGGGGATCAGCACACAAGGTGGGATCAGCATCTCCCTGAATGTCGCATTGCACTGAACTCTGCCGTGCAGGAGACTTCTGGGGTCACTCCCGCCGAACTCCACCTGGGAAGACCACTAAAAGGTCCGATGGACAGAGTCTTACAAAGTTCCAATGTTTCACCTGACTGCCCAGCGTTTGATGCCCTACAACACCACCACACCTTGCTAGCCAGAGTGGAGGACAGCAAAACCAAAGCCAAACAATGACAGCTGAGAAACTATGACAAACATAGACGAGACGTGTTTTTCCCACCCAAGTCTCGTGTCTGGGTACGTTCACATCATCTGTCAAAGGCGTCTAAGAAGTTCACTGACAAGCTAGCTTCGAGATGGAAAGGTCCATACCGTGTAGTGCAGCAGTTGGGACCAGTGAACTACTTGGTCTGTTTGGAGGACACTGGGGAAGATGTCAGGACGGTGCATGTTGTTGACTTAAAGCCCTGCTACCCTACGGCAGGCAAAAGCAACACCTGCAGGACCTCTTCGTGGAGGACTCTGATGATGAGGACTTCCCTGGTTTTGTGTAGCAGGAACATGAACCTGTCAAAGCCTGCATCCTCTCTGTTTCTACAGGTGTTGTTTTTTCATGGGGGGAGGAGTGTGGCGAAATCTGCAGGGAGCCTTCACCGTGCACTGCCACTTTAAGAGCGCATGAGCAGTAAGGAAGGAGGAAAGAAAGAGAGCTCATTCAGCTCTTTGGGGAGGGGCTCTTGGGTGGCGCAACAGTTTGATTGTGTGTGCTGTGCTGCAGAAGTTGTGTTTGTAGTTTATAAAGTATTTAACTCAATCATCGGTGTGATCGCTTTTTCGGTTGTTTTTGTTTGGGACCGCGCCCGTTTTGGATTGCATGGATTAGTAGCAACATTGTTGCGAAGCTTTAACATACAAACCAACAAACCATCGGACAGTCAGACAGTACACCGGCAGGCCTGAAGACCACAGCTAAGATTTCTATTTTTCTCTCTCTCTTTCTCTTGCCTCTCGTTCCAGTGCTTTACCCTGCAACAGACTCTCTATTTTTCAAATGCACTTCCTATTGAAGTTCATTAGAGCTGGACTATTATTGCCCTGCCAGAAGTATTTGGACGGACATTTTAGTTAAAAGGGAGGTTGCTTGCAAGTTGTGTATTGTTATGTGAACTGTATTGAGGTGAGGTGTACTAATGAAATGTGGCCGAGAAGACTGTGGACATTTTTAAGGCCTTTGTTGTGTCGATGAACACCCCCCACATTCATACCCTCTGCACTCCTCCACTGGACGATAATACATATTATTGCAAATTCTCTGTTGATGACTGGGTTCTTTCTTGTATGAAGTTGCTGTTAAATTGCTCTGCCATTATTAGTATTATTATTATTGTATGAGGGATTCTTGTTGGGGTTACCCCTGTGCTGTGATGTGGGTTTTATATGGTGTATATTCTCTTTTCTCTCCACTGGCTATCTGGTAAACAGGCTACACTCTAGGCAGTCTCTTCTGCTGATGTGTGTGGGTCTGGTAGTGGTACTCTCTCTATTCTACTCTTTTCCTTTCGGCATGGTTAATACCTGCCTGGCGCCCGAACAAAATCTTTCTTTACCCCTCTCTAATAAATACCGCTACAAGGTGTTCATCTGAATCAGGTTTCTTCAATGTCCTCTCCTGAAGGCCTATTCTACTCTACGCTGCTTAAAAATGATGGTGCTTTGCAATTCTATACAGTCCTTTTTGAGAGCCATATATGAAGCGAGCCATTGAACACTTTTTTGGTTCTACATAGCACCATTTCTTCTAGCAGTGTAGGTGTACACCTTGCAGCCTTATTTCGATATATTCAAATAGAGTGAGTAACTCTAGAATCTGGAAGCAATTGAGATTTGAATGGAGGGCTTGAGCAGAGCCTTGCATTCAGAAAAGATTACAAATATCAATGTGTGCAGTGGTCAGGAATTTCGGAAGCTGTTTTTATTTCCTTCAAATCCTATCTGTGGTTGAGAACATTGATTATGGCTTTATCCCAAATAGCACCCTATGGGCCATGGTAAAGGTAGTGCACTATATAGGGAATAGGGTGCAATTTGGAACTCCGCCTTGATTGGGGAAAGAGCTAAAGTTCACCAAGAAAGCAGACATTCACTCTCCTAGCCACTGGTGGAAACCATGATCAGTCTATTGCATTGTAACATGTCACGACACACAAGACTAGTCATCTATACTCCTGTAAGTAGACTAGGGTCTTGTGAGGGAGAACTACAGGCTTTTCCTATTTTCCTATGACAAGGTCCTATGACCGGTAAGACCAAATACATGACAGTATATGTGCTATAACTGGTCTGTCATTGGATTAGGTCCCTTCCTCTCTGCTTCCAAGCTAATGTAACCGGTGGGATCTGAACACTGGTCTCCTACTCAGTAAACCAATGGCCTAACCACAAGAACAAGAGGAGATTCCCTCTTGGGCCAAAGGTGACACTAGTTTTAAGTCGCAGGCAGGCAGGGCTACCTCATCCCAAGGGTGTGACTCTAAATCACCTCCGCTACTTACTTCAGTGATTGAGAGCTCACCTCTTTCTGTTCAGACTGTAGGGAGGACTTGAGAACGTCTCTGAGCTCACTAAGCTGTTTCCTCTCTCCATCTTGGGTCTGTTTGATCTGAGAAACAGGAAGTGAGAGAACTGGGTGAGGTGAGTGAGACATTATTGACAGACAGGCAGTAAAACCATGGTAAGATCCAAAGATAATATTATAAGATATGGATGCTTGGACAGAGTGGCTCACTATAGTAAAGTCTGTAGCCAATTTCTCTATGGAAGGTTTGAGGCTATTCACTGTGTTCAGACCATCCTGGAAAAAGCTGTGAGGAGAGAGGAAACAGAGGTCACCAGGAGTCAAGATGGGTCAAGCATTAGCCTCATACAAAAGACAAATGCATTGACTAAACAGTGCTAATCTGACTAAACAGTGCTAATCTGACTAAACAGTGCTAATCTGACTAAACAGTGCTAATCTGACTAAACAGTGCTAATCTGACTAAACAGTGCTAATCTGACTAAACAGTGCTAATCTGACTAAACAGTGCTAATCTGACTAAACAGTGCTAATCTGACTAAACAGTGCTAATCTGACTAAACAGTGCTAATCTGACTAAACAGTGCTAATCTGACTAAACAGTGCTAATCTGACTAAACAGTGCTAATCTGACTAAACAGTGCTAATCTGACTAAACAGTGCTAATCTGACTAAACAGTGCTAATCTGAAATCACTTGTAAATGAAAACATACTTGCATTGGGCGTGGAAATATTTGATGAGGTTCTGGAGAAAGTCGACCCCCTTCTTCGTTTTAATTTCATTCACTTTGAGAAGATACTGTAGACAAAATAAAACATATCGAGTAACAATATTAACGGACATGTGTAAATACTCCTCAGTGGACCCTGTCGTGTCTTCTATCCTGCATAGCCTCTGATAGGTGAAATAATTAGATAGCCAGTTTCATCCAACCTCACACATCTGGAGCTGAAAGAGGCGTCTCTCCTTCTCCATCTCCTCAGCGATCTCTCCTCCACTGAACTCTGTCCGTATCATCCCATGCTGCTTAGCATGCTCCTTCTTCTCCTTCTCTATTTTAGTGCTGCAGGAACACAGAGGTCTCAGTGATGATGAAGCACAGGATGAATGGAGGAGACAAGCGTAAAAGGAAGGTAGGAAACTTGTTTTCCTGACATATATTAAAGATTGGCTGAAAGGAATTGGCATAAAATAGAAAAATATACCAGTTTTATTTGAGGACGAAAATGTTCACAGCTGCGCCATACAGGTTTCAAAATAAAATGGGAAGAGATTTTCGATGTACCGATTCCATGACACATGGTTTATGAACTGGTACAAAATACTATACATATGGGGCATACAACAATCTCAGCTCTGTAGATTTTGCTGCGAAGAGACAAAATCAATAGATCACTTATTCTGGTACTACCCCTATGTAACTTTTCTGGTCACAGGTTCAGGAATGGTTAAAAAAATCATAACATGCACTTAAAATGAACCTTACAACTAGCAGTGTTGGGCGATTTGGAAAGCCATAGTCAGTCAATAAATAATATAATAATACTGGTAGGAAAGGTTTTCATCTTTCATCTTCAGCGCACAATCTGATGATACTGTGCAATTGAAAAATGTATGACACATGGAAACCAAACGAGGGTGGTCTATGGTGATAGGTGGGATGGGCTGAGAGGGGTGGGATTAAAGAGCTGAGGTCTATGGTGATAGGTGGGATGGGCTGAGAGGGGTGGGATTAAAGAGCTGAGGTCTATGGTGATAGGTGGGATGGGCTGAGAGGGGTGGGATTAAAGAGCTGAGGTCTATGGTGATAGGTGGGATGGGCTGAGAGGGGTGGGATTAAAGAGCTGAGGTCTATGGTGATAGGTGGGATGGGCTGAGAGGGGTGGGATTAAAGAGCTGAGGTCTATGGTGATAGGTGGGATGGGCTGAGAGGGGTGGGATTAAAGAGCTGAGGTCTATGGTGATAGGTGGGATGGGCTGAGAGGGGTGGGATTAAAGAGCTGAGGTCTATGGTGATAGGTGGGATGGGCTGAGAGGGGTGGGATTAAAGAGCTGAGGTCTATGGTGATAGGTGGGATGGGGTGAGAGTGGCTGAGGGGCGGGATTAAAGAGCTGAGGTCTATGGTGATAGGTGGGATGGGCTGAGAGGGGTGGGATTAAAGAGCTGAGGTCTATGGTGATAGGTGGGATGGGCTGAGAGGGGTGGGATTAAAGAGCTGAGGTCTATGGTGATAGGTGGGATGGGGTGAGAGTGGCTGAGGGGCGGGATTAAAGAGCTGAGGTCTATGGTGATAGGTGGGATGGGCTGAGAGTGGCTAAGGGGTGGGATTAAAGAGCTGAGGTCTATGGTGATAGGTGGGATGGGCTGAGAGAGGTGGGATGAAAGAGCTGAGGTCTACAGTGATAGGTGGGATGGGCTGAGAGTGGCTGAGGGGTGGGATTAAAGAGCTGAGGTCTATGGTGATAGGTGGGATGGGCTGAGAGTGGCTGAGGGGTGGGATTAAAGAGCTGAGGTCTATGGTGATAGGTGGGATGGGCTGAGAGTGGCTGAGGGGTGGGATTAAAGAGCTGAGGTCTATGGTGATAGGTGGGATGGGCTGAGAGAGGTGGGATTAAAGAGCTGAGGTCTATGGTGATAGGTGGGATGGGCTGAGAGAGGTGGGATTAAAGAGCTGAGGTCTATGGTGATAGGTGGGATGGGCTGAGAGAGGTGGGATTAAAGAGCTGAGGTCTATGGTGATAGGTGGGATGGGCTGAGAGAGGTGGGATTAAAGAGCTGAGGTCTATGGTGATAGGTGGGATGGGCTGAGAGAGGTGGGATTAAAGAGCTGAGGTCTATGGTGATAGGTGGGATTAAAGAGTTTATGTTTGGTAAAGTATTATTGTTATGTGACTGCTTTCTATAAAAGTACTATGTATGTAAAAGGTATATGTAAAATGTTTGTACAAGTAGCAGAAAAGCTGTAAAAAAAATATATACATGTTTGTCCTCCGAAGATGGGATAATAAAAAATAAAATTATATCAATATTTACTCTCCTCAGTTTATGTTAAGAGTTATTAAACTGTTCTCATTCCCTTAGAGTGAGTCATCAAACCACCAGTCAATCACATCAACCAAAAGGCTCTATGACGACACCACGGTGTTTGGTACAAGGCATTGGTCTTTAGTAAACTAGTAACTCTTAAATGACCTGCCCAGCCCTCATACAGTGAACTAGAATGATCTCTATGTGAAGTAATTTATCAAATAAATGTACAAGAGCTTATTCACATCTTTTATGCATGTCATGCTGAAAATTAAAAGATACTGTTGGGACGTCCAACATGTACTGCACCCCTTGTCTGTCCATACCGTAGTTCATTCAACACGAAATAAATCTCAGACAAAAAAATCAGTGTTCACAAAAATGTGAGGAGTTTTGTAATCACATAGAAACAGGCAACAGGTGCCGCTATAGTCGGTCTAGTCTCATTCTCTCTCTTAAGGTCTGTCTGCCTTATCAGCTGTTTCATGAATAGTAGCAGTTGACCTTTTACTAGCTTCTATTGTTTCCCATTTCTAGTTGTTGTTAAGCTGAACCCACACATGCAACTTCATGGTGCAGCTTACTCTTATTCTAACGGGTACGCAGGCTATTCAACAAAACGATTCCCCCCCACCGACCACATTTTCCTTGTGCTCATAAGGTACAATCACTAACTTATGCTTAACCCACATACAGTAACAGGTTGTGTAGTTTTGAAACTCTCAAACTGTGGTGGTGGTGATAATGGTAGTAGTGGTGGGGGTAGAGGTGGTGGTAGAAGTGGTGATAGTAGTAGTGGTGGTGGTAGTGGGGATAGTAGTAGTAGTGGTGATAGTGATGGTGGTGATAGTAGTGGTTGTGGTGTTGGTGGTAGTGTTGGTAGTAATGGTGTTGGTGTTGGTAGTGGTGGTAGTAGTGGTGGTGGTGGTAGTAGTAGTGGTAGTAGTGGTGGTAGTAGTAGTGGTAGTGGCAGTGGTGGTAGTAGTAGTGGTGGTAGTAGTAGTGGTGGTGGTGGTAGTAGTGGTGGTGGTGGTAGTAGTGGCAGTGGTGGTAGTAGTAGTGGTGGTGGTGGTGGTAGTGGCAGGGGTGGTAGTAGTAGTGGCAGTGGTGGTGGTGGTAGTAGTAGTGGTGGTGGTGGTGGTAGTAGTAGTGGTGGAGGTGGTAGTAGGGGCAGTGGTGGTAGTAGGGGCAGTGGTGGTAGTAGTAGTGGTGGTGGTGGTGGTAGTGGCGGTAGTAGTAGTAGTGGCAGTGGTGGAAGTGGTGGTGGTGGTAGTGGTGGTAATAGTGGTGGTGGTGATAGTGGTGATGGTAGTTGTAGTAGTAATAGTGGTAGTAATAGTGGCGGTAGTAGTAGTGATGGTACTACTACTAGTAGTGGTACTAGTAGTGGTGGTAGTAGTATACGAAATGCTTCAGTCTGGTTTTAGACCCCATCATAGCACTGAGACTGCACTTGTGAAGGTGGTAAATGACCTTTTAATGGCATCAGACCGAGGCTCTGCATCTGTCCTTGTGCTCCTAGACCTTAGTGCTGCTTTTGATACCATCGATCACCACATTCTTTTGGAGAGATTGGAAACCCAAATTGGTCTACACGGACAAGTTCTGGCCTGGTTCAGATCTTATCTGTCGGAAAGATATCAGTTTGTCTCTGTGAATGGTTTGTCCTCTGACAAATCAAGTGTAAATTTCGGTGTTCCTCAAGGTTCCGTTTTAGGACCACTATTGTTTTCACTATATATTTTACCTCATTCGAAAACATAATGTTAACTTTCACTGCTATGCGGATGACACACAGCTGTACATTTCAATGAAACATGGTGAAGCCCCAAAATTGCCCTCGCTAGAAGCATGTGTTTCAGACATAAGGAAGTGGATGGATGCAAACTTTCTACTTTTAAACTCGGACAAAACAGAGATGCTTGTTCTACGTCCCAAGAAACAAAGAGATCTTCTGTTGAATCTGACAATTCATCTTAATGGTTGTACAGTCGTCTCAAATAAAACTGTGAAGGACCTCGGCGTTACTCTGTCCGAGGGTGGCCTCGGATGGGGCCATAGTGTCTCCTGACCCCTCCTGTCTCAGCCTCCAGTATTTATGCTGCAGTAGTTTATGTGTCGGGGGGCTAGGGTCAGTTTGTTATATCTGGAGTACCTCTCCTGTCCTATTCGGTGTCCTGTGTGAATTTAAGTGTCCTCTCTCTAATTCTTTCTTTCTTTCTCTCTCTCGGAGGACCTGAGCCCTAGGACCATGCCTCAGGACTACCTGACATGATGACTCCTTGCTGTCCCCAGTCCACCTGGCCGTGCTGCTGCTCCAGTTTAAACTTTTCTGCCTTTTTATTATTTGACCATTATTATTTGACCATGCTGGTCGTTTATGAACATTTGAACATCTTGGCCATGTTCTGTTATAATCTCCACCCGGCACAGCCAGAAAAGGACTGGCCACCCCACATAGCCTGGTTCCTCTCTAGGTTTCTTCCTAGGTTTTGGCCTTTCTAGGGAGTTTTTCCTAGCCACCGTGCTTCTACACCTGCATTGCTTGCTGTTTGGGGTTTTAGGCTGGGTTTCTGTACAGCACTTTGAGATATTAGCTGATGTACGAAGGGCTATATAAATACATTTGATTTAGTAGTGGTGGTAGTAGTAGTGGTGGTAGTAGTAGTGGTGGTAGTAGTAGTGGTGGTAGTAGTAGTGGTAGTAGTGGTGGTAGTAGTAGTAGTGGTAGTAGTAGTGGTAGTAGTGGTGGTGGTAGTGGTGGTAGTAGTAGTGGTGGTAGTAGTAGTGGTGGTAGTAGTAGTGGTGGTAGTAGTAGTAGTGGTGGTAGTAGTGGTAGTAGTGGTGGTAGTTGTAGTAGTGGTGGTAGTAGTGGTAGTAGTGGTAGTAGTAGTAGTAGTGGTAGTAGTAGTGGTAGTAGTGGTAGTAGTGGTGGTGGTAGTAGTAGTAGTGGTGGTGAAACAGAGGCAGTTGTGATAATAATAACGTGGCTCTAACTCACACTTTAGTTTCATAATCCTTCCAGGCTTTATCAAAAGGCTTTTTAAGATCCTGTGGAAATAAAACAGGAACATAACAGTATTAACACAAGGGATACAAATGACAAGAGCTGAAGTCATGACTATCAACGGGCTTGGATTGGACTCAGGGGGACTAGCAGGTGACGATACAGGTGTTCAAGAAGACTAGTATGGGATAAGCCTACTCCCTCTTGTGCCACTATTCTGACTGGTATATTAAACACATGTTCTGACTGGTATATTAAACACGTGTTCTGACTGGTATATTAAACACGTGTTCTGACTGGTATATTAAACACGTGTTCTGACTGGTATATTAAACACGTGTTCTGACTGGTATATTAAACACGTGTTCTGACTGGTATATTAAACACGTGTTCTGACTGGTATATTAAACACGTGTTCTGACTGGTATATTAAACACGTGTTCTGACTGGTATATTAAACACGTGTTCTGACTGGTATATTAAACACGTGTTCTGACTGGTATATTAAACACGTGTTCTGACTGGTATATTAAACACGTGTTCTGACTGGTATATTAAACACGTGTTCTGACTGGTATATTAAACACGTGTTCTGACTGGTATATTAAACACGTGTTCTGACTGGTATATTAAACACGTGTTCTGACTGGTATATTAAACACGTGTTCTGACTGGTATATTAAACACGTGTTCTGACTGGTATATTAAACACGTGTTCTGACTGGTATATTAAACACGTGTTCTGACTGGTATATTAAACACGTGTTCTGACTGGTATATTAAACACGTGTTCTGACTGGTATATTAAACACGTGTTCTGACTGGTATATTAAACACGTGTTGTGACTGGTATATTAAACACGTGTTGTGACTGGTATATTAAACACGTGTTCTGACTGGTATATTAAACACGTGTTCTGACTGGTATATTAAACACGTGTTCTGACTGTATATTAAACACGTGTTCTGACTGGTATATTAAACACGTGTTCTGACTGGTATATTAAACACGTGTTCTGACTGGTATATTAAACACGTGTTCTGACTGGTATATTAAACACGTGTTCTGACTGGTATATTAAACACGTGTTCTGACTGGTATATTAAACACGTGTTGTGACTGGTATATTAAACACGTGTTCTGACTGGTATATTAAACACGTGTTCTGACTGGTATATTAAACACCTGTTCTGACTGGTATATTAAACACCTGTTCTGACTGGTATATTAAACACGTGTTGTGACTGGTATATTAAACACGTGTTGTGACTGGTATATTAAACACGTGTTCTGACTGGTATATTAAACACCTGTTCTGACTGGTATATTAAACACCTGTTCTGACTGGTATATTAAACACGTGTTGTGACTGGTATATTAAACACATGTTCTGACTGGTATATTAAACACATGTTCTGACTGGTATATTAAACACGTGTTGTGACTGGTATATTAAACACATGTTCTGACTGGTATATTAAACACGTGTTCTGACTGGTATATTAAACACGTGTTCTGACTGGTATATTAAACACGTGTTCTGACTGGTATATTAAACACGTGTTCTGACTGGTATATTAAACACGTGTTCTGACCGGTATATTAAACACGTGTTCTGACTGGTATATTAAACACATGTTCTGACTGGTATATTAAACACATGTTCTGACTGGTATATTAAACACGTGTTCTGACTGGTATATTAAACACGTGTTCTGACTGGTATATTAAACACGTGTTCTGACTGGTATATTAAACACGTGTTCTGACTGGTATATTAAACACGTGTTGTGACTGGTATATTAAACACATGTTCTGACTGGTATATTAAACATGTTCTGACTGGTATATTAAACACTGTGGTTAATAATATGTTATACACCTACCCCTTTGACCCCTTTCAGGTCTCCTTTCAGTAGACTGTCTAAGGGGAAGGTGATGATGTTGTTCATGTTCTGCAACTGAAAACAACAATTAGAGAGAGAGAGACAGGTAGAGAGACAGAGGGATGTAGAGACAGACAGGTAGAGAGACAGACAGGTAGAGAGACAGACAGGTAGAGAGACCGACAGGTAGAGAGACAGAGGGATGTAGAGACAGACAGGTAGAGAGACAGAGGGATGCAGAGACAGACAGGTAGAGAGACAGAGGGATGTAGAGACAGACAGGTAGAGAGACAGAGGGATGCAGAGACAGACAGGTAGAGAGACAGAGGGATGCAGAGAGACAGACAGGTAGAGAGACCGAGAGATGCAGAGAGACAGACAGGTAGAGAGCCCGAGGGATGTAGAGAGACAGACAGGTAGAGAGACAGAGGGATGCAGAGACAGACAGGTAGAGAGACAGACAGGTCGAGCCAGACTGAGGGATGTAGAGACAGACAGGTAGAGAGACAGAGGGATGCAGAGACAAAAAGGTAGACATACAGATATAGAGAAAGACAGGTAGAGACAGACCGGTAGAGAGACAGACTGGTAGAGGCAGACAGAGGGATGTAGAGACAGACAGGTAGAGAGACAGAGGGATGCAGCGACAGACAGGTAGAGAGACAGACTGGTAGAGAGACAGACTGGTAGAGGCAGACAGAGGGATGTAGAGACAGACAGGTAGAGAGACAGAGGGATGCAGAGACAGACAGGTAGAGAGACAGAGGGATGTAGAGAGACAGAGGGCTGTAGAGACAGACAGGTAGAGAGAGGGAGGGATGTAGAGAGACAGACAGGTAGAGAGACAGAGGGATGTAGAGAGACAGAGGGCTGTAGAGAGACAGAGGGATTTAGAGACAGACAGGTAGAGAGATAGACAGGTAGAGAGACACAGGGATGTAGACACAGACAGGTAGAGAGACAGACAGGTCGAGCCAGACAGAGGGATGTAGAGACAGACAGGTAGAGAGACAGAGGGATGTAGAGACAGACAGGTAGAGAGACAGACAGGTAGAGAGACAGAGGGATGTAGAGACAGACAGGTATAGAGACAGACAGGTAGAGAGACAGAGGGATGTAGAGAGACAGACAGGTAGAAACAGACAGGTAGAGACAGAGGGATGTAGACACAGACAGGTAGAGAGACAGAGGGATGTAGAGACAGACAGGTAGAGAGACAGAGGGATGTAGAGACAGACAGGTAGAGAGACAGACAGGTAGAGAGACAGAGGGATGTAGAGAGACAGACAGGTAGAAACAGACAGGTAGAGAGACAGAGGGATGTAGAGAGACAGACAGGTAGAAACAGACAGGTAGAGAGACAGAGGGATGTAGACACAGACAGGTAGAGAGACAGAGGGATGTAGAGACAGACAGGTAGAGAGACAGAGGGATGTAGAGACAGACAGGTAGAGAGACAGACAGGTAGAGAGACAGAGGGATGTAGAGAGACAGACAGGTAGAAACAGACAGGTAGAGAGACAGAGGGATGTAGAGAGACAGACAGGTAGAAACAGACAGGTAGAGAGACAGAGGGATGTAGACACAGACAGGTAGAGAGACAGAGGGATGTAGAGACAGACAGGTAGAGAGAAAGACAGGTAGATAGACAGAGGGATGCAGAGACAGACAGGTAGAGAGACAGACAGGTAGAGAGATGTGTGATGTGAGATGGGGTCTCACCAGGTTCTTGAAGAGGGCTGTGAGCTCTTTGGTAAAGATGGCGAACTTGAGGAAGGCTGAGCCCACTTCCGGATCCTCTCTAGAGACACAGTTGTCTCCGAACTTCTCCATAGACTGAATGTACTGCTCCTCATGGTCAACGTGGGCTGAGAAACACAGTAGTCAAATCAAGTCAAATCAGAATTTGTGTAAAGGGGATTTTTCATGGGTCACAAACACACTTTACATCATTAAAAACGAATCAAAGAGGCTTTACACAGACTCTTATTTTAATAGGAGCCTCTATGCCATCCTAAAGAGTTAGTGAGACTTGTATCCTAAAGAGTTATTAGTGAGACTTGTATCCTAAAGAGTTATTAGTGAGACTTGTATCCTAAAGAGTTATTAGTGAGACTTGTATCCTAAAGAGTTATTAGTGAGACTTGTATCCTAAAGAGTTATTAGTGAGACTTGTATCCTAAAGAGTTATTAGTGAGACTTGTATCCTAAAGAGTTATTAGTGAGACTTGTATCCTAAAGAGTTATTAGTGAGACTTGTATCCTAAAGAGTTATTAGTGAGACTTGTATCCTAAAGAGTTAGTGAGACTTGTTAGTGGACATTTCATATATCTGTGATACTGTCTTTTCTAAATTGACTTGAACATTGTTAGGTCTGATCACTGATGAACTTGTGAAGGCGTATACATTCAATTCAATACAACTTTATCCCCTCAGGGACATACACAAAGCGTCTCATAGAGAGCTGAGCGTCAGGAATTCTCTCTGCAAGACAGGAAACTGGCTTGGAAGTGGTGTTCAATCAATCAAATGTATTTATAAAAGCCCTTTTTACATCAACAGATACAGAAACCCAGCCTAAAACCCCAAACAGCAAGCATGCAGGACCACACAGAAACCCAGCCTAAAATCCCAAACAGCAAGCATGCAGGACCACACAGAAACCCAGCCTAAAACCCCAAACAGCAAGCATGCAGGACCACACAGAAACCCAGCCTAAAACCCCAAACAGCAAGCATGCAGGACCACACAGAAACCCAGCCTAAAACCCCAAACAGCAAGCATGCAGATGTAGAAGCACACACAGGACCACACAGAAACCCAGCCTAAAACCCCAAACAGCAAGCATGCAGATGTAGAAGCACACACAGGACCATACGGAAACCCAGCCTAAAACCCCAAACAGCAAGCATGCAGATGTAGAAGCACACACAGGACCACACAGAAGCATGCAGGACCACGCAGAAGCCTGCAGGACCACGCAGAAGCATGCAGGACCACACAGAAGCATGCAGGACCACACAGAAGCATGCAGGACCACACAGAAGCATGCAGGACCACGCAGAAGCATGCAGGACCACACAGAAGCATGCAGGACCACACAGAAGCATGCAGGACCACGCAGAAGCATGCAGGACCACGCAGAAGCATGCAGGACCACACAGAAGCATGCAGGACCATGCAGAACCACGCAGAAGCACGCAGGACCACGCAGAATCACGCAGAAGCATGCAGGACCACGCAGAAGCATGCAGGACCAAGCAGAAGCATGCAGGACCACGCAGAATCACGCAGGACCACGCAGAAGCATGCAGGACAACGCAGAAGCATGCAGGACCACGCAGAAGCATGCAGGACTATGCAGAAGCATGCAGGACAACGCAGAAGCATGCAGGACTATGCAGAAGCATGCAGGACCACGCAGAAGCATGCAGGACAACGCAGAAGCATGCAGGACCATGCAGAAGCTTCATTAGAACAGAGTGTATGACCCAGAAACAGGATGAAAATCATTCTACTACTTTCCTGACTGACTTCCCACCACTCTCAACACTTTTAGTTGACATAAATCCTAAGTAAAAACACCTAACTGCTGCCTTGCCAACTCAATAGCTATTGGAGTTGTCAACTCAAGACCAGCACAAACAGATCTGGGAACAGACTAACGATGTCATTCTTACACAGCCTTTCATAACAGTGACGAGCATGTTGGACGAGCATGTTGGGCTTGTAAAGTGTGTGTAAAGACTCAGAGCTTAGTTTAAACAGCAGCTCCAAACAGAAGCAACGTGGCGTTAAAGCTAGAATCCTTAGATGCTACATCCATTTTTGGACGTATAAATGATATATACATCCATTGATTGTTGAAGAATATAACTTATAAATGCCTGATGATTGTAGTTCAACAGTAGTTCAACCAAAATATAGGCTTGTTTTACACCAACGTTTGTAAACAAAATCAATGTAAACAAACACTGTATAGCCTCATAACATGGTTAAAACAATCATTTTGATATCATGGATGGTCAGTCTTTGCATCCAGCTCTGTCTCAATTTGAGATGGCTTTTTAGTGAAACAGGGGTGGGGAAAACACCTTGTTATTGTTTCAATGAAGGATTCTAGCTTTAAGGTATTTCCAGCATGTGTAGGTCCAACTGGGTTAGAGCCGTGGTTATCAGCCCCTGATCCAGGATTATTACACTGGAAGGTCTGTGGACTGGGTGGACAGGGACAGTCATGGAAGAAAAGGGCCTGGGTTTAACTGAGTAGGGACATTTAATATACCGTATTGTAGGAGGGACCTCTGCTCCTTAGGCCTGCTGGGACAGGTGTGTGGAATGGGAGGAATGTGTTAAGGTGCTATAAACATATCTCTCTCTCTATCTCTAATATTATTGTGAAGTATATTGAGGGATACCAACATGCTGCACAACTGGAGTACAGAGGTTAGTGGATGTAGTGAATGTGATATAGGTGCTATATACATTATGGATATATGGAAACAGTACACCAGGACCGACTCACTCACTGGTGTACTGTGTTGCACTGTAATGTACTGTATTGTACTATGTAGTAGTGTACTGTATTGTGTAGTAGGGTAGTGTACGGTTCTATACTGTTTTGCACTCACCCAGGCCAGAGATGTTTATGGCCTTGACAGACTTCTTGATCTTGTGAAGTACTCCTCTGTCTACATCTAGAATCTGTAGGGAGAGAGAACACACAGAGACACATCTATGAGGTACATCTAGAGCCTATAGGGAGAGAGAACACACAGAGACACATCTATGAGGTACATCTAGAGCCTATAGGGAGAGAGAACACACAGACACATCTATGAGGTACATCTAGAGCCTGTAGGGAGAGAGAACACACAGAGACACATCTATGAGGT
Source organism: Oncorhynchus nerka (assembly GCF_034236695.1). Lineage (NCBI taxonomy): Eukaryota > Metazoa > Chordata > Actinopteri > Salmoniformes > Salmonidae > Oncorhynchus > Oncorhynchus nerka. The sequence goes on along the minus strand of NC_088419.1, from coordinate 18,728,394 downwards.
ACATCTAGAACCTATAGGGAGAGAGAACACACAGATACATATATATGAGGTACATCTAGAGCCTATAGGGAGAGAGAACACACAGAGACACATCTATGAGGTACATCTAGAGCCTATAGGGAGAGAGAACACACAGACACATCTATGAGGTACATCTAGAGCCTATAGGGAGAGAGAACACACAGAGACACATCTATGAGGTACATCTAGAGCCTATAGGGAGAGAGAACACACAGAGACACATCTATGAGGTACATCTAGAGCCTATAGGGAGAGAGAACACACAGAGACACATCTATGAGGTACATCTAGAGCCTATAGGGAGAGAGAACACACAGAGACACATCTATGAGGTACATCTAGAGCCTATAGGGAGAGAGAACACACAGACACATCTATGAGGTACATCTAGAGCCTATAGGGAGAGAGAACACACAGAGACACATCTATGAGGTACATCTAGAGCCTATAGGGAGAGAGAACACACAGACACATCTATGAGGTACATCTAGAGCCTATAGGGAGAGAGAACACACAGAGACACATCTATGAGGTACATCTAGAGCCTATAGGGAGAGAGAACACACAGAGACACATCTATGAGGTACATCTAGAGCCTATAGGGAGAGAGAACACACAGAGACACATCTATGAGGTACATCTAGAGCCTGTAGAGAGAGAGAACACACAGACACATCTATGAGGTACATCTAGAGCCTATAGGGAGAGAGAACACACAGAGACAAATCTATGAGGTACATTTAGATTCTGTAGGGAGAGAGAACACACAGAGACATCTATGAGGTACATCATGTTTAATTATTTGTTACTTTAATTTTCTATTTTTCTACTTATCTATTTCTAATTTAACACCTTTTTCTTCTTAACTTCTTAACGCATTGTTGGTTAGGGGTTTTCACTGTCTACACCTGTTGTATGCGGCGCATGTGACAATAAAATGTGATTTGATTTGATCAAGGGGCTGTAGGGAGAGGGATCACAAAGAAACACATCTATGAGGCAGGAAGTAAACAGAAAGGACTACTGGAACTATCACTCACTCACTCCTTAGTCACTGTGTGTACGAATTCCCCTGAGATTAGAGCAGTGAATGAGAGAATGGCCATGCAGTCCTGAGCCCAGCCCTGCTGTTTACACAGTAACACGACAGACATGGCAACATGCCAGCCAAGCCCACGGTCTGCCTGCACAACCATAATGCTATAGTGATCGGCAGCCACTCTCTGTGAGTCCAAAATGGCAACACATTCTCATAGGGCTCTGGTTAAACGTAGTGCACTGCCAAGATACATTCTCTGATTTGAAGCTCAGAAACCAGAGAGGCTGTAAAAACAAGGAAATGGTTTGTGGGAAAACCACACTTGGGAACGATGGGGATCAGATGTTGTGGTCCTGTAATGGTCAACTAAAATAACAGTAGAGATCAGATGTTGTGGTCCTGTAATGGTCAACTAAAATAACAGTAGAGATCAGATGTTGTGGTCCTGTAATGGTCAACTAAAATAACAGTAGAGATCAGATGTTGTGGTCCTGTAATGGTCAACTAAAATAACAGTAGAGAACAGATGTTGTGGTCCTGTAATGGTCTACTAAAATAACAGTAGAGATCAGATGTTGTGGTCCTGTAATGGTCTACTAAAATAACAGTAGAGATCAGATGTTGTGGTCCTGTAATGGTCTACTAAAATAACAGTGGAGATCAGATGTTGTGGTCCTGTAATGGTCAACTAAAATAACAGTAGAGATCAGATGTTGTGGTCCTGTAATGGTCTACTAAAATAACAGTAGAGATCAGATGTTGTGGTCCTGTAATGGTCTACTAAAATAACAGTGGAGAAATACATTAGATGAGTAGATGAACTCATTCAACTGACATATTTTGCCATTCCCGTGTGAATTTATATCTACAGTAATTACTAACTTTCTTGGGTGAGCAGATGACAATGCTGTGTCATTGGTTGATGTGTCAGCCATTCTCTTACACCCTTTTCACACTATCAGGCATACCCAAACCAAATGGTTTTGTTGTACTCCACATTGTCCGTCCACCGGACACTCAGCCAGCCCAGGGAGCCCAGTGGACACTCAGCCAGCCCAGGGAGCCCAGTGGACACTCACCCAGTCCAGGGAGCCCAGTGGACACTCACCCAGTCCAGGGAGCCCAGTGGACACTCAGCCAGCCCAGGGAGCCCAGTGGACACTCACCCAGCCCAGGGAGCCCAGTGGACACTCAGCCAGCCCAGGGAGCCCTGTGGACACTCACCCAGTCCAGGGAGCCCAGTGGACACTCACCCAGTCCAGGGAGCCCAGTGGACACTCAGCCAGCCCAGGGAGCCCAGTGGACACTCACCCAGTCCAGGGAGCCCAGTGGAAACACCCAGCACAGGGAGCCCAGTGGACACTCACCCAGTCCAGGGAGCCCAGTGGACACTCAGCCAGCCCAGGGAGCCCAGTGGACACTCAGCCAGCCCAGGGAGCCCAGTGGACACTCAGCCAGCCCAGGGAGCCCAGTGGAAACACCCAGCACAGGGAGCCCAGTGGAAACACCCAGTCCAGGGAGCCCAGTGGACACTCAGCCAGCCCAGGGAGCCCAGTGGACACTCAGCCAGCCCAGGGAGCCCAGTGGACACTCAGCCAGCCCAGGGAGCCCAGTGGACACTCAGCCAGCCCAGGGAGCCCAGTGGACACTCAGCCAGTCCAGGGAGCCCAGTGGACACTCACCCAGTCCAGGGAGCCCAGTGGACACTCACCCAGTCCAGGGAGCCCAGTGGACACTCAGCCAGCCCAGGGAGCCCAGTGGACACTCACCCAGTCCAGGGAGCCCAGTGGACACTCACCCAGTCCAGGGAGCCCAGTGGACACTCAGCCAGCCCAGGGAGCCCAGTGGAAACACCCAGCACAGGGAGCCCAGTGGACACTCACCCAGTCCAGGGAGCCCAGTGGACACTCACCCAGCCCAGGGAGCCCAGTGGACACTCAGCCAGCCCAGGGAGCCCAGTGGACACTCAGCCAGCCCAGGGAGCCCAGTGGACACTCAGCCAGCCCAGGGAGCCCAGTGGACACTCAGCCAGCCCAGGGAGCCCAGTGGAAACACCCAGCACAGGGAGCCCAGTGGACACTCACCCAGTCCAGGGAGCCCAGTGGACACTCACCCAGTCCAGGGAGCCCAGTGGACACTCAGCCAGCCCAGGGAGCCCAGTGGAAACACCCAGCACAGGGAGCCCAGTGGACACTCACCCAGTCCAGGGAGCCCAGTGGACACTCACCCAGTTCAGGGAGCGCAGTGGACACTCACCCAGTCCAGGGAGCCCAGTGGACACTCACCCAGCCCAGGGAGCCCACTGGGCACAGACGTCAATTCAACGTCTATTCCACGTTGGTTCATTAAAATGATGTGGAAACAACGTTGATTCAACCAGTATGTGCCCAGTGGGAGGAAGGCATGGGAGTAGACAAGCTGGGACAGGCTGGGCAGTCTGTGAGAGAAAAGAGGAGGAAAAGAAAGAGAGAAAGCATGCTAGGACAGGAGTGCATCAGCCCAAGCCCCAGGGACTCTCCCAGGATGCAGCAGTGATCTACCAAGCTAGAGCTTTGTTGTGAGCTAGACTAGAGAGTGATCCTCCGACGAGACTATATGGTAGTGTTCCCCACCACATAGCTCTGGTCCGGGGCATTACGTGCAGCTTGCTGACACTGAGGCTTCCTGGACAAGAGCTACCCACCATACAACACAGGCAAGGAAACAGCAAGGCACTCCAGTCCACAGTAGGCTGCTCAGGCACTGTCAGCCAGATAAGAGGAACTGGGAAGGAGAGTGCTGCCTGTCAGTCGACCTGATGTAAAACCGCCATTACAGCTGCCTGCCTGCTGTCTGTTCTCCACATTAGTGTTGTTCTATCTGGCATTACACATCTCATACGTACAATTGAAGTTGGAAGTTTACATACACTTCGGTTGGAGTCATTAAAACTCGTTTTTCAACCACTCCACATATTTCTTGTTAACAAACAATAGTCTTAACAAGTCGGTTAGGACATCTACTTTGTGCATGACACAAGTCATTTCCAACAATTGTTTACAGACAGATTATTTCACTTATAATTCACTGTATCACAATTCCAGTGGGTCAGAAGTTTACATACACTAAGTTAACTGTGCCTTTAAACAGCTTGGAAAATTACAGAAAAGGATGTCATGGCTTGAGAAGTTTCTGATAGGCTAATTGACATTATTTTAGTCAATTGGAGGTGTACCTGTGGATGTATTTCAAGGCCTACCTTCAAACTCAGTGCCTCTTTGCTTGACATCATGGGAAAATCTAAAGAAATCAGCCAAGACCTCAGAAAAAAATGTGTCTGGTTCATCCTTGGGAGCAATTTCTAAATGCCTGAAGGTACCACGTTCATCTGTACAAACAATAGTACGCAAGTATAAACATCATGGAACCACGCAGCCGTTATACTGCTTAGGAAGGAGAAGCGTTCTGTCTCCTAGAGATGAACGCACTTTGGTGCGAATAGTGCAAATCAATCCCAGAACAACAGCAAAGGACCTTGTGAAGATGCTGGAGGAAACAGATACAAAGTATCTATATCCACAGTAAAACGAGTCCTATATCGACATAACCTGAAAGGCTGCTCAGCAAGGAAGAAGCCACTGCTCCAAAACCGCCATAAAAAAGCCAGACTACGGTTTGCAACTGCACATGGGGACAAAGATCGTACTTTTTAGATAAATGTCCTCTGGTCTGATGAAAGAAAAATAGAACTGTTTGGCCATAACGACCATTGTTATGTTTGGTGGTAAAGGAGAGGCAGGCAAGCCGAAGAACACCATCCCAACTGTGAAGCACGGGGGTGGCAGCATCATGTTGTGGGGGTGCTTTGCTGCAGGAGGGACTGGTGCACTTCACAAAATAGATGGCATCATGAGGTAGGAAAATTATGTGGATATATTGAAGCAACATCCGTCAGGAAGTTAAAGCTTGGTCGCAAATGGGTCTTCCAAATGGACAATGACCCCAAGCATACTTACAAAGCTGTGGCAAAATAGCTTAAGGACAACAAAGTCAAGGTATTGGAGTGGCCATCACACAGCCCTGACCTCAACCTATAGAACATTTGTGGGTAGAAAAAGCGTGTGTGAGCAAGGAGGCCTGCAAACCTGACTCAGTTACACCAACTCTGTCAGGAGGAATGGACCAAAATTCACGCAACTTATTGTTGGAAGCTTGTGGAAGGCGAACCAAAACGTTTGACCCACGTTAAACAATTTAAAGGCAATGCTACCAAATACTAATTGAATGTATGTAAACTTCTGACCCAGTGGGAATGTGATGAAAGAAATAAAAAGATTAAATAAATCATTCTCTCTACTATTATTCTGACATTTCACATTCTTAAAATAAAGTGGTGATCCTAACTGACCTAAGACAGGACATTTTTACTTGGATCAAATGTCAGGAATTGTGAAAAACTGAGTTTAAATGTATTTGGCGAAGGTGTATGTAAACCTCCGAGATTCAACTGTATATACTGTATTCTATGGTATCTTAGTCACTTAATAATGTTTACATATCTTGCATTACTCATCTCATACATATATACTGTATTCTATTCTACTGTGTGTTCAGTGGGGTCACTTAATGTTTACATATCTGCCAATACTCATCTCATATGTATATACTGTTTTCTATACTATTCTTTAATATATATATTTTTAACCTTTATTTAAGTAGGCAAGTCAGTTAAGAGCAAATTCTTATTTACAATGACGGCCTAGGAACAGTGTGTTAACTGCCTTGTTCAGTGGCAGAACGACAGATTTTTACCTTGTCAGCTCGGGGATTTGATCTCGAAACCTTTCGGTTACCAGTCCAATGCTCTAACCACTAGGCTACCTGCCGCCCCACTCTACTGTATGTCATTCACTTAATAATGTTTACATATCTTTCATTACTCATCTCATATGTATATACTGTTTTATATACTATTCTACAGTATCTCATTCACTTAATAATGTTTACATATCTTGCATTACTCATCCCATATGTATATACTGTTTTATATACTATTCTACTGTATCTTAGTCCGTTCCACTCTGACATCACTCGTCCATATGTACATGGTCTTAATTCATTCCTACTTAGATTTGTGTGTTTTTGGTATATGTTGTGAAATTGTTAGATATTACTGCACTGTCGGAGCTAGAAACTCATTTCGCTACATCCACAATAACATCTGCTAAACACGTGTATGTGACCAATAAAATTTGACCTGGTCAACATGAGTGAAGCATATGTGCCTGTATTTGTGTTTCTGTCCAACTTGATATACACTGTGTTCAGTGGGGGAAAATCTGTTTGACTTTCAGTTGTGAAACAGAGAAAGCCAATGAAATACAACACTTCCTTGTTTTGAGAGATTCCACTAAATGTAACTCTAACACAAGTTCATTCTAGTCACCTCTCCTCATGTGGTATATTCTGCAACACTGTACACACAGCAGCAGATCCTCTCATATGGCAGTGTGTGTGTGTGTCGTCCTCCATTGTGCAAACACAGTATGCCGTAAGTTGAATAGGCCCTAAACTGTGACACCAATCCAGTGATTCATACAGCCTGCCGTAAGGCCAGTAGTGTATCGGTGGCATAGAGAGACCACTTCCTTATTACCAGCCTATCACCTGCCTGACCTGGGGCATAGAGATCACTTCCTTATTACCAGCCTATTACAAGCCTGGCCCAGGGCAACAGCACATCTCCAGAGAACAATCAGGAGCAGATCTGAATGCCAACAGATGCCAGGAATACCGTAGAAAACACCCATTGTGGTCTACTGTGCAGGACAGTAGGCCTTATGCCAACAACACAAGGGTTATGTCCCAAATAGTCCAGCCATATGGATGCCATCTGGGACCTAGTAAGGAAAGCCAATTCAATGGATATGGATGTGTGAGGGATCCATTGGGCATTAAAGGTGTGGTACTACTCAAAGTTTGTATAGGGCTCAAGACTCTTTAATGTGTGGATGTGTCGACACAAGCGAAACTGCCTCTCTGGCAAACAGATAAGATCTCTTCCTCACATTGGGGTAAGGCATTTTTGCATAAGTCACAGAGATGTTTGTAGCCTACAATAATGACATCTTTAAAATATGCTCAAGCCTCTTTAACACATGGAAGTGTCCACACAGTTTTCAAAGTGAAACAGCCTTGTAGTCAAAAAGATAAGATAGCTTCCTCACATCGGTGAAAGGCATTTTATTTCACGAGTCAGAGACCTTTGTAGCCTACAATAATTACATATTTCAAAGGGAATTTTCAACTCAATTTTTTGTCTATGGATTGCTGAATGGTTTAGAATGGAATACCTATACACTATGGTGTGGGCACTTGTTGGTGGACACTTGTGGAGAACGGCATGGGCGAGGTTCAGCACAACTAGGATAAGAAAACCTGCTTTGATTTCGAAAAGAAAAGTTTTTTTTTTTTTTACTATTTTGAGTTTAGAAGGTCTAGCCTGATCACTTTCGGGGAAACTGAACTCGACAAAATAACTGTAAAAATGCGGTTAGGCCTACCTTGTGCGTAAAGACGCACACGTTAATCTAAGAACACCGTTTCACATTTCGAGTCAATTATATCAAGTTTTCACACTGCCATGCCCTGCACCCACCTCTTCTAATGCTGCCACGGCGTTCCGACAATGGGACATTCTAGTGGTGAAATTCGAGGTTGTGGGCGCTTTGTAGTCCTCGTTAGTTTCAGCCACAAATTCCGTGACCGTGATCAACTCCGGCAGCGGCATGTTTGCTCACTTTAAATGCGTTAATATCTATAAAATACGTTGTTCCTCAATTTGTTGTTGATTAAACAGTAAGTTTACCCAACGGAAATGTAAGATTTATAAATCAAAGTGTGCCATACGATTTGTTAGGCTACTCCCAAATTTGCCATTCCGGTATCTGCGTCGATCCACATACAGTAAAAACGACAGTAGTAAAATGTCCCTTTATTTGTGGGTTATCCTTGTATCCACCGCGAAGAAAAAAATACTCCAATACTACAGTTTGCCCACGCAAAAAAAATATTAAAAACAATGTGATCTATCCGGATCTATCCCACCAGCTCCAGTTTACACAACAACCTGTGACTGAGCGCATAAAGTGGAGCGTCAACCTGAACATAGAAAGGGGCGGGACGAACGCGTGAATGGGCATGTTTGGGCGAAAAGGAGCAGAGATGGATTTACCTTTGCTCAGTAGGCGTTCAACACTCACTAGCAATGACAGCTACGACAAAAGTTGAAGATAAGGTGGCTCCGGCAACAGGTGTGCGCCATAGGAACTCTATTTATGAATGAATAGTTATAAATAACTTGGTGTACCTCGTAAATAGGTATATGGTCAAGATGTTGCAGATGGATATATATATATAAAAAAGGGGTTAAGATATACAGTATCAGTCAAAAGTTAGGACACACCAACTCATTCCAGGGTTTTTGTACATTGTAGAATACATCAAAACTATGAAGTAGCACATATGGAATCATGTAGTCACCAAAAAAAGTGTTAAACAAATCAAAATATATTTTATATTTGAGATTGTTCAAAGTAGCCACCCTTTGCCTTGATGACAGCATTGCACAGGCTTTGCATTCTCTCAACCAGTTTCAAGAGGTAGTCACCTGGAATGCATTTCAATTAACAGGTGTGCCTTGTTAAAAGTTAATTTGTGTAATTTCTTTCCTTCTTAATACGTTTGAACCCATCTGTTGTGTTGTGACAAGGTAGGGGAGGTATAGAGAAGATAGCCTTATTTGGTAAAAGACCAAGTCCATATTATGGCAAGAACAGCTCAAATAAGCAGAGGAACGACAGTCCATCATTACTCTAAGACATGAAGGTCAGTCAATGCGGAAAATTACATATTGAAAGTTTCTTCAAGTGCAGTTGCAAAAACCATCAAGCGCTATGATGAAACTGGCTCTCATGAGGACCACCACAGGAAAGTAAGACCCAGAGTTACCTTTGCTGCAGAGGATAAGCTCATTAGAGTTTATTGCACCTCATATTGCAACACAAATAAATGCTTCAGAGTTCAAGTAACAGACACATCTCAACATCAACTGTTCAGAGAGGACTGCGTGAATCAGGCCTTTACGGTTGAATTGCTGCAAAGATTGTGTAAGAGCTATTTGACCAAGAAGGAGAGTGGTGGCGCTGCATCAGACAACCTGGCCTCTACAATCACCTGACCACAACCCAATTGAGATGGTTTTGGATGAGTTGGACCAAAAAGCAGCCAACAAGTGCTCAGCATATGTGGGAACTCCTTCAAGACTGTAGGAAAAATATTCATCATGAATGTGGTTGAGAGAATGCCAAGAGTGTGCAAAGATGTCATCAAGGCAAAGGGTGACTCCTTTGAAGAATCTAAAATATATTTGATTTGACACTTTTTTTGTGTGTTATAGTTTTGACGTCTTCACTATTATTCTACAATGTAGAAAATAGTAAAAATAAATAAAAACCATTGAATGAGTAGGTGTCCAAACTTTTGACTGGTACTATATATAAAAAGTATACACACACACACACGTTTATTCATATGAGGATACATTTTAAGTGTTCTCTTCTTTAGTAACAGACTGTTTTAATAATTGGAAAGACAAACAAAAGTAAAACTTTCGAAAGAAAATGTAAAACATGGTCAGATTATTATTTTTTTAAACAAAAACAAAGAACATATACACATTATGTTCCAATCCACTAGTTTACATGATGATCCTGCTTTAGACAATGATCAAATCCACAGTTCTGCGGGAACTGGGGGTACTGAGGGGGCTGCACAATTAGGGTTGCAAACATTCGGGGAAATGTCCAGAAGTTTCCATGGGAAGTTAAGCCCTGGAATTTAAATTAAATTCATAAAAGGTTTGCTTATAACAGTGAACCTTTTTTTGTGGGATACATGAGTTGTTTAATCAAACTGCTTAACTATTTATCTGTATATGGAATTGTATTTGTTTATTTTTTAAAACATTTTTTCCCCTAATCTTTACAGGAAAATGTCACAGGCACTATCTGATGTGTGGAGAGATTTCACTGCAGATAATGTAGAAGGATAGGCTGTGTACATTTGCAAATACTGTGCCAAATCATATGTGAAGAATGCAACAAAGATGCAGAATCATCTGGCCAAGTGCATAAAGTTCCCTCAGCGCTCACAACAAGCAACCTCTGAGAAAAGTTCCTCTACTTCCATTCAAGGTGAAAATGATGAATCAGACACCTTATCGATAGCAACAGCTCATGGTCCTCCTGGAATCACAAGTTTTTGTTGATTCATTGGAGGAACGTAGTCAGAGAAATGCTGATGAAATTCTTGCTCGAGCTGTGAATGCAACTGGTTCACCTCTGATGCTCACAGGCAATGTCTATTGGACAAGATTTCTGAATGTTCTTCGCCCAGCATACACCCCTCCAACCAAACATCTACTCATTTTCTGGATGCAGAGTTCAAGTGAAGGTCAAGCAAATCACAGAGAAAGCAGACTGTATTGCAATCATGAAGACTTCTGCCTGAAGCCCATACACGCTGCAGCGTACATGTTGGACCCCAAGTATGCTGGCAAGAGCATACTGTCTGGTGCAGAGATGAACAAGGCCTATGGTGTCATCACTACCGTGTCTTGCCACCTTGGCAATCTGGCGAAGTACACTTCCAAGCAAGGGCTTTGGGATGGAGATGCAATACGGTAGTCGTGCCAACATATCTCATCAGCCACCTGGTGGAAGGGACTTTGTGGATCTGAGGCCCTTTCCCCTGTTAACTCAAAACTAAATATGTATAAAAATAAAGCGTGCAATTTAATAACCTACGTGTTCTTTTTACAATCCATTCCTTAACTTTGCTATAATCCTTGGGATTTTACACAGAGAAATAAATTATTACAAAAATGGACAAAAACGGTCTCTTCCTAAAATTACAATGGCAGAATGTGGAATCTGTCAGTCCGAACAGTGAGACAAAAACGTCCAATGAGGACAGTGTGACGCCAGACTATCCACTCTGTACAGCATTCTGTGATGCAGAGGTCCCTACAGGAGAGAAATTAACAGTTGATTTGGACTACACCAAAACATCAATGTTTATACCTTTCTTTTGTGAAGTAACTGACCTCATTTGATACAGCATCTCACAAACCTATTTTATAGTTAACAGCTCCCTCTGGTGAACATTTTGGGGAGCACATTCAATGTTCCAATCCAATCATGGCATAATATCCCTTTCTTACAGAGTAGGATATCTAAAGGAAGGAAGTAATGTACTTTACATATAGGTAAATTAATATCTAGGGCACCCAATAAAGCTTAACAATTGATGAATTTGACTGATTGAAAAGCACAGCTGTTATCTGTGTGCAGAACATGATCTCTCCTCCAAAACTAGAAAGTCTGGTCTTTCTACTTCCCTGTGTGTCACACTGAGGCCCGCCCAGCTCACAGGTCAACACTTTGATTGGTCCCCTGCCTCCCTTCAGGTGGATCTAGATGCCGTTCTAAAATGGAAACAATTCAATAAAGTGATCAATTCAGCCAATCAACATCAGACTCAGTGGTTTAGAATTGTACAGATTCTGCAACTGTTAAGTTTGTGTCAGTGCGTCATGAATTAATAAGTATGCATATACAGCCACAGAGTGGTGTTGTGTTCATTAGGCACGAAACGGAAGAAAACCGTGGAAACGGAAACATACTATATTAGCTTGTACAATAAGAAACGCCAGTTTTCATTGCACCACATTTTGCTACTGTGTTCCCTAATGAACACAACCCAGGTCTGTAAAACAGGTTTATGTTTGGCCCTCCTTACTGTACCTCCTTGGGTGTGGGCAGCTCCAGCTTGGTCTTCTCCGGGGTCTTAATGGCAACGACCGTCTGCTCCTGGAACACCTTGATACACCACTGATGTCTCGGTGGGTCACGAATGCAAATGTGCAGAGGCAATTAAAGAGGATACAACAGCAGGACACAAATTGTTTGTACTTTAGGACTGGTGACTGTTTCCACAGTGCAATCGTAACGGGCATAATCCTAACATTGTGTCCCAAAATGTTGGTTAATTCACAGCGTAAATCTAAGAGTGACTTTCTTATTTTTTTGACAGTATTTTATTATCAGTCTGCATTTTGCTAATTTTGGGTTGTGTCTCCTTATCTACTATTCTCAGTGTTGTTAGCTTCTTAAAATACCAGTGTTTGTACCATGTAAAAGGTGGTGCTAGTGTTTGAAAAAAGGCTGTCCTGCTCCTCTCCTCTGGTGCTAGTATTCAGACCCTTTACTCAGTTGAAGCATCTTTGGCAGCGATTACAGCTTCAAGTCTTCTTTTGTATAACGCTACAAGCTTGGCACATCTGTATTTGGGGAGTTTCTCCCATTCTTCTCTGTAGATCCTCTCAAGCTCTGTCAGGTTGGATGGGGAGCATAGCTGCACAGCTATTTTCAGGTCTCTGCAGAGATTTTCAATCAGGTTCAAGTCCGGGCTCTGGCTGGGCCACTCAAGGATATTCAAAGACTTGTCCCGAAGCCACTCCTGCATCGTCTTAGCTGTGTGCTTAGGGTCGTTGTCCTGTTAGAAGGTGAACCTTCACCCCAATCTGAGGTCCTGAGCGCTCCGGAGCAGGTTTCATCAAGGATCTCTCTGTACTTTGCTCCATTCATCTTTCCCTCATCCTGACTAGTCTCCCAGTCCCTGCCATTGAAAAAAAATTGCCACAGCATGATACTGCCACCACCATGCGTCACTGTAGGGATGGACCCAGCTTTCCTCCAGACGTGACGCTTGGCATTCAGGCCAAATAGTTCAATCTTGGTTTCATCAGACCAGGGAATTTTGTTTCTCATGTTATGAGAGTCCTTTAGGTGTCTTTTGGCAAACTTCAAGCGGGCTGTTGTGTGCCTTTTACTGAGGAGTGGCTTCCGTCTGGCCACTCTACCACAAATGCCTGATTGTTGGAGTGCTGCAGAGATAGCTGTCCTTCTGGAAGGTTCTCCCATCTCCACAGAGTGACCATCGGGTTCTTGGTCACCTCCTTGATCAAGACCCTTCTCCCCAGATTGCTTAGTTTGGATGGGCGGCCAGCTCTAGGAAGAGTCTCGGTGGTTTCAAACACCCTCCATTTAAGAATGATGGAGGCCAATGTATTCTTGGGGACCTTCAATGCTGCAGACATGTTTTGGTACCCTTCCCAAGAATGCACTGTGTAGCGGGTGAGGGCATTCACAGCCGACTGCTCAGATGGGGGAGGTTATTCATAGCCGACTGCTCAGACGGGTGAGGGCATTCATAGCCGACTGCTCAGACGGGTGAGGGCATTCATAGCCGACTGCTCAGATGGGGGAAGGCATACCAGTCAACCGTTTTTACATGGTCCTTCTAACCCGACTTAGCAACTTATAGTTTTCACAATGTCCTTCGTATCACCAGATTCTGACCTGCTATAGTTGAGATGTTGAAGTACCCAGAAGGAGTCGTTTCCACGCCCCAGGATGCAGACGAGTTATCCTGCATCCCTACGACGTATGGGGCTGCTGTCACCACCCACCTCAGCCCACTCTGACACACAAAGCCGTCATGCAACGGAGGAAGATGAGTTGCAAGGCCCTACACACCACTCTCATCTAAGAGACTACCAGCCCTGCTCCAGGCCTCCTCAGTGGTCAGAGTGTGACCACACACACTCACCAGTTGGGAGCTGATGAGGGAATACGAGTACCTATGTCACAAGCAGCAAGAGATCAGGAGGGAGTACTCTAGGCCCACCCGGCCTCAGTCACTGCCGAGGGAGCACCGGTACAGCCGCTACATTCCTGACCCCCACAACTCTAGGCACCTCCGGCTAAAGCCATCATCACCTTCACGGGAGCACAATCACTACTGGTACTCCCCGAGTCGGCCCAGCTACTCCCCTGAGAAACACTACTCCAGCGGGCGAGGGCATTCACAGCCGACCGCTCCGACGGGCGAGGGCATTCACAGCCGACCGCTCCGACGGGCGAGGGCATTCACAGCCGACCGCTCCGACGGGCGAGGGCATTCACAGCCGACCGCTCCGACGGGCGAGGGCATTCACAGCCGACCGCTCCGACGGGCGAGGGCATTCACAGCCGACCGCTCCGACGGGCGAGGGCATTCACAGCCGACCGTTCCGACGGGCGAGGGCATTCACAGCCGACCGCTCCGACGGGCGAGGGCATTCACAGCCGACCGTTCCGACGGGCGAGGGCATTCACAGCCGACCGCTCCGACGGGCGAGGGCATTCACAGCCGACCGCTCCGACGGGCGAGGGCATTCACAGCCGACCGCTCCGACGGGCGAGGGCATTCACAGCCGACCGCTCCGACGGGCGAGGGCATTCACAGCCGACCGCTCCGACGGCATTCACAGCCGACGCTCCGACGTGCGAGTGCATTCACAGCCGACCGCTCCGACGGGCGAGGGCATTCACAGCCGACGCTCCGACGTGCGAGGTCATTCACATCCGACGCTCCGACGTGCGAGGTCATTCACAGCCGACCGCTCAGACGGGCGAGGGCATTCACAGCCGACCGCTCAGACGGGCGAGGGCCTACCAGCCGACCACTTTTACATGGTCCTTCTAGACGGATTTAGTGACCAACAGTTTTTTACAGTGTTTATGTTCTAAAAGGATATTCTCTGTTGTCTAGGCTGTCCATCATGTCAAAGAGCTGCTGTGCACAGGTCTTGATGAGCTCATCCAGACTTTCCTCCACCGTCTTCAGGTTCTGCAGCTCCCGCTAAAACCTCTGCTTCGGCCCCACAAAACTGGTGACTGGACACGGACCTCTGGGGAGGGAGAGGATGATACCACACTCAGTTATAGAATACAGACAAACCCCTTGCTACCATGCAGGGTGATCTGGTCTTGGTATTTTATTAGGTTCCCATTAGCTGTTGTGAAAGCAGTAGCTACTCTTCCTAAGGTCCACACAAAACATGACATAACACAGAACATTAATAGACAACAATAGCTCAACGACAGGAGTCACATATTAATTAGGGCACGCAGTGGAAGACGTTTCTAAACGTTTTGCAACTGAAGAAGAAAATGTGTCTTTCTTACTGGACAAGTTCAGGTCCTAGTCCCTCCCTATTTCAGTCTGTTTTCTTCCATTTGGTGCCTAATGAATACCACCCTGCATGAACACATCCTATCAAAACAGACAAATAAGCACAGAAGGTGGGAGCACAGACTGGCAAAGAGCTTGTGTGTTGAAACCGCAGTACTCACAACCACTTAATCTTGTTGGCAGATTGTTTCTGAATAAGGTTGGTCCCCTCCAGGCAGTCGGTGAGGTCATAGACCCTCGGTTTGCTTGTGATGAGGTTCTTTGCCGCGAGGTTAAGGTCTATGAAACCATGATGGATGCCACGCAATAGCCTTAGGAACAGAGCCAGGGACAGATCCTGGAGGACAAATGGTGTGTCCGGTAGCACTGGATTGGGTTCAGTGGCACTGGCTACAGTAGGGAAAAGGTCAATATTTTATCAAAGCCAAAACAACATTGATTCAACATTATCTGCATCCCAAATGAGACCCTATTCCCTACATACACTGAGTTTACAAAACATCAGGAACACCTTCCTGATATTGAGTTGCACTCCTTTTGCCCTCAGAACAAATCGGCCACATATACGTGTTTAGCAGATGTTATTGCAGGTGTAGTGAAATACTTGTGCTTATAGCTCCGACAGTGCAGTAATATCTAACAATCACACAACATATACCAAAAACACACAAATCTAGTAAAGGAATGGAATTAAGAATATAAAAATATATGGACGAGCAATGTCAGAGCGGCATAGAACAAGATACAGTAGAATAATATAGGATACTGTATATACATATGAGATGGGTAATGCAAGATATTTAGACATTATTATTATATATTTTCATGTATTTAACTAGGCAGGTCAGTAAAGAACAAATTCTTATTCACAATGACAGCCTGTGTGTAGAAAGCATTCCAAGGGATGGTGGCCCATGTTGACTCCAATGCTTCCCACAGTTGTGTCAAGCTGGCTGGATGTCCTTTGAGTGGTGGACCATTTTGATACAGACGGGAAACTGTACCCCGTTCAAAGGCACTTCAATCTTTTGTTTTGCCATTGACCCTCTGAATGACACACATACACAATCCATGTCTCAATTGTCTGAAGGCTTAAAAATCCTTCTCTAACCTGTCTCCTCCCCTTCATCTACACTGATTGAAGTGGATTTAACAAGAGACATCAATAAGTGATTATAGCTTTCACCTAGATTCACCTGGTCAGTCTATGTCATGGAAAGAGCATGTTTTGAACACTGTGTATATTCTAGTACTTTAGTTAGCTAATAGCCATTCACTGTATCTTGATTATAAAAGTAAATGGATTTAGTGGCAGTTATAATATCTGGATATGAAAATAAACTACTCTTGTACTACCAAGTGTTTTGTACACTCAGTGTAGTTCACTACTTTTGACCAGAGCCCTATGGGCCCTAAATAGGGCATAGGATGCCATTAGCAATGCAGGCAGCCTTTTGGGGGCCCTAAGCGAGATTTTGTTGTCCCCACCCCCACTACAAAACATTTTAGTGGCCCTGTCTCTTGATGGCGGAGAGAAAAACAATACATTTTAAAGTGAATTTCCTGCAATTCTGAACATTTTTCCATGGGGAGAAGAGACATTTTTGCAATTTTATGACACATTTCATGCAATTCTACTCATTTTGCCACAGGGCACAGCATTTTTTTTTTTTTTTACAGTTTTACAGCTAATCTCCTACAATTCTACCCATTCTCCATGTGGTGGCAAGAAATTTTGTCCAGTTTGAAAGCGGTTGCTTAGCGGCCTGGGGCCCTAAACAACCACTTATGTCACTTATGCCTGGAGGCGGCCCTGGATGTAGGAATTGTACAAGGCAAGGAAGTGTCAAAGGGTCATTCAACGCCAGGTCGATTTGGAATAATAATAGATTTTCAGTCATGATGATCACACATCCTTGTCTTGTCTTTGTCTTGGTGCTTTCAACCAGTTCACAGGACCTAGACTGAATAGGGATAAAAAAACAACAACAACCACTTAAGTGCCTTGTTGCAAACAGGTTGTATGTTTTTGAATCTTTTTGTTATCATGTACAGGCGTCCTTCTTTACACTCTGTCATTTAGATTAGTATTGTGGAGTAACTACAATGTTGTTGATCCATTCTCAGTTCTCTCATATCACAACCAATAAACTCTAACTGTTTCTAACAATCACCATTGGCCTCATAGTGAAATCCCTGAGCCGTTTCCTCCTTCTCCGGTAACTGGGTTTGGAAGGACGCCTGTATCTTTGTAGTGACTGGGTGTATTTATACACCATCCATAGCCTAATTAATAACTATCATGATCAAAGAGATATTCAGCGTCGGCTATTTTTTGTTTTTACACATCTACCAATCAGTGCCCTTTTTTGTGAGGCATTGAAAAACCTCCCTGGTCTTTGTGGTTTAATCTGTGTTTGAAATTCACTACTCGGTTGAGGGACCTTACAATTGTCTGTATGTGTGGGGTACAGAGTTGGGGTAGTCATTCCAAAATCATGTTAACCACTACTACTGAACACAATGAGTCCATGCAACTTATGCGATTTATTAAAAAGGCCTACGACTACAATCATTGCGATAAGAAAGCTATCAATCAAAGTAATCATGAGCGTATCCTCCCGTGCTTAGCCGTTGCAACATCTTCATCCACGAATTCCTCCTCGCCCACGGGCTGATCAGATTTAGTGGTCCGTCGAGATATGGTGGCATGATAGGAATGGCATCATCGCTTATTCCAAGTGGCGGTATGTGGTCTGTCAGAAAGTGTTTTTCACATATGATGTGCTCCTCCGTTGAATCCTACTTTTCCGTATTTCGCAGGGCAGCAAGGCACACTTCTATTCGAGTCTGGTCCTTAGGAAAATGTCAAAACCTCTTAGGTCGATTCGGAAACGCTCCTTTATTATTGTCGCTTCGATTAGGATATCCCAGAAACACGCATTTCACCATAGCCAAATGTATTTGACGACCACCAGCTACATTCAAACGTTTTGTAGCTAAATTAAATATCACGTTTGTTTGTTTATCTCAAATTCACGTTTCTTGGACAGGAAAATATTATTTTCAAAGCCGGATCAAATCAAATCAAATTGTATTTGTCACATACACATGGTTAGCAGATGTTAATGCGAGTGTAGTGAAATGCTTGCGCTTCTAGTTCCGACAATGCAGTAATAACCAACAAGTAATCTAGCTAACAATTCCAAAACTACTACCTTATAGACACAAGTGTAAAGGGATAAAGAATATGTACATAAAGATATATGAATGAGTGATGGTACAGAGTGGCATAGGCAAGATACAGTAGATGGTATCGAGTACAGTATATACATATGAGATGAGTATGTAAACAAAGTGGCATAGTTAAAGTGGCTAGTGATACATGTATTACATAAAGATGCAGTAGATGATAGAGTACAGTATATACATATGAGATGAATAATGTAGGGTATGTAAACATTATATTAGGTAGCATTGTTTAAAGTGGCTAGTGATATATTTTACATCATTTCCCATTATTAAAGTGGCTGGAGTTGAGTCAGTGTCAGTGTGTTGGCAGCAGCCACTCAATGTTAGTGGTGGCTGTTTAACAGTCTGATGGCCTTGAGATAGAAGCTGTTTTTCAGTTTCTCGGTCCCAGCTTTGATGCACCTGTACTGACCTCGCCTTCTGGATGATAGCGGGGTGAACAGGCAGTGGCTCGGGTGGTTGTTGTCCTTGATGATCTTTATGGCCTTCCTGTGACATCGGGTGGTGTAGGTGTCCTGGAGGGCAAGTAGTTTGCCCCCGGTGATGCGTTGTGCAGACCTCACTACCCTCTGGAGAGCCTTACGGTTGTGGGCGGAGCAGTTGCCGTACCAGGCGGTGATACAGCCCGACAGGATGCTCTCGATTGTGCATCTGTAGAAGTTTGTGAGTGCTTTTGGTGACAAGCCGAATTTCTTCAGCCTCCTGAGGTTGAAGAGGCGCTGCTGCGCCTTCTTCACGATGCTGTCTGTGTGGGTGGACCAATTCAGTTTGTCTGTGATGTGTACGCCGAGGAACTTAAAACTTACCACCCTCTCCCCTACTGTTCCATCAATGTGGATAGGGGGGTGGATGAACGTCAGCCAATGAAAATGTTAAAAAAGCAAAGGAAGGCGGGATTACGTCTTCCTTGTATGATTTTATGAAATAGTGTCGTTTCCGATATTTCTGTTCCGCCACCTGCAGGATTGGGGTGAATAATAAGTGTTTCCCTTAGGGGACGAGAAGAGAAGACGGCAGCGCAGCATCTTATTTTGCGTTCAGTAAACTGTGCGCGAGGTATGTAGCCGAGCATCTGCGCAACGAGCACGGCGCACCTGAGTTTAATATAATATTTCTAGTCCGCTATTTATAAAGAAAAATACATATATTTTAGACTACAGGAAAAATGAAAATAACATGTGTAAAAAGCCTATTTCAACTGGAAACAGAATAAAAGAACAATTTAGGCCTTTCTTATTTTAATTCAGTGGCACTTGGACCTATTTTGTCTAGCCTTTACATTGGATTATGGTGCTGATATTTTCGCAAACCATTGCGTAGAGCGGGAATGAGTCGAATCCTTCCCCGCCCAAATTATGGTTGATTTGGGAAGTATTTGCGCCTAGACGGTGCTGTAGCGCAACCGACAGCCAGTAGTGGCCAGCAGCAAACCGCAGCAGCTACAGCGGTGGATGTAGGATCAGAGTCGGGGCGAATCTAGGATTCACTGTCAGAGGGGAAGAAGAGCAGAGGACTCTCAACGTTCTGAATCATGGCTACTGAAACCGTGTCCCCGGCGTGCACTGGATCCAGTTTGCTGCAACCCATAAGCGAAATCATCAATCTTCCTCTCGACCAGGTAAATAGGTTATTTCTTGTTACTTCTACTTACGCTTTTTTTAGTATTTCTATCATTCGTCGCATGTCCAAAATCGCAGCAAAAACATTGTGTAGCCAATTGTCTTTGATTCCTCACTATCAAACAACGGTATTGGTATTGCCATTTTTCCCTCATAGGAAATCATGAATTTGGATTGGTTTGATACAATCGTTCAACACGTTGATGCCACATTGGCATAAACGCACATATCGCAATGATTGAATTAATTTAAAGGCCCCCTTTAAATGTCACAAAAATGTCACGTTTAGTCGACAATTAATCATCAGCCATACTTTTAAATAGTCTCTTATTTGAACAAATGTGCCGCAGATGTCTGTGTTCAGGATATTTGGCTTGTCTAGACTACAATAACCCTAGATTTGGATTTACAGTTGACATTGGCCTCTTACTGATCGGGCTATAATGTAACCCGTTTTATTTTACGCACAAAATAAATGACACATTTTCAAGTAGCCTAAAAACAGTTGTAGAATAGGCCTATGTGTTTTGCTGCCAGTGCCAAATCAATCTGAATTTATCATTAAGCATGCTTTCAGTTATTACCATCGTCTATTCCTTGCAATGGTTTTCACATAGGCCCATTCAGGTGACCTGTATATGTAAATGTTATAGTCTCACTTGTCATTAGAAGACGTCGAAGAACACTCAGATTACATAGCCTACCCCGACCACAAGCAGCTTTACTTTACATGTGAAGCCCATCCCATGCAAATATTACATCTGCAGCACCCACTCTTACAATCGACTGTATACAAGATTTGCATCTGAAAAATATCAATGGAAAAGTCTCTGATAATTTCCCACTAATCTGTTCACATTCATAACCAACCAAGTTTGAATCCATGCTCATTTATGTAATGTGGCACATTCATAACCAACCAAGTTTGAATCCATGCTCATTTATGTAATGTGGCACATTCATAACCAACCAAGTTTGAATCCATGCTCATTTATGTAATGTGGCACATTCATAACCAATCAAGTTTGAATCCATGCTCATTTATGTAATGTGGCACATTCATAACCAACCAAGTTTGAATCCATGCTCATTTATGTAATGTGGCACATTCATAACCAACCAAGTTTGAATCCATGCTCATTTATGTAATGTGGCACATTCATAACCAACCAAGTTTGAATCCATGCTCATTTATGTAATGTGGCACATTCATAACCAACCAAGTTTGAATCCATGCTCATTTATGTAATGTGGCACATTCATAACCAACCAAGTTTGAATCCATGCTCATTTATGTAATGTGGCACATTCATAACCAACCAAGTTTGAATCCATGCTCATTTATGTAATGTGGCACATTCATAACCAACCAAGTTTGAATCCATGCTCATTTATGTAATGTGGCACATTCATAACCAACCAAGTTTGAATCCATGCTCATTTATGTAATGTGGCACATTCATAACCAACCAAGTTTGAATCCATGCTCATTTATGTAATGTGGCACATTCATATATTTATCTAATGCCACAACCTTACGTTAAATGCTGTAATGCTGCTTTGCCCAAACTTGGTCAAAAGTAGTGCACTATAAATTGCCTGGCTACCCATCCACATCGCTCCGGCCAACTGTTGTTTCTTCTCCACCATGAGTCTGGATTTGCCTCCTTCCCTGACGATTTCTAGAATGCGAACACATTCTGACCATTCTGATTGGTCCCAGAAACCAACAACATTATCAATTTTGATACTCTGATTGGTTAGAGGCGATCCAATTGCTGATTTTAAAAAATTAAATACATTTGCAACGCAAATCATTTTGAAGTTACACAAACTACTTCTATGATGGCAGTTTCAGAATGAATGTATCAATTGATAGAGCAGCAGAATGAAATTCAGGATGAGTCGTCAGTCAACACTATAAAGAGAATAGGGTGCCATTTCGGCACAACTCAAGAGGTTGTACTGTAGAACTCCTGTTTTTTCCTATTTAGCCAAAACAAGAGACCAAATGTACTGTATTGTGCTGTAAATGATCCCAGAACATCTCCGACAGTATTCATGAAGGGAACGTGACCACAACAGTGAGTCGTCTGATCAAACTTCAATTCCTCTTAATACTCCTCTAGAGGTAACAGGTGTGTTTGTTTGGCGACTTCACTGAGCGAGCTCTATAGATATTTCCATTGGTGTTTTCTCTTGCCAGTTTCACGCTAAAGGTTAGACTCGGATAATACTGTAGTGGCTTGGGTATTTTCTATCCACATTGTCCTTTCCAGCACAGTTTCAGAAACTGTTGGAAACGTAACCAGGCCAGTCTAGTACAGCTCGGCTTGGTTACTTAACATTATAAACTGGGTGGTGTGAGCCCTGAATGCTGATTGGCTGACAACCGGTATATCCGGCCGTAAACCACGGGTATGACACAACATTGATTTTTACTGATCTAATTACGTTGGTAACCAGTTTATAATAACACTAAGGCACTCTAGGGTTTGTGGTATATGGCCAATATCCACGGCTAAGGGCTGTTCTTATGCCTAGATAAAGCCCTTAGCCGTGGATATTGGCCATATACCACACCCCCTTGCCTAACTATACTTTCATAGTATTTAAATGGAGCTACTACTCTACAGAAAGCTCTGATGACACAAGTTGTTAATAAACAAATAAGTAATCAGGTTCTCTAGGCATTAATATGAGCCCTGGTCTACAGCTGATCATGTAACATTACTCCCTCTTCCATAGATACTGAGCCTAAGCTACAGGCTACAGATCTGTGGTTCACCACTTCACAACTGAATGCAAAGATGCATCAGGCCCTATCAGCTGTTGTAGCCTAGCACCATTGTTACATTCCAGGATGACATAGCCCCAAAATACTGTTGTGACTAAAATTCTCTTTGACTTTGAGATGTAGGAAATGATATTTGCCTTAGAAATTCCACAGCACTGTGAGAGTCAGGATGGATTGCGGTACAATCCATCAGAGAGTAGCTATAGTAGTAGTTATGTTCCCCCTAGTAACAGCATGGTGTTTTGACGACACCCTCAAGTGATGTTACTGTGGAAACGACTTTCTAGAAACGAGAAGGAACCAAAAAAGGAGCGGCTCCAGGGATCTTCCTGTGGTCTAGGTGGTCTGAGCAGGATTCATTTCTGACTTCTACGTTGAAACGAAACACAGAGTGTGTCCCAAATGGCTGCCTATTCCCTTTATAGTGCACTACTTTGACCAGAGCCCACAGTGTGGTTTCTGCGTAGCCATACAGCCACACAGTCATTGTAAGCTGATTTAGTGTAAGGGATTTGTCCAGGGGGAAAAGGGTATCTTGCAGCTCTAAGTTATAGGCCTCCTAGCTCTTACTATGCAAACCCCGACCAGGGGCAGAAGACTTAATAATATCAAAGGGATAGCAACACTCGGGCCTGCCATACCAAAAAACACAGACTGCGTCCCAAATGGCACTCTCTTCCCTGTACACAGTCAAATACTTTTTTACC